>NW_020837965.1:4914258-5250609 GCF_003676395.1 Aethalodelphis obliquidens | reverse complement strand
AAAAAAAAAAAAAAAAAAGCCGGAGTAGCAATTCTCATATCAGAAAAAATAGACTTTAAAATAAAGACTATTACAAGAGACAAAGAAGGACACTACATAATGATCAAGTGGTCAATCCAAGAAGATATAACAATTGTAAAAATTTATGCACCCAACATAGGGGCACCTCAATACATAAGGCAAATGCTAACAGCCATAAAAGGAGAAATTGACAGTAACACAATCACAGTAGGGGACTTTAACACCCCGCTTTCACCAATGGACAGATCATCCGAAATGAAAGTAAATAAGGAAACACAAGCTTTAGATGATACATTAAACAAGATGGACATAGTTGATATTTATAGGACAGTCCATCCAAAAACAACAGAATACTCTTTCTTCTCAAGTGCTAATGGAACATCGTCCAGGATAGATCATATCTTGAATCACAAATCAAGCTTTGGTAAATTTAAGAAAATTGAAATTGTATCAAGTATGTTTTCCCACCACAACACTATGAGACTAGATATCAATTACGGGAAAAAAACTGTAAAAAATACAAATACACAGAGGCTAAACAATACACAACTAAATAACCAAGATATCACTGAAGATATCAAAGGGGAAATGAGAAAATTAAAGATGATACAAACAGATGGAGGGATATACCATGTTCTTGGATTGGAAGAATAAACATTGTGAAAATGACTATACTACCCAAAGCAATCTGCACAGGCTCCAGACGCACAGGCTCAGTGGCCATGGCTCACAGGCCTAGCCGCCCCACGGCATGTGAGATCTTCCCGGACCGGGGCACGAACCCGTGTCCCCTGTATCAGCAGGTGGACTCTCAACCACTGCGCCACCAGGGAAGCCCCAATAGCATTTTTTACAGCACTAGAAAAAACAATTTTACAATTTGTATGGAAACACAAAAGACCCCAAATAGCCAAAGCAATCTTGAGAAAGAAAAACGGAGCTGGAGGAATCAGGCTCCCTGACTTCGGACTATACTACAAAGCCAAAGTAGTCAAGACAGTATGGTACCGGCACAAAAACAGAAACATAGAGCAATGGAACAGGATAGAAAGCCCAGAGATAAACCCACACACATATGGTCACCTTATCTTTGATAAAGATGGCAAGAATATACAATGGAGAAAAGACAGCCTCTTCAATAAGTGGTGCTAGAAAAACTGGACAGTTACATGTAAAAGAATGAAATTAGAACACTTCCTAACACCATACACAAAAATAAACTCAAAATGGATTAAAGACCTAAATGTAAGGCCAGACACTATAAAACTCTTAGCAGAAAACAGAGGCAGAACACTCTATGATATAAATCACAGCAAGATCCTTTTTGACCCACCTCCTAGAGGAATGGAAATAAAAACAAAAATAAACAAATGGGACCTAATGAAACTTAAAAGCTTTTGCACAGCAAAGGAGACCATAAACAAGACCAAAAGACAACACTCAGAATGGGAGAAAATATTTCCAAATGAAGCAACTGACAAACGATTAATCTCCAAAATATATAAGCAGCTCAATATCAAAAAACAAACAGCCCAATCCAAAAATTCACTTTGTTAAACAGCGGAAACTAACACAACATTGTAAAGCAATTATACGCCAATAAAGATGTTAAAAAGAAAATAAGCTACAAGAATGTATCGTACAACATGGGCAATATAGCCATTTATCTTATAATAACTATAAATGGAGTACAATCTTTAAAATTTTTAAATCACTATATTGTATACCTGTAACTTATATCACATTGTATAGCTACTGTATTTCAATGAAAATATAGTACCTGGCACAGAGTAAAAATTCAATAAATGTTGGTGGCAATGTAAAAGAAAAAATTAAAATAAAAAAAATGAAATGAGAACATGTCAAAGAAAAAAAAAAGGTTTGTACTGTCTTGGCCTGCAGAAGTATTTACTTGATTTTAAAGGGGCGGGGGAAAGGACATTCTGCTTGGAGGCTGTAAGCAAAGATGTGAAAGAGCACAGTGTATTTTGGAAACACAAACAGCATCATCTCTGATGTGGTGTGCAGGCTGAAGAGCTGAAGACATGTGTGGAAAATAGGCTAGTGAGAGCAGTGCTGAGTATGAATGCCATATAAAGGTTTTTTTACTTTAGTAGACAAGCCAGTATCTTAGTAGACAAGCCAAGTCTTTATAGTGTTCTCTCTTTTGTAGTAACAAAAATACTTCAAGGATTACACCTACTATAACATACTTTCCACCAAATATTTTTTCAGCTGTCTGAAACATATAACTTTTACTTAGTAAATATGTTAACAGAAGTTCTTTAAAAAAACAATTGTAATGTTTAGAAAGTTTGAAAATGACTATTTCGGTCAGTGGGGAAGCATCATCTTATCTGCATTCGAGGAACATAACTCTGGCTGTGGTGTGGAAGATGGAAGGAGACAAAAGTGTGTGCACGTGGGTCTAGAAGGAGGCACTGCCTTAGCCAGGATGTAAGAGATGCAAGTGGAGCCTGGGTCAATGTGAATGAGAAATGAGAAGAAGTGGATACTGGAGATGTGAAGAATAAAAGGACTTGGTGATCCATGTGATATTTGGGGAAGAAAAAAGGAAGGAGTTGAGGATGGTTCAGAGTTCTCAAATTTGGGCAAATGAAACTGTAGATAAAAAAGGAAGCACAGCTTAGGGCATGAAAGTGGTAAGTTTAATTTGGTTATGGAGTGGTTATTGAGTCTTGAGTGCCGGTAGATAATCATTTAAGGGTTCTGTTAGAACTTCACAACTATAAAGGACCAGTGCCATGATTTTAAGCCCCAAGTGAGACTGTGATACTGTATCATCATAAAAATGCACCCAGATCGTGCTCGACAATCTCCCAAGTACATATTATTTGGCATTTGGAAGACCTGAAGGTATGTACATTGATTTGCTTAAATAATATCCAGTGAACATAAAGCTATTTGCCTTTCTCTCCGATCTCCATTCACAAAGCCAGGCTGCAAGTCTACAAAAACTAATTTCCCGGGCCCCCTTCTTAGTTCTACTATGATAACTTTAGCATCGATTCAACAGTACAGATATGACATTCTGCAAATAAACAGCAGTCACTTCCATCAAAGCTTGAAGATTTGTTATGATTGATATGTTCAGACATACCAGTCTCTTTTTAGAAAATGCAATTTTATGGAAAAATACAAGATAATTGGTCTTGAGCTCTTGCAATAAACTTAGATAGCACCTGCCGTATTTAAATTAATACGTGCTTCTCCCTGTTAGATTAAGCCTTCCGATTAAGTCAGTCATTTGAAAAGATTCAGGCATTGCCCACGTGCACTCAGATTGGAAGCTTTTTTTTTCATGTGGGTATTTTTTTTTTAATGATGTGATACTTGTCCATCTACTAAGTAAAGGAAATTGAAAGTTCTTTATTCAGCCATATATCCTGTCTGTCCTTATCTCTCAGCTTCAGCTTTTGCCTCACCTTGTGTCACATAGGTGGTAGGTTTTATTGGGCACTGGAAGATTCTCCAAAGCAATGACCCGGTATCTGAAACCTCCGTGTGAACACTGGGTCTGCTTCCCAGAGATCACATACACATCACTCTCGAGGATTTATTCCCTTTCCCATTGTCCCCATTTCCTCTGACTTTACCTGCCATGGTACAGATCAAGAAACTCAGAGAATAGCTTTGCTTCTTTTAATCTCTCTTAAACCAGCAGCAAGAACGAATCAGACTCACATGGCTGGAGCAGCAGAATGTAAAGTGCTAAGGTTGGCATTTCAATCGGCCCTCCGACTTCCAGAGACAGCCTGGATAACGAGGTGTGAAGAGGTTCCTTCCAGTGAACAAATTAAAGCTCAAAGGGTCTACCTTCATTGAAGCAATTGGTGACCTAGAGGCACAGCTGGTATGATTTCTTCAGCAAGATGGGAACACATTTTCTCTGAAGGGGGTCCTCTTACTGGTCACAACCAGTGATGATCCAATTTCTCTAATTTACCCATTCAACTCCATCCCTTAACATGTGTCCAAAGTTTTAGTTTAAAGTGAGCATTCTTCTTAAAGTCATAAACTCTGGGGAGAAGGCCACAAACAACAGAAGTACAAAGACATCTATGTGGAAGTCACAGTCACAGATTGTGCTATTATTTTTTAGATGATCCCTATTTCGCAGTCAAAGATGACAATACAGAGCTAGCACCCATGTGATGCCAGAGCTTGTTGCCCAGCAGGGGTCAGAGATTTGCACTGACATGATCAGATTATGAGTTCCTTGCAGTCGATGGTGAAGTCATGTGCTTCTTTGTGTCCTCATGATGGCTGATCCCGTGCTGGACACATAAAATCATGTGGTGTAACAGTTGGAAGGAGAATCTGAGAGGTACCAGTTGATGTCCTCATTTACAGATGCAAATACCGAGGCCCAAAGAGGTTACAGAATTGGTCCAAGGTCAAAGCTGATGAGTGGCAGAGCCAAGTTAGAACTCCTCTTCTCTGATTCCAGTCCACTGCCCTTCCTATAGTCTTTCTGCTGCCTCTGAATTAGGTGCTTAAGAAAAACTTGCTTACTGATCAATTTTAATTTACACACCATTATATAAGGATATGGTTTGGATAGTAAGAATCACTATAGCAGGTTTAACGTGTGTGTGTGTGTGTGTGTGTGTGTGTGTGTGTGTGTGTGTGTGTGTGAGAGAGAGAGAGAGAGAGAGAGAGAGAGAGAGAGAGAGAGAGAGAATACAGAATAAGATTTTTATTACATATTTAACAGTACATGTAGCCACACACTAAAGAATTACCTGACTCACAGTGAACCCAAACAGCATTTGGGCTTTTAGATGTTAGAGTAATGTGTATGAGAGAGAGAGGGAGAGAGAGAAAATATGTACATGTGTGTATATGTGACAAACATGTGACAAGAAATGGGTGCAAGGGAGAAGACAGAAATGAGATCACATATCATTCTCTGTTACATCAGTATTTACTCTGCATGTACATGTTTCATTGGGTACACAATGATCTGAAGCCTCATTTTTGAATACATGAAATAACAAATCTTATATAAAGGAGCCCTTTTCTGATTCATTATTCTTAGTCCACAAAAAAGTGAAGGTGAGCAAAGAGATGTGAAAATATCTTTAGAGCTCAATCACTGAAGAATCTAAGCTCAAGCTGGAATTTCTCTACTCCCTGGAAAAAGATCTACTTTAAGCTTTACGGCATTCTTTTCAAATCCTAAGGTCTCTGTTATAGGGGAAGAGCAAACTGAAGAAGTGCTCTTCAGGTCCACAGACCTGTTCAGTCTCGATGGGTATAAGGCTGACAGTGCACAATACTCTTTCAATCCAATGCCAGAAACCTTGGGAGGCAAGAAATGAGAGGGGGCTGGAAGGGATATGCTACAATCTGAACGGGATCTCTTTAAAAGCAGTGTGCAGCAGGAAAGACAAGTATAATGGCTATTTAATCATCTTCACTATGAAGTGCCAATTCTTTAGACTCTTATGACATTCATGAATGATGCAGGAGGTGGACATGATGAATGCAGAGCAATTCCCTGTGACAGATACTTTCAGGGAATTTATGTCCCCTCCTCCCAGGACAAAAGGGTTCCTGGGCTCAGTTATCATTTGTTCTGAGAGAGAATTTACAGTCTCACTAGCAATTCCTTTTACCCTACTCAGTAAAGTGCTTATTTTGATATACTGACTGTGATTGTTCAAGAACAACTGTATCCGTGGAAATTCATGTGCAGTGAGCAGACTGGCAGGCTCACTTTCCTTCACTTCATACACTTCTGCTAGTTTCCAGGTTCTATAATTTAGAGGGTTTGGCTATAGGTCTCCAAGCCACATGTTTACCTGTTTGGTTATACACATACACACACATATGCATGTATTGATATATGTGTGTGTATTAATAAAATCTGTGCGTATCTATACACACACACACACATATTACTCTTTAACATCTAAAAGCCCAAATGCTGTTTGGGTTCACTGTGAGTCAGTGTGTGGCTACATGTACTGTTAAATATGTAATAAAAATCTTATTCTGTACTCTCTGCCCACAGATAATCTGTGTGTAGATAGTAAATTAATTGATACATTCATCAATATTTATTCAGCTCCTATTATATGCTAGATACCTTTCTGGGTGCTGGAAAGACAACAGTGAAGGTACTTGCCTTAATAGAGATGCTATACTTACAATGATGGCAGGTAAAAAAACAAACAAACAGATCTATAATACAAAGTCTGGGAGTTTTTTTTTTTTAAACATTTTTTTTGGAGAATAATTGCTTTACAATGGTGTGTTAGTTTCTGCTTTATAACAAAGTGAACAGATACATATATCCCCATATCTCTTCCCTCTTGCGCCTCCCTTCCTCCCACCCTCCCTATCCCACCCTTCTAGCTGGTCACAAAGCACTGAGCTGATCTCCCTGTGCTATGTGAGTGCTTCCCACTAGCTATCTATTTTACATTTGGTAGTGTATATGTTTCCATATATACACTACACCCTCTCACTTTGTCCCAGCTTACCCTTCCCGCTCCCCGTGTCCTCAAGTCCATTCTCTAGTAGGTCTGTGTCTTTATTCCTGCCTTGCCCCTAGGTTCTTCATGACCTTTTTTTTTTTTTTTTTTTAGATTCCATATATATGTGTTAACATACGGTATTTGTTTTTCTCTTTCCAACTTACTTTGCTCTGTATGACAGACCCCAGGTCCATCCACCTCACTACAAATAACTCAATTTTATTCCTTTTTATGGCTGAGTAATATTCCATTGTATATATGGGCCACATCTTCTTTATCCATACATCTGTTGATGGACACTTAGATTGCTTCCATGTCCTAGCTATTGTAAATAGTGCTGCAATGAACATTTTGGTACAGGACTCGTTTTGAATTATGGTTTTCTCAGGGTATATGCCCAGTAGTGGGATTGCTGGGTCATATGGTAATTCTATTTTTAATTTTTTAAGGAACCTTCATACTGTTCTCCATAGTGGCTGTATCAATTTACATTCCCACCAACAGTGTATGAGGGTTCCATTTTCTCCACACTCTCTCCAGCATTTATTGTTTACAGAATTTTTGATGATGGCCATTCTGACAGGTGTGAGGTGATATCACATTGTAGTTTTGATTTGCATTTCTCTAATGATTAATGATGTTGAGCATTCTTTCATGTGTTTGTGGACAATCTGTATATCTTCTTTGGAGAAATGTCTATTTAGGTCTTCTGCCCATTTTTGGATTGGGTTGTTTGTTTTTTTAATATTGAGCTGCATGAGCAGCTTGTAAATTTTGGAGATTAATCCTTTGTCAGCTGCTTCATTTGGAAATATTTTCTCCTATTCTGAGGGTTCTCTTTTCGTCTTGTTTATGGTTTCCTTTGTTGTGCAAAAGCTGTTAAGTTTCATTAGGTCCCATTTGTTTATTTTTGTTTTTATTTCCACTTCTCTAGGAGGTGGGTCAAAAAGGATCTTGCTGTGATTTATGTCATAGAGTGTTCTGCCAATGTTTTACTCTAAGAGTTTGATAGTGTCTGGCCTTACATTTAGGTCTCTAACCCATTTTGAGTTTATTTTTGTGTATGGTGTTAGGGAGTGTTCTAATTTCATTCTTTTACATGTACCTGTCCAGTTTTCCCACCAGCACTTATTGAAGAGGCTGTCTTTTCTCCACTGTATATTCTTGCCATCTTTATCAAAGATAAGGTTACCATATGTGTGTGGGTTTATCTCTGGGCTTTCTATTCTGTTTCATTGATCTATATTTCTGTTTTTGTGCCAGCACCATACTGTATTGATGACTGTAGCTTTGTAGTATAGTCTGAAGTCAAGGAGCCTGATTCCTCCAGCTCCGTTTTTCTTTCTCAAGATTGCTTTGGCTATTCGGGGTCTTTTGTGTTTCCATACAAACTGTGAAATTTTCTGTTCTAGTTCTGTGAAAAATGCCAGTGGTAGTTTGATAGGGATTGTATTGAATCTGTAGATTGCTTTGGGTAGTAGAGTCATTTTCACAATGTTGGTTCTTCCAATAGAAGAACATGGTATATCTCTCCATCTGTTTGTATCATTTTTAATTTCTTTCATCAGTGTCATAATTTTCTGCATACAGGTCTTTTGTCTCCTTAGGTAGGTTTATTCCTAGGTTTTTTTAATGATTTTTGTTGCAGTGGTAAATGGGAGAGTTTTCTTGATTTCTCTTTAAGATTTTTCATCATTAGTGTATAAGAATGCAAGAGATTTCTGTGCATTAATTTTGTATCCTGCTACTTTACCAAATTCATTGATTAGCTCTAGTAGTTTTCTAGTAGCATCTTTAGGACTCTCCATGTATAGTGTCATGCCATCGGAAAACAGTGACAGCTTTACTTCTTCTTTTCTGATTTGGATTCCTTTTATTTCCTTTTCTTCTCTGATTGCTGTGGCTAAAACTTCTAAAACTATGGTGAGTAATAGTGGTGAGAGTGGGCAACCTTGTCTTCTTCCTGATCTTAGTGGAAATAGTTTCAGTTTTTCACCATTGAGGACGATCTTGCCTGTGGGTCTGTCATATATGGCCTTTATTATGTTGAGGTAAGTTCATTCAATGAGAATTGTTACTCCAACTTTCTTTTGATTTACATTTTCATGGAATATCTTTTTCCATCCCCTCACTTTCAGTCTGTGTGTCCCTAGGCCTAAAGTGTGTCTCTTGTAGACAGCATATATATGGGTCTTGTTTTTGTATCCATTCAGCCAGTCTATGTCTTTTGGTTGGAGCATTTAATCCATTTACATTTTGGGTAATTATTGATTTGTATGTTCCTATTATCATTTTGTTAATTGTTTTGTGTTTGTTTTTGTAGGTCTTTTCCTTCTCTTGTGTTTCCTGCCTAGAGAAGTTCCTTTAGCATTTGTTGTAGAGCCGGTTTGGTGGTGCTGAATTCTCTTAGCTTTTGCTTGTCTGTAAAGGTTTTAATTTCTCCATGAAACCTGAATGAGATCCTTGCTGGGTAGAGTAATCTTGGTTGAAGGTTTTTCCCTTTCATCTCTTTAAATATGTCGTGCCACTCCCTTCTGGCTTGCAGAGTTTCTGCTGACAGATCAGCTGTTAACCTTATGGGGATTCCCTTGTATGTTATTTGTTCTTTTTCCCTTGCTGCTTTTAATATTTGTTCTTTGTATTTAATTTTTGATAGTTTGATTAATATGTGTCTTGGTATGTTTCTCCTTGGATTTATCCTGTATGGAACTCTCTGTGCTTCCTGGACTTAAGTAACTATTTCCTTTCCCATATTAGGGAAGTGTTCAACTATAATTTCTTGAAATATTTTCTCAGTCCCTTTCTGTTTCTCTTCTTCTTCTGGGACCCCTATAATTCAAATGTTAGTGCGTTTAATGTCCCAGAGGTCTCTGAGACTACCCTCATTTCTTTTCATTCTTTTTTCTTTATTCTGCTCTGCAATAGTTATTTCCACTATTTTATCTTCCAGGTCACTTATCCGTTCTTCTTCCTCAGTTATTCTGCTATTGATCCGTTCTAGAGAATTTTTCATTTCATTTATTGTGTTGTTCATGGTGGCCCCATCTGGTCAGGGAGCTCATCCAACATGCAAAGGGATTTCAATCTCTCCAGCTTCCTACCCCAGCTATACTGAATTCCTTGCAGTTTCCTTGATTCTTTCGCCAATTCATGCCGCCCTGCTCAATGTCTGGGAGTTTTAAGTGCTAATAAAACATGATAAGGGGATAGTCATGGAGGGGGTGCTAATTTAAATGAGATGAGAAGAGCAGTCCTCTCTGAGGTGATGGCAACAACAACCTGAGAACAAAAGGAAGGTCACCATATGCTTTTGGAGGAAAGAAGGTTCAAGACAGGGGTACCAAGGACAGAGGATGAAGTCAGAAATGCGCTTGGCTTGCTTGAGATGCGGCCAGGGACCCAGTGTGGCTGGAATGGAGGTACAAGGTACAGAGCGACAAAACAAGTGTTTGGAGAAGTAAAGAGAGAGCAAATTACAGAGTGTCTCACAGGAAGCACCCAATGTGAGGGACGTTCTTGTCTGATTCTACTCTGAGAAGACTATATAGCTTTCTAAGTAGCTCTGTTCATAGCATCATAAGTAGGACATTGAAAATCAGACTTAAAAGAAAAGCAACCAGTATGGAAAGAGAAGACCTCAAAGTGCTGTTGTATGTGGAACAACTGAATGAGCCCAGGATATTAAACCCGTGGAAGCTGGGCAGGGTGGCCATCTTCAAATATGTAGGATGTCATATAGAAGAAGGACCATGCTCCTTTGGAAGGTAGAGCCAAGAATGATGGTGAAAATACCTGTGCTCAAGATCCCAGGTCATAATGTGTAGAAATATGTTCTAGAGCTACCTAAAATGGATACTGCAAAAAATATGATAAAAATTTCATCCCCAGATGTGTTTCAGCAGTGGCTGAATAGTTACTTTTTAGGAGTGTCTGTTGGTCCTTTCTTGGTGGTTCCAAAAGGAACCTTTCTCAGAAAGGAAAAATCTATTTAAACAGAAATGCTGGACTCTGTAGAACAAACACATTCATCTAAATTAATCATCTTATTCTTCTTCATTAAAAAAAAGGTCGTTTTCCTTTTCAGCAAATTGCTGCTACCTCTCTGCTGAGAAAATCAGTAGCCATTTTTGGAAACATGAACATTTTATAAAGCTGTATTTACCCTACAAATACTTTAACACAGTTGGCAGAAACATCCTTCAGGGCTATATTCTCAAGGATATTTTTGGTCTGGAGTCCGTCTTCTAGGAAAATCCTACTTAACAAAATCATCCGTTTTAAAAATATTCCTTCAATCACTGAAACAGACAAACATAACTCCTTTCTTCTTACCATGAAAATCCCAGAAGAAGTGGTGGGAAGGCAGCAGGCTAAAAACATTTCTTCCAAGCCCTGGTGGACAGGGAAAACCATTTCCTCACTATTAATTTTCCACAACGTTTAAGATTTTCTTTCTCAGTGGAACTTAATCCTGAGCAGCTAATAATACCCAGGGTTAGAGTTCACAGGTCAGGAAGGCCATGGCTAAGATATCATTGTTTAAAATAATCTTCAAAAAGGTCTTTTTTGTCCCATTACTTCTTAACAGAAAAAGAAATATACACAAGAGTTCATTATGAAGAAGCTGCCTTTAAAGTATTTTAAAGTAGAGAAAGTATTTACCTAGTACTCTGTGATAAGGAAAGTGAAGAAAAGGAAAGGGAATGGAAGGGAAGTTAAGGGAAGAGAAGGGAAGGAAAATGAAGAAGGAAGGGAAGAAAGGGAGGGAGGGAGGGAGGGAGGGAAAGGCATGAGGGAGCAAGAAAGGAAGGAAGAGAAAGAGTAAGAGAAGGAAAGAAGGAAGAAGGATTAGTGGGTTCCTTACAAGAATTACAAAATAATCCCTCTGCCATATTTTATCTAAAATATATGAGTTAATATTTTTTTTGCAGGATAAGTTCCTGTATTTATGTGGATAAGAAGAGTAACAAAAATAATGAAAGGGTTGAATAAACAGAACAAATGTGGAAGTTTTGGAAATTGAGAGTCTCTAGAAAAGAAAGCAAAAGAGTAGATTATTTACTATTTGAGGAGCTAGAGTGATTTCTTGAGATAAGTCTTTCAAAAAACATCTGCTCACCACATGTGGGGATAACAATAAAAAGGCAGAGACAGAAATAAAAACAGGCAAACAAGGAAGAATTTCTTGACCAACAGGTTTAAAAAAAAATCACAACAACAATAACGACAACAAAAACTGAAAATAGTTACCAAAGGAGCCCTGGAGGTCTCCAACCCAGCAAAATTTCCACTATCCCACCCTATCATTCTTCATCATATAAAGCCCTTGTATTTTATTCATGGTCCTTATTAGTTTTTGTCTGTCTCCCACAAAGCTCAAAAAAGGCAGTAACCTGTCTTTTCTTGCTAAAACTCTAGAACATTTCAAGGCATATGGTAAGCTTTCTTTAGTAATGTTGGGGCATAGGTGGGGCTATCTACCATCATACATTGGCTTTCAGTGCCTGCCACTCTACCATTAAAACTCTTAAATATATTCCAATTGCCTTAGAATAAATTCAGTCTCCTTAAAATGGTCCCAAAGGCCCTCCATGATCTGGCTCTTGCCATCTTCTCCTATTTCACCTGGCATCATACTCCCCTTTACATACTCCAGACCCTGGGATTTATTCTATTCTTCCAATAGGTAAATGTCATGATGGCTTTGGGGACCTTTGCAATTGCTTTTTCCTCCTCCCCCAGATCTTCATGTGGGTGACTCCTTCTCTCAAGTCAAGAGTAACAACTTGAAAGGACTTTTTTGAGCTCACAACCAAAGATAACAATTTCTCCCTTATCCCTGGGATTCATCCTCTATCCCATAATCAGTAACAGTTTCTCCATAGCAACTACCACATTTTTTTCTTTCTCATCTGACTAGAATGCAAGTCCATCAGAATAGATGTCTAACTGTCTATTCACTATCATAGCCTCACTGATCCAAAGAACACCTGGCCCAGAGTAGGCACTCAGTATTTTGGGGACAAATGAATACATCTTTAAGAAAACCTGTTCTTAAACATAATACGGTAATTTCTAAAAATCCCTTTAAGCTATCACTTCTAGCTATCACTGCCATATATCCATGCTACTTTGATTCCTGTTACACTCAGAACACATAAAGTAATACTTATTTTCACAGTCCCTGTCAGATGTAAGTCTTTCTTTGATCTATTTTTTAAAATGGAAAAAAAGTGATAGTGATTCCTCTCTACTTTGTATGTTATTAGAGAAATTAATTAATATACAAAGTCATATTGAACTTATCCGAAGGGAGATACACCACAAATCCAAAGCAGTGGTCTAATCATTATTAGTCTGTGCCTCCTATAACAAGTTTTCATCAGTATTTTCTTCACCCAATGGAGTGCCAACAGTGGGTCACTCAAAAGGCAAGGGAGAGACATTTCTTTTTGGATATGACTCTTTAGGGCAACACTTTCTCTCAAGGTGTGACAGTAAGAGTCAAACCCAAAGGAATCGACACTCTCAGCCCAGTGGTTCACAGAGGTATTTTTTCAGAGCTGGATAAATAAGCTCTTAAAATCTTTTTCTTTCTTTTTCTCTGCTGGAAATGCGGTATTTTGATTCTGGTTCCACTGTTTCATGGCATTTGCATGTTTCAATAATACAGAGGATTGACTTCCATCCCTTCATTTCAAGGAGCTGAGGCTGCTCTCAGCCCACAGGAGAACAACTCCTTTAGTCTCCTCCTCTTCTTTCCTTCTAGACCTGGTACCCTGACAGTTGGATAATGGGGTTAACAAGATGACTATCACATAAAACACTCCATTTTCATTTATGTTGATCTTTTTCACCTTTCTGAGATCAAAGGGGAAACATTCTAAGCAATACATTTCCTGGCATTAGATAGGGTGAACTAGAGTGAGTGAGGGGTAGTTAATCCAATTGTTTACCTCATAATGAGAAGTAGTTGATGTTGACAATTGAAAATAGCTAGGGATTTTTTAAGGATAATAGACAGTTCAGGATTTTTCTTGCCCTGACAGATTCCTCAATCAGTATACCATGAGGAAATTCTTTTTTTATTAAGCAATTTAAAATGCTTTAGAACATTTCTTTTTGGAAAGTAAGCCAATAAAAATAGAACGACTTCTAGGCTGGGCAAGTATTTTAATTCTGTCTTTGCTGTTGGCTGGACTATATATAACATTGGTTAATTTCCTTGATCCCTCTTTGAAGCTATTCTAGCCAATTCCTGCCAATCCCCCAAGATGCAGATAGGATCATCTTCTCTGTGAAGTTTTTTTCATCCATTCAATCGGCCATTTGGCTAACATTGGTTAATTATAGTTAATTACAATTAAAAACCTACTACTCCTTCAACAAATACATATTTAGACCGACTATTGATCAGACTTAAAACAGGTGCTGGGGACACAGAAAAAAGAAAAAGAAGTTAGCTTTTCCAACCCAACAATTGTGCATGATTTTATCCTTCTTCTGGCATATAAGAGGAGCTCAGTGAATATTGTAAAGAGGCTAAACACATGAATTTTATAATTTATGCATTTGCACAATGAAGAAATGAAAGTATATGAACTCTGAGGGTCTCTACTGTTCTGACGTCATAAGAAAGATAGTAAATGATTTTACATCAACTGTAGCTGTACCAGAGGTAACATTGATTAGTTGACAAGCCCAGGCTGCAATGAACTGACTGTCCCCAAGCTGTCTCTGAGCTCTTTGAAGTGGAAATTATGCACACAACACCAGAGGATCCTGGCAAGTCCAGATGCTGCTTTTGGCCTCACCTGCTCATTTCTCTCCCCACCGGGAGGATTGCCAGAAGCACTAAACTTTACTGGGAAGTGCAGTGCAGGCATTCAGACCTTACAGGGTGAGTCTGCAAGAAACTGATGACATGGAGCAGCTGGAGGTCTAGGGCATCGTTGCTCACTTACAATGATCTAACAGGAGATAAAATGATGAAACAAAAAGGTAGATCTGTGTTTACAAGACACTGAAATAACTGGGAAAAAGAAAAAAGGAAAAATTCAGCAAATCAGGCTTTGTGTGTAGACCCAACATTAGTGTCTTTTCTTTCAGTTGATGTAGGGTAGGAAATCTCAAATGCCCACTTTTTGTGAATAAAATGAAGAAATAATCAAGGTTTATCTACATTTCTTCCAGTACCTATAACATTTGGTGAGTATCCTCTCCAGTTGCCACCCATGTCCTGTCCCTGCTGTGTTGCAGCAACCCTATTTTCTCTGAATAATCAGGGTATAGCAAAACTCAATTTTTTTTCCATAGGCCTAGCATCAAGAAGAGCCCAAAATAGCCAGGTGATAGATTCAGCACCCTGCTCAGTGGAATCATTATTATTATAAGCCCTGGTAGGAGCACTTCTTTCTGATAAATCATGTCCACAAACTCCTCATGAATATTATTTAAAGAATCTTAGCTTAGTTTTGTGTCTCCAAATTAAAGCAAACTTTACCCCATTTTCCTAAGACCCTGCTCATAGTGTCCAGTGTACAGGCTGTCAAGAAGATTCGAGGGGATAATCTAAGCAAACAGCCCAATGATTAGATCCTCATGAGTGCTCCATAAGTGATTTTGATTAGAAATTCACATTCTTGCTGCTTTTTCTTGTTCTTAGTTGTTATACAGGGATTCCTTAAATTGGTGGAAAAAATAATTAATGGAGTATCTACAATTCACTGTCTTCCTCACTGCAATGCCCTTGACCACATGCCTTCTATGGCCCCAGCCCTGGCAATGGTTAGAATGAGGAGAAGAGGAAGTGAGGAAAGTACGGGAGAGAAAATGAGATCGAATAATAACAAGTAGACTAATAGCACAGAGGGTGGTAAAACGTGTATTCTGTATTTGGAGGAGAGGAAGGCCACTCTTCCTTAAACATTACATCCATTTCAAGTCCTATTTAATAGGTCATTTCAAGCTCTGCCTTGGCTGAAGATTTCTATATCCCTTTCTTCAATATTCACAGTCTCCGTCCGTCCCTATGGTTTGCTTTGATGTCCTTTTAAGATTTCCTAGTAGCCCAGGGATAGCCTTTCAGCACTTCATTTGGACAGCTGTTTATTTCTCTCAGGATTTTTGGAACTGGACATGGAAGCCCAGGACAAGAACCTATTACAGAGAGATCCATTTCTCTTTGCTTCTCAAGTGTGGGGTTTCTAGAAAAGAGCTTTGCTGTTTGCTCAAAACCTCAAGAGATTATCTAAAAGGTGATTTTACTAACAAGGAAAATCTTGAAACCTATAACCCATAACAACATTAATTCAGTGCTTATCATACTGTTGATGATTTTTGGAACAGAACTGTCTTTGCCACATGGGTCATTATCAGATCTGTTGCGTTAACCTAAGCATTTCTTCCACTTCAGTTCATTTTTTTATGCTACTTGATCCTGTAGCAAGGTCACCATACACTAAATTTGTCTCCTGGATAGCATATGGATCCAGCAACCCATTACCCTGAAGCCCCATATACCTATTAATAAAGAACTGGAGCCATTTAAGCCAGCACACCATATGGTGCCTAATTTACTCAGTAAATATATTGCTGTAAATACTCATAATTAGTACTCCTACTAATCATGCTGGTTTCTAGAAAACAAATCTTTGGAAGCAGTCACTTTTAAAATCAGGATCTTTGTTTTAAAGCATATTTTCCCTTTGTTACACTTAAAATATAACAAATATTTATTAAGAATATTTTATGCACTGGCTATTGGGTTAAATTCTGGGATTAAATAGATTTATAAAATCTGGATGCCACTGCTTTAAAAAAACATCTAGGGGCAACTCAAATCATCAGGATAATGTAATATTGCAAACATAAAAATTATAAATGTTGTATGGGTAAGTGTGCTGTGGTAGAAAGAGACCATTTCATTTGTATCAGTAATAATGATTAAAAAAAAAAACTATCAGTTAAGAAGCATACATATTTGCCAGGTATGCCTTTTATACATCTTGTCATCCAACCTTTACAAAAACAGTAACAACACTATTGGGTAGATATTAGCACCTCTATCTTAAGATGCGGAAACTGAGGCATAGAAAGTAAATGGCTTTCACAAAGTCATACAAAAAGGGGCCAACCTAGAATTCGCATAAAATTTCTGCTTAAATCTAATCCTCAGGCTCTTAAGCATTATACCAAACTGCTCCCTTGTGCCAATTTTATCTTGCTACCCAGACTGTAAGCTTCAAAAGAGGCAAAGCCTAAAACCATCCACTTTTCTCCCTATGACCCTTACTCTTCTGCTAGGCTGGTGCCCAAATAATATTTTTGAAATGTGTGTCTTGAGCAGTAAATGCACAGCTCATGTCTCTAAGGAAGAGTGAAATTTCCAGTGCTCAGTACTTGCTTGGTGCAATTTCTATGGCTCCCTTTTCACAAGTTATGGAAATGGCATATGTCACTCCTGACCAGCATGAGGCCTTACAAAGAACAGAACAGACTTGATAGAATAACCTTTTGGTGTTCATGTATTGATTACTGATTATTATTACCAATGCTATATTGATTACTGAGTTATACCTGTTTGCACATACATTGTTAAGTGGCTTAAAGTGTTAAGTGGCTAAACCTGTTTTAAGAGAAGTAAGACAATCTAGGAAAAAACAGAAATGAACATAGCTTTCAACTTTTGACATAATTGGACAGAAAGAGGAACTTATTTTCTGAGATATAAGGTTGAGTTAGAAATAGACTTTTAACTTCTTTGCTGAGTTTTTTTTCTTTAAATAAAATATACAAATGATACCTGGCTGGCAGGGTCTCCAGAGACTATAACCTAGAAAGCTAAATATAGTTTTTGGTTTTGATTTTCTGAAAGTAATATTTAGTTCAATGCAAATACTTAATTTAATGTCTGGTCCTGGACATCCCTGAACATGTCACTGGGATGCAGTTCCTCAGATCTGTAACTGTATGGCACTACAGTTGGCCATTTGGAAGTGAATGACTCTACTTTCCATTTTTAATGCCCAGGGCAACTAAGTTTATATTTATTAATTTTATTAAATATATATTCAATTAGGTATATTTGATTTCTACTTGAAACCTATAATTTAATAATTTGTGAATAGAGTGGTCATAATTGGTGATAAGAGTAGTTTGTGTTGCAAGTACAATGTCAGCTGAACCATTCCCTCACACATACATATACATGCACACTGACATGCTTTCTGTATACAACAGACTGTATAAAAACTCTCTTTTGTGGGTGGCATAAAGGTGCTGCATTTCTTAGCAGTTTGTAGACTCAAATCTGAAGATTCACAAAGGGAACCAGAATGCATCTTGCAGAGAAGATAACAGCATGAAAGCGAGTTGGGAAATGCCATTCTATTTATTTCAATACCTTGTTTCAATGTATTGTACATGACTCATGCCAAACATCAGGGTAGAAACTGTGTGCATAAGGCTTAGTCTACAATAGATATCAAATTGCAACAAACTGCACTTCTGGGGTGACCAGCTGAACACTAGTGAAGTAAGGCATCAGGTTTCCACTTTGAGGCTCAATTACACCTATCTTCAATATCTTATACATTTTGGTTCTCTCTACACATACACAGATGGCACAAGCAAAGTCTTTTCCAGAACTGCTTTTTCAGGTACTCTTGGCTCAAATTCCAGTTTTCATTTTACATTACACTGAGATTTAATTAGAAATAAATTTTTAAAATAGTATTTGAAGTAAAAACGAGAAGATACTGGCAAAAAACTCATGGCTCTCCCTTGTTATTTCTCTACCTAGTTACTTGTTTGTGAAACTCCTAGAAACAGTAACAGATGTTTTAAAATGCTTACTTGAAAAATCTAGTCCAAACTATTCATAAGGAGACAAACATCAGTGACAGAAAACCCATATGCTAATAAAGAGAGCTTTTTAATAGTTATTTCCTTAAATGGAACAACTTCAGAAACCATCATTATCAAGCACTTTATCAAGCACAATTCAGTAGGCAAAGCACATTCTTTGTCTCTTTACCCTAACCAGAATGGCTCTCTCAAACCCAAGCCAAATGTTTATTAATGAACTCAAAAAAGGTAGGTAGGTAGGTAGGTAGATAGGTAGATAGATAGATAGATAGAAACTTAGGTTGAGTCCAAAGAATAAGGAGACCCTGAGACAATGATTCACGTACAAATGACTTACTAAGGAAGCACTCTCAGGGGAAGTAAGGCAGGAGGGGAGGCAGGACAGGGAACAAGGAAGCCAAATAATCGCAGAGGTAGCTGCCGTGTGATCCTGCAAGAGAAACCTGGCACCTGAGCAGCTTTCCAACGATGGGCAAGAGAGTAGTAGACGGAGGACAATTTTCCTAAAAGTGAAAAACATACCGGCTATTACCATAGAAAGCATGTTGAAGCTGGGGGATCCACAAAAATCCAAAGGGATTGGTGCAGAGCACCAGTATTATTTGGGTACAGATAGATATTTAATCAAAACATTGCCAAGAAACATTTAAACCCCAAACCTAATTTTCCATATGAGGACAGCATGATTCAATGAGGTCAAATGACCTCCTCAGGATCCCACAGATTAAATGTGGCAGACTAGGTGAGGACCCAGGTCTCCAAACTTCCAGGTCAGGGGACTTCCCATTTCTCTCGGCTGCCTGCAAAAGCTACGCATGCTCAAATCAGTCCTGAAATCTACCGAGCTTCTCTCCTTCAGGATTATCTGTGTGGTTTGGCAGCCATTCCAAGAGGAGTTTTGCGCTCTGGAGCGAGTCTTCTGTCATGCTTTGTTCAGTAACCGCACCTTTCCTTTCCTCTTGTCCTAGTGATGGTTGGGGTCACAACAACATGATGTTGCATCAGTTTGACATGATCACATTGGTTTATCTGAGAAGACACTGCGGCAAAGACGATGCAAATTCAATTCTGAGAATATCTGGGTATTTAAACTAAAGGCTTAATGGCTACTCAGATAAAGCTTTATTTTAGAAACCACATTTCAGAATTAACAAGTGTATCCTCAATATTCCTAAAAGAGCCTGGGGAGATACTGCGAGAGCTATTTGTGCTATTCATCAGAATGAAAAGTTAGTTTCTGAAGCTGGGACAAAGATATTTCTTGAATTGTCACAATTCATCTAGAAGATTGTTCCAGACAGTGAGAACCACATGCTCAAAAGCACTGAGGTGTAAAACACTACGGTGAATGGGAAGAACATACAAGCTACTCAGAATTTTTGGAGCAAGAAAGGCAAAGGATATGGAGTAGAGATGTGCGTGGGGGCAGGATGGAGAGGTGAGAGACACGACCAACAGAAGTAGGCTAGAGACAGATTCTTAAGGGCTTTGCCTATTCTACTAATAAACAACATAGATTGTTTTAATGGCGAAGAGAAACACTGAAAGATTTTACAAAGGAGGAGAAGCAATCAGGGCTGCTATTTAGAAAGTTTAATTTAGCAACTGTGTGTAGGATGCACAAAAGGGGTGCAAGAGAAAGGCAAGGGGAGTAGTTAAAAGGTTGGGATAATAAAGGCTGGGAGGTAGATAACAGATCGGGCTGAGGCCATTTCTGAATAGAAAGCAGAGAATACATTTTAAAGTATTTAGTCGGTAGAATAGAAGGGGCTTAATCCAATCAGTAATTAACAGCAATGGTTAAGAGTGGTACCTCCCAACCTCACTGTTGTGAAACCGAGTGCATTCTAACCAAATTATACTGTCTTCCAATCTGTCTTTTCTCTAAGATGCTGCTTGTCCAATAAAACAAACAGTATAGGTGCCCTTTCCTAGGAGATGAAGATCACTTTTGCATATACACTGTGCTTGAAAAGATCTTGGCCACTCAAGCTGTGGGGCTTTGCAAGATGGGAGAGAAAAGGGGAGGAAAAAGAAATCATTCCTGAAATAGAAACAAGCCAGGGATGTGCAGCTAGGTGAAGAGTCTGACATATTTACAAACAGCTCAGGAGTGTTCATAATTAGAAAATAGATCCTTGGACCTCCACACTGTAATGCTAGAGTTCTATTGCTCCTTTCAGTATGTCACTGTGGACTGCTGAAGTGAGACTGGGATGCATTCAAAGACCAGAAAGAAAAAGTGTCTTTTATAAATGAGAGAGAGACAGAGACAGAGAGGAATAGCAAGAGAGGAATAGAGAGAGGAGAACTATCAAAGAAAACAGAAAAGACAGAAAGAAGTATTTTTTATCAGTTTCAAATAAAGTCACAGAAATGGCCTTTTATTATAAAAGTCCTTTCACTCCATATGTGCTTATAATCTCAATAGTTTGACCTGGTTTCAGGCACCTTTTGGAGCAGTCACCTGCAATAGAAAAGCAGCACCTCTCTCTCTCTGAGTGATGTCATAGGTCACTTTTGACACACAGAGGTAGTGGTCAGAGATCATTCTGAGCATTGAGCAGAAAAATCCACAGCCTATTGCTTCTATCAGGGACAGTCCCTCTTCCTTTTTAATAGGACAATTAAATATACTTATCTCTTAGCATCTTATATACTTGTCAATCAATAATTAAGGGAAAAAAGAAGTGTTCACTGATAGGGCTAATATAAAGACAGGGCATCCTTTATTTGAAGGTGAAGAGTTTATTTGAATGTAGCTTTAATTCCTGACTTGACTTTTCAAGTAAGATCCTGTCCCAAACATCTCTCACGTCCCAATCCACCAGCCCCCCCCCACACACACAAAGTTTCTTCCTTCCTAGCAAGCTCTGGCTGCTGCAAACTTTCTCCACTTATCTCATCACAGGCCTCAAAGCAATTCCTTTTTATGGAGCAAATTTCCTCCACCCTTCCTTCTGCCCCGACTTTGATTCACCTGTCGATTGACATTCTTGCTTCATTACTTGCTGACAGCTCAAAATGCAAACCTGGTCCCTTGGCAAATTACTTCTAATCATTCCCTTCCTTAACATTATCACTTCAGTGGACTGTCAGGGGCATTCAGCAGACTGTGGAAGATCAGAAGGCTGCTGTGGCTCTGAGCGCCATCATTTTTGGCCTTAAATCAGACAGTTTTTTGTTTGTTTTGTTTTGGGTTTTTTTGTTTTTGTTTTTGCGGTACGCGGGCCTCTCACTCACTGCTGTGGCCTCTCCCGTTGCGGAGCACAGGCTCCGGACGCGCAGGCTCAGTGGCCATGCCTCACGGGCCCAGCCGCTCCGCGGCACGTGGGATCTTCCCGGACCGGGGCACGAACCCGTGTGCCCTGCATCGGCAGGCGGACTCTCAACCACTGCACCACCAGGGAAGCCCCAGACAGAGTTTTACTGGATGTGCTACTGGATTCCTCCTTCAAGACTGGGTATGCCTTCCCCCACTGCTGCGAGTGTCGGCTGCTGACAGCTCGTAGTTCAGTCCCTCTGCAAACTGTCCTCAGTCACGCAATGTCTGGCTGGTTAGATGAGGATGCAGGGTACAGAGACTCAACTCCCTTTGCTCAATCTGGGACATCTGACAAGGACCAACTTAACTCCAGAGTTAGCTGTGGGACTGCTGAGGATTTATTTGTACCTGCATCTCAGTCCACATTATTCTTCTACCCATGCCTACTTCCCTCACTCCCATTCAGGAACTGTTTCACAGAAAACCCCCTGCACACAATCTTCATTTCAGAGTCTGTTTGCAGGAAACTGGACCCAAGGCAGCAGTGAAAAGTTCTTCCTCTTCCTGCTTTGGGATTCATTTGCATGTTGTTTCTCTTGAAGAGATTATACTATTAGACCTGCATCACTGACATGACTTTTTATTTGTTAGATGGATGCTTCATCTTAAGATGCCTAACAGGGTCTCCGGCCATGGGCCTTTCTGCTAGCCTGGCTCACTCTCCGAGGCCTGGTCATTAGTCACCAGATGTCAGGTGCTCATTAAGAGATAGAAACCATGCAACCAATTGTAAGAGGATTTACATTTTTATTAAACTTCTTTGACTTCAGCTTGATTTTTTTATAGAATTGGTCTCATTTTTCCAAATTGTGCACCTGTGCTCATGGCTGCCACTGGGCAGAATCCCATCCTTTATTTTCTAATCTAGAATGAAGTGGGGCACATGTGGATACTGGATAGCCAGTGCCAGGGATTTCTCAGTGTCACATGTCACTTGTTTTGCTTCAGAAAATGTTATCGATTCTAGTTATTGCTGACTACAGATCTGGCCAGGAATTGAGTCATATTTGATTAGTGCTACGTTACATTGATACTTATCCTCCAGTGTGCACACATATGAATTGGAGAAGTTGTAAAATGCAGATTCCTGGGTGCAAATCCTCTGATCCTATTTCAGTAGGTCTGGGGTGAGGATGAGACATCTGGAATCTCCTCAAGGACTCCAGGTGATCCTGGGGATCTCAACCTCTGCATTCTAAAAAAACTGGACTCTGTTCTTTGTTTTCTCTACAAAAGAACCATCGCAAATGTGATAACTGAAGGCCTAACTTGTTTTACTACACTTCACGTTATTGTACTTTGCGGATATTACAAATTGAAGGTTTGTGGCAACCCTGTGTCAAGGAAGTCGATTGGCACCATTTTTCCAATAGCATTTGCTCACTTCATGTCTCTGTGTCACATTTTGGTAATTCTGCCAATATTTCAAACTTTTTTATTATTATTACATCGGTTATGGTGAGCTGTGATCAGTGATCTTTGATGTTACTACTATGACTTGCTGAAGGCTCAGATGACAGCAGTTTTTAGCAATCAAGTATTTTTTAATTAAGATATGTACATTGTTTTCTTGGCTATAACGCTATTGCACACTTAATAGACTACAGCATAGTGCAAATGTAACTTTTGTATGCACTGGAAAACCAAAAAATTTTTGTGACTCTCTTTATTTTGATATTCCCTTTATTGAAGTGGTCTGGAACTGAACCCGTGATGTCTCTGAGGTATATATCTAGTTGGTTTGAAGACTTCCAAACAAGGAGGGGCTATAAGACTTAGCTAGACTCGTAGACCAGGTGTAATGAATAATAAACAGTCAGCATCCAAATGGACCAACATTATCCTGTACATAAAATGTTGCCATGTATTAAAAAGCTTATAATACCTATTCCTTCATATCCCTCCCTCCATTAATTTACCATATATTAGCTTCTGTAAATATAGAAAATAGGCACTTCAAAATGGTGAGTTTTTTTTTTTTTAATCTGGAGGATAAGTAAAAGAGAATGTGTTTCCCAATGCTACTTATCTCTGCATTTAAAAAAAAATCAGTGTGACACTGGAGATATTATAAAGACCTACCCACACACTCAGATAAAGAGAATGATTGCAGTCAGGGGAATGAAAGGCAAAAAAGGATAAAGAAAAAGAAAAAAAAAAACCACCTCTGAGAGAGAATTCTCTGAACAGCTCTTATGCTTCTTAACGTCAAGGGCTGTGATCGGAGAGAAGCAGAGCTGTCCTTGTGGTTTGTGCCCAGTCTCCAAACAACCAGGTTGTCCCAACAGTCTTCCTTTTCTTTTTAGTATTCCGCAACTCTGTAATGGTCAATTCCTTCACAGAAAAAACAAAAACCTGAATTTTCCTTAGGAGGAAAATTGGAAATTCCTCAAAATGTTTCACTTACTAAACATTGGTCATTCCAAAAAATATCAACATTTCTTCCCTTTGACTTTCTTTCCTCTGAATTATGGAGGACAATAGATCCAACCTCTTTCATTTACTGCATTAGAAATTTGGAACATAGCATTGCACTGTGGAGATTGCATTATTAGGTGTCAGGGGAACAGCCAATGGTTACAAGAAATATATGACTGTAAATTAAGATAAAAGTGAATGGCTAAAGGAGAATTATTCGAGCATCTATGAAACACATCTTCTGACAGTTCTCTCAACTTCAGCCCACAATTTTTGTTTTCAACATCTTATAGTTCGAAAACCCAGTCACCAGGATTGCATGCCTTTGCATCTCAGTAAAATGTGCCAAACACAAAGGACTCAGAAGCCCACTGGACAAAGCAGACTGACATTCAAAACCATGACAGAAAGACTTTATGATCTTTAAATTTGTGTCCCTGAAGCAAAAGTTCACAGTATAGAACTTTCAATCTCATCATGAAAGCCTTACTTCTGAGATGAGACAAGCAAACCTTTCAACACACTTTAGAATATTAAAGATATTCACCCAAACTATTAAATAATGTGTGTGATTGGAAAGTGGGGGTGGGAGAGATGAAATATCCTTCCGTATTAGTCTTTTGGATTTAGAATTTTCTTAGGATTAGTACTCAAACACAATTTATGAAATCCATTCAATAACATAAGATGGAAACAAACACAGACACTTCTAATCAATTGAGACATGAAAAATAGCACCTTACATTCTGTGATGAAGGTATGAGCACAGCACAGAGGGAGGAATTGGTTTCTCCTAGAGTTGGGGTGAAGGGCTATCGGGAAGTCTTCACAGAAGAGAAGACATTTGAACCTCATGGATCAGTGGCAGTGGCTGGTCAAAGGTGAAATGGGAAAATATATGTAAAATGAAAAGAAGATCCTGAGCAGAAGTCTAGAAATATGAAAATACAATGAAATTTCAGGATACGGTGGTCCAAAATGGCTAAGATGAGTTAAAGACACATCTTTAGAAATGGTAGGTGCTATCTGCAAAACTAAGGAAAAGTTGATAGAGATCAGAAATTATACTAAAGGGTCTCATTCCTCGGGGAATAATCAATCTTGTAATCATTGAGAACCATTGGTGGCTTATTTGCTTGGGAACGGTATGACCAGATCTAATTCAGCAACGGTGACTCTGGCTGAATGCAAAGACCAGATTGGCATGGGGAGGAGAGAAGCAAGGATACCATTAAGAAGCCACTGTCAGGTAAAGGCTGATGAAGTCTGTCCCTAGATCACTGAAGACAAACTAAGTGGAGGAATATTAAATCAACATAATTTAGTAATTGAATAGAAGTCTATTAACAGAAACTAAAGCTGCATAGCTTTTTAAAATTTAGTTTTCCTTTTTTTTCTTTTCATTTAGTATAGCTGGTTTATTTTAACCTTCTGAACAATTAAAGTCTTCAGTCTTGTTTCGCAAAGTTCTGTCAAGCCAGATCTCCTATACCTAGTGCTTGTAAAATTGATTTATTTAACTCAAGTATAGGATTTTACATTTATTTCTTTTAAAGTTAATTTTGATGACTTTTATTTCTTTATCTAGGTTGTCAATATCAGTTTTAATTTTGATCTATCATCGATTGTTATTTGCAAATTCTATAAGTGAAAATTTTCATTTTTAATAATTGTCATATGACCGTGGTTAAATGTAGGACAGTTGTATTTATACAGAGACAATCTTTTAAATGGCTTCATTTTGGGTCAACATATAGCCAATAATCAATATTCTCCCTATATTCTGTTATACATTTTTTATTTTAACAAACACTGACTATAGAATCATAAGAAAAAAACTATGGAACATCATAGAGGACAGGTCTCTACTGAAGAATAGTTCCATAACCAATTTTCTGACAAAAAACTAGGCACATTTGCAAATTAATGGCAGAGGGCTAGAGTCAGGCATTCTCTTCTCAGACTGCTACTCTTAAATAGGTATTTACCATCTGGTACCTCAGTTCCTTCGTTTGCAAAATAGAAAGAGTTTTTTAAATGGACTCTTCTTTAGTTTACAGGTTGTGAATCAAGGCTAAAATCATCTGTTCAACTGTGCTTTCAGCTCCTGTTCTGAGAAAGGGGGTGAGACCCAGAAGACCCGATGTGTAATTACTCTGAATACCACAATGAGGTCAGTGACTTCTGACCTGGCAGAGGGGGGACAGTGCAATTTGGTCATTTTTTGGAGAAAATAATACGCGTTTACAGATTAACGGTATTCTAAAAAATAATAGCAGCAGAGTCCTACGGATTCCTGAAAAGATCAAGTATTGCATACATATAAATAATCATAAATTAAAGAACAGCAGGGCAGAGGTAAGCTAATAATAAACAAAAGTTATTATAGCCATTTCTAGAGCAATCATTTAAAAGACTCACTATAAGTTTCAAACATCACAGACTCTTCTCAATGGAGACAGTTATGTGGTACTTAGAGTACCTTCCCACTGCCATGAGCAGAGAATCCCCCATCAACCAACTGAACAAAATCTCCTCTGATGAGTTCTCGATACTAAAGACATGTAGGCAATACAGGTGTTTTTTGTTTGTTTTTAAGCAACCAGAACAAATTTAGAAAGAGAAGGAAATTTGGGAAAATGTTTGACCTTTATACCAGTAACTTCTCTCTTGTTTTCCACAGCTGCAGGCCAACCTTGGGTCTAGGCTGGTCACGTGGAAAGCCCAAAAGAAAGAATCCGGTGTGCAACTAGAGTTTGCACAAACAAACCTGTTAATTTTTCAGGCGAGTGAATCTCTCCTCAAGGAGCGGGAAGTCAACCGTGACACAGCAAAAGCATAACCTCTACTCCCCGTCATGTCTGAGGTGCCTCAGCAAAATTCTCACCAGCAACGTACACCCCGTCTTTAACGCATATGGTGGTTTCACAGATGTGGTCTTAAATGTCCAGATATAGGAATGTGGAATTTTTCTTCTCCTGTACTATTTATACTGTTGAGGTCAGTTTCACTGAAAACCAAATTAGGGCTTGTTCTTTAGCCATTAGGTAAAGAATTTTGAAAATAAATTTTGGGTGCATACTGATGGGTCTTTTAAATCCAGTTAAATGATGTAAGTTCTACAACAAAAATTCATCTACATCCTGGGAGAGAAAATTTTAATATTGAAGAAAGTACACTTATTTCTGACAAGAAGATAGTGATGCGGAAATGAAGGACCTATAGAAATCTAAATACATTATAATTATTTCTTAATTTCTAATATCATGATTTTAAAACTCTTTCTCTCTCCAAGGATATTGTGCACAGACAATTTTTCTTATGTGGCACTGAAGTCCCTTGGATCAAGAACTAACTGCCGGGCTTCCCTGGTGGCGCAGTGGTTGAGAGTCCGCCTGCTGATGCAGGGGACACGGGTTTGTGCCCCGGTCCGGGAAGATCCCACATGCCGCGGAGCGGCTGGGCCCGTGAGCCATGGCCGCTGAGCCTGTGTGTCCGGAGCCTGTGCTCCGCAACGGGAGAGTCCACAACAGTGAGAGGCCCGCATAAAGCAAAAAAAAAAAAAAAAGATCTAACTGTCCTTCTAAGGAAAGACACTCAATTCTTTCACTCTAAATAGGGTAAGTGTTTTCTGGTTATCTTCCAGAGAGGATGATGGAGCTACGCTGATCAAGCTGTAAGGCAACGGCTAGAAGCTCTTGTGAAGAGGCCCACGCATCTGCAAACAGCTCAGGGTGTTAGTCTATGGCTCTTATAACTTGGCCATCATAATGACAAACTCATGCCTGGGAATTTCTGGGGCAATATCTATTGAACTACTCAGTTTAGTAATAATAGTTAAGATTTATAAAAATGTATTATGTGCCAGGGACTATGCTGGGTGGTTTCTGTTTTATCTTTACATGGTTCCTATAAAGAAATCCTGTTACTCATGTTTTATAGATGAGGAAACTAATGCTTAAACAGGTTAAATAATTTGGCCAAGATCACTGAGCAAAGAGTTCAAACACAGAAAACTCTTACTTCAGAGGCAACACCTAAATCATGACTCCATCCTGTTGTTTTGTCAGATATAAGGCAGACAAAGGAGCCCTACTGTTACCTGGAAAAAAGAGGTTGTCTTATCTATAGAGGGATCAAACCCATTTCCCTGGACCAGCACCATCCTCAAATAAAATCCTCAAAAAAAATAAAATTAAATTAAAACAAAGGAAAAACATCATCTGGCATCTCAGATACACCAGAAGAACTCATCTCTCTTTGCCTAACTTTGAAGGAAAAAAATATCAAATTCTGTGATTTCATGTCACCTCTAACTAGGTTGCATATGGTATTTAAAATACTTGCCAGAGGGAGTATGACTGGTGGGGACTCCGCAATGCACAGCCCTAATTTAACTGAATACCGGGAACATCTTCCTAGAGATCGCTAAAACCACTTTTCTCATAAGACTTTGTTTAATAGTCCAACCATCTATAAAAAGTAAAATTAATTGACAAAGATAATGGTCTGCATTTAGAGTATTCTCGTCAAGAACACATCTGCCCACTCCCATCACCCCTTTCTTGTTAATTCCCACTGTATTTCTTTTAATACAGGATTTTACAGATCTGTTTCAAACTCAAAACTAAGCAGATTTTCAGGTCTTGAATTCATACTACAGAAACCTATCTTGTGATTCTAATCCTCAGTCTTGCTTACTTCTCATTTTCCACATTTTGTGTCACTAAGAGAAAAGGAACAGCACACTTCTAACTCTTGTGCCCAAGTTGATTTTGTGTGAGTGCTGAAAAAAAAAAAAATCTGAGTTACCCAAATAAGGCTTAGAAGTAGCATTCCCTAAAAGGCTAGACAACTTTACATTTTCTGTCTGGCTCTTAAAGGAGCCTGCTCAAATATTCAAAAACTGGGTTGATTATTTGAAATCAGACTTTAATCAAGGTTAAATGTGGAGGTAAAGGAGAGAGTAAAGACAAAGATATATTCTCATCACCAGATGTGAAAGCAATGCCCCATAACCAGAGTCAGGTACTTAGAGGACATCAGTCATAATACTTATCACACTGGTAAGTATTTACACAGACATCCATGCCACCAATACACACACACACACACTCAAAGCATCCTTGAGTAGAGAGTTCTATCTTACTTTTCTTTCCAGCTCCAGCACTCAGCACAGTTGCTGCCTCCTCGGAATTCAGCAATTCCTTGAATAGATTGGCTGCTTTGAAACTGCAACAACTTTTGCTGTTGTTGTTGCTGTTTTTTAATCACCGCTGATACACATGTATGTTTCAAGAATAACATGTTAGGTTTTTTTTATTTGTTTGTTTCTCTTCTAAGGAGACTGAGACAGAATGGACAGAATAAAATTTAAAACTGAAAGTGCCAATGAGGTTCATCTTAATATAAAAAGGACAAACCTCCTGAGGAAAGTTTTAAAAAAATCCGAGTGAATTATTCTGATATTTCCTTTTGAAACATTCAGTGGCTGACTGACGTTTCTGCTTTTCATCTAGCATCCTTGAGACCCAGATAGTCTTTCACAGTTTCCTGAGACTTTTCTCAGCCCTTCTGGTAGCTTTGGCAAAGGCTGTTGGTATCTCCCCTCCAGTCAATGGAAACACATCTCTTAAAAAGCAGGTCAGTGGGATTGGCAGTGTCTGCTTCTATCCGATATGATTCCCAATTCTTGCCATTTCTTTCAAATCTTCTATGGAAGGAGGAAAAATGATCAAAGGATAGCAGGAAACTCCAAACTCCAAAACTCACAATAAACGAAAATGCTCAGTGTCACCTTAAACATTTGGGGGAAAATCCAAAAGAACAAACGAAAACAGAAGCAGGAAAAAGAATAAACCATCCAGGGAAGAATCCTTACTATCAGCTGAGAAGTTAAAAAACAACAACAACCCCCCCACCACCACTAGTATAGAGCAAAGATTTTTTTATAACACTTCTCAGGGTAGGACAGTTAATTCCGATATGTTACTCATGTCTTATCTTTTATCTCCTGCCTCCAGGAGCTTCAAACCCAAGAAACTCCTCACCCCCAACAGTCACCATCCCTTCCTCAACCCCTACATACTAGTCACTCAGATTCCTTTGAAAATTTATTAACAACGACATGTGGAAAACACAAAGCCATTTCCATTCCATTAAATAAACACACCATGTTAACCTTCAGTACGAGAAGTGGCTGTTCATTTTTATAGGCGGCTATAAACAGACTTGGAGCTTCACAAAGCCAAGATCAATAGAGTGTTGGCAAACAGTAATAATCTCATGCACACTCTATCGACAGCTGCTCAGAAAATATAGCTTGATTCTGATGGGCCCGATTATTGGGCCCTTGGCCAGCCTTTTGACTTTCCCTGAGTGACTGTCAAAATGTCAAGAAAATGCCTCTATGGGAGTGAATTCTACTGCAGTCTCCTGACAAACCAGATCGGCCAAGCTCTGATATCTGGTAATGCAGACCCGTGGAAGGGAAGCTAAATCTCAAGCGATAGGGCTGCTCGAGACGTGATGGTGACGCCATATGGCTGTGCGGATGTCACAGGGGGCTGTCGTCGCTACCGTCAACTATGTCTACTGCAATCACTGTGCTCATATTAATGGTGGAATCGGAGCAGGGATGAGTATATTACAGACGATGGTTATTTCTGCCTCTCCTGCCAGGTAGAGATTAGATTTCACAGTGGAAAGCACTGGTATTCAATATAGACCACCCCTCAATGCCTGCTCTTGATCTAACCTTTCTAAGTGAGTCTATTCTTTTCTTTCCTTCTCTCCCTCTCCTCCAACCGCTCACCCTTTCATTTCTGCCTCATCTTTTCATTCTTCCTCTACAGAGTGCACAAATCACTGCAAAGATACAAACAGCCTAGGAGTGATGAGAGAGCTCTAGATTTGGAACAGAGGCCTGGGGTCTAGTGTCAGCTTTGCCTCTAATTTGCTATGTGACCCTAGACAATCATTTGTCTATCTTAGAGCCTACATATTCTGATCTATAAAATGGATTGAGGCATGTTCCATATGATCTCAAAATCTTCTTTCTGTTTTAAAATTAAACTGGAGTGTGGGTACAGAAGACCCGGATTCGTGTCATAGTTCATCTGTTTACTAGTTGGGTGGTTTTCTATTTATTTTTTTGATATCTGGTTTCCTTATTTATAAAAATGAGTATCATAATCTCTAGTCCATAAGATTATTAGGACAATTAAAGGAGGTAATATAAAAGCACTAAAGTTCTTTAGAAAGAAGAGTTAATTCTTATGATGAATCTAAGACTGATAGAAAAATATGCATGGAAGAGATTGTCAACATAGACACATCCCAAGCAATCTTTGCAAGGCTCTGACTCAGGAACTGGAGATTTTCCAAGAATCCAACCTGTCTCTCCTAATAGCTAAAAACATACACAAATAAGTTTGGGGTTTGGGGGTCACTTCAAAAAGAAAATATTACAAACTAGTTTTATTGAATCATTTTCATATACCAGGCCTTAAGCTAGCACTTTGTATAATTTAGCTTTTTAATGCTCTCAACAACCCTAAGAAGGAGGTTAAATTTTTGGTTCTACTTTATAGAAATCAATCATAGAGGGGTTTAAAAAACTCCAAAGGTCCAGCAACTTTGACTTGTACGCAAGTCAGTGTGACAACTGTCTGTGAGCTTAACCTCTAAGCTATGCAGCCTCTGTTATTTACAAAGTCTCGTACAAGACTTGGGATGTTTCAAAAAAACATCTTGCATTTTCCCATGAAAGTAATATCCTTATAAATAAACAACAGTTAGTCACTTGCTGGCAATCAGTCATTCAGCTCTTAAAGCTTAATTATTCACATGATTATACTCATTAAGGAAAAAATGAAAAAGAAAAAAAAATCTAAAGCCAGGGACTCTGCTTCCATCAATTGCCTGTATTTCTCTGTTTTCAAAAGCCAACTATCACCTGAGTAATCCCCCAAATGATGGGGGTACTTGTATTTTGATACACCCATTTGTTGATAGAGATGCTGCTAGAATAATCTGAACCATTAATTCAGTGATATTACCTCAAATAAAAGGGTCTAAGAATGTGGTAAGAACTTAGCAATTCAGGTCTTGGCTCAGGAATTTGAGAAACCTGGGTTCAATTACCAATTTTCCTTTTAATAGTTTTGGACCTTATGCAAATTATACAAACCTCTCTGAGGGATGAAGTAATACTGTAGAATATAATTCAGACCATTAATATGAGTTTTAAATGACTTATTTATGTGAAATGCTAGCTTGCTCAGTACAGTGCCTGACACATAATAGACACTTCATAAATGTTATCCATTATTTTTTTTTTTAATTTTTTTTTTTTTTTTGTGTTACGTGGGCCTCTCACTGTTGTGGCCTCTCCCATTGCGGAGCACAGGCTCCAGATGCACAGGCTCAGCGGCCATGGCTCACGGGCCCAGCCGCTCCGCGGCATGTGGGATCTTCCCGGACCGGGGCACGAACCCGTGTCCCCTGCATCGGCAGGCGGACTCTCAACCACTGCGCCACCAGGGAAGCCCTATCCATTATTATTATTGTACTTATGTATTCTTCTACTTTCCTTTCTTCTTTGTCTAATCCCTAAAGTCTGTTAATTTACAGATTAGAAAGACAGTCTTGAAGAGACCTTCAAGATGGCAGAGGAGTAAGACGCGGAGATCACCTTCTTCCCCACAAATACATCAGAAATACATCTACATGTGGAACAACTCCTACGGAACACCTACTGAACGCTGGCAGAAGACCCCAGACTTCCCAAAAGGCAAGAAACACCCCTGGGCAGGGCAAAAGAAAAAAGAAAAAACGGAGACAAAAGAATAGGTACAGGACCTGAACCTCTGGGAGGGAGCTGTGAAGGAGGAAAAGTTTCCACACACTGGGAAGCCCCTTCACTGGTGGAGACAGGGGGTGGTAGGGGGGAAGCTTCGGAGCCGTGGAGGAGAATGCGGCAACAGGGGTGCAAGGGCAAAGCGGAGAGATTCCCGCACAGAGGATCAGTGCCGACCAACACTCACCAGCCCGAGAGGCTTGTCTGCTCACCCGCCGGGGCGGGCGGGGCTGGGAGCTGAGGCTCGGGCTTCGCTCGGATCCCAGGGAGAGGACTGGGGTTGGCGGCGTGAACACAGCCTGAAGGGGGCTAGTGCGCCATGCATGACTAGCCGGGAGGGAGTCCGCGAAAAAGTCTGGACCTGCCTAAGAGGCAAGAGACCATTGTTTCAGGGTGCGTGAGGAGAAGGGATTGAAAGCACCGTCTAAACAAGCTCCAGAGATGGGTGCGAGCCGCGGCTATCAGGGCAGACCCCAGAGACGGGCATGAGATGCTAAGGCTGCTGCTGCCACCACCAAGAAGCCTGTGTGCGAGCACAGGTCACTCTCCACACCTCCCTTCCGGGGAGCCCGTGCAGCCCGCCACTGCCAGGGTCCCGTGATCCAGGGACAACTTCCCCAGGAGAACGCATGGCGCGCCTCAGTCTAGTGCAACGTCACGCCGGCCTCTGCCGCTGCAGGCTCGCCCCGCATCCGTACCCCTCCCTCCCCATGGCCTGAGTGAGCCAGAGCCCCCTGAATCAGCTGCTCCTTTAACCCCGTCCTGTCTGAGCGAAGAACAGATGCCCTCAGGCGACCTACATGCAGAGGGGGAGCCTAATCCAAAGCTGAGCCCCTGGGAGCTGTGAGAACAAAGAAGAGAAAGGGAAATCTCTCCCAGCAGCCTCAGGAGCAGAGGATTCAATCCGTACAATCAACTTGATGTACCCTGCATCTGTGGAAAACCTGAACAGACAACGAATCATCCCAAAATCGAGGTGGTGGACTCTGGGAAAAACTGTAGACTTGGGGTTTGCTTTCTGCACCTAATTTTTTTCTGGTTTTATGTTTATCTTAGTTTAGTATTTAGAGTTTATTATCATTGGTATATTTCTTTATTGATTTGGTTGCTCTCTTTCTTTTTTATATATATGGATATATATATATATTTTTTCCTTTTTCTCTTTTTGTGAGTGTGTATGTGTATGCTTCTTTGTGTGATTTTGTCTGTATAGCTTTGCTGTTACCATTTGTCCTAGGGTTCTGTCTGTCCGGTTTTGTTTGTTTGTTTGTTTGTTTGTTTTTTGTATAGTTTTTAGTGCTTGTTATCATTGGTGGATTTGTTTTTTGGTTTGGTCGCTCTCTTATTTCTTTCTTTGTTTCCTTCCTTCCTCCTTCCTTCCCTCCCTCCTTCCTTCCTTCCTTCCTTCCTTCCTCTCTTTCTTTTTCTTTCTTTTTTATTCTCCCTTTTCTTCTGAGCCGTGTCGCTGACAGGGTCTTGGTGCTCCAGCCGGGTATCAGGTCTGTGCCTCTGAGGTGGGAGAACTGAGTTCAGGACATTGGTCCACCAGAGACCTCCCGGCTCTATGTAATATCAAGTGGGGAAAGCTCTCCTAGAGATCTTCATCTCAATGCTAAGACCCAGCTCCACTAAACGACCAGCAAGCTACAGTACTGGACACCCTATGCCAAACAACTATCAAGACAGGAACACAACCCCACCCATCAGCAGAGAGGCTGCCTAAAATCATAATTAGGTTACAGACACCCCAAAACACACAACTGGATGCACTCCTGCCCACCAGAAAGACAAGATCCAACCTCATCCACCAGAACACAGGCACTAGTCCCCTCCACCACGAAGCCCCCACAACCCACTGAACTAACATTAGCCACTGGGGGCAGACACCAAAAACAATGGGAACTAAGAACTTGCAGCCTGTGAAAAGGAGACCACAAACACAGTAAGTTACGCAAAATGAGAAGACAGAGAAACACACAGCAGATAAAGCAGCAAGGCAAAAACCCACAAGACCAAACAAATGAAGAGGAAAACGGCAGTCTACCTGGAAAAGAATTCAGAGTAATGATAGTAAAGGTGATCCAAAATCTTGGAAATAAATGGAGAAAATACAAGAATTATTTAACAAGAATCTAGAAGAACTACAAAGCAAACAATGATGAACAACACAATAAATGAAACTAAAGATTCTCTATAATGAATCAAGAGCAGAATAACTGAGGCCAAAGAACAGATAAGTTACCTGGAAGATAAAATAGTGGAAATAACTACAGTAGAGCAGAATAAGGAAGAAAAGAATGAAAAGAATTGAGGACAGTCTCAGAGATCTGTGGGACAACATAAATGAACCAACATTCAAATTATAGGGGTCCCAGAAGAGGAAGAGAAAAAGAAAGGGACTGAGAAAATATTTGAAGAGATTATAGTTGAAACCTTCCCGAATATGGGAAAGGAAATAATCAAGTCCAGGAAGTGCACAGAGTCCCAAACAGGATCAATCCAAGGAGAAACACACCAAGACACATATTAATCAAACTATCAAAAATCAAATACAAAGAACAAATATTAAAAGCAGCAAGGGAAAAATAACATACAAGGGAATCTCCATAAGCTTAACAGCTGATTTTCAGCAGAAACTCTGCAAGCCAGAAGGGAGTGGCAGGACATATTTAAAGTGATGAAAGGGAAAAACCTACAACCAAGATTACTCTACCCAGCAAGGATATCATTCAGATTTGTGGGAGAAATTAAAACCTTTACAGACAGGCAAAAGCTAAGAGAATTCAGCACCACCAAACCAGCTTTACAACAAATGCTAAAGGAACTTCTCTAGGCAGGAAACACAAGAGAAGGAAAAGACCAACAATAACAAACCCAAAACAATTAAGAAAATGGTAACAGGAACATACATATCGATAATTACCTTAAATGTAAATGGATTAAATTCTCGAACCAAAAGAAATATACTGGATGAATGGATTAAAAAACAAGACCTGCATATATGCTGTCTACAAGAGACCCACTTCAGAACTATGGACACAAACAGACTGAAAGTGAGGGGGTGGAAAAAGATATTCCATGCAAATGGAAATCAAAAGAAAGCTGGAGTAGCAATTCTCATATCACTCAGGCACTAAATAGACTTTAAAATAAAAATAGACACACATAGGCACAAAATAGACTTTAAAATAAAAACTATTACAAGAGGCAAAGAAGGACACTACATAATGATCAAGGGATCAATCCAATAAGAAGCTATAACAATTGTAAATATTTATGCACCCAACATAGGAGCACCTCAATACATAAGGCAAATGCTAACAGCCATAAAAGGGGAAATCGACAGTAACACAATCATAGTAGGGGACTTTAAAACCCCATTTTCACCAATGGACAGATCAGCCAAAACGAAAATAAATAAGGAAACAGAAGCTTTAAATAATACATAAACATGATGAACTTAATTGATATTTATAGGACATTCCATTCAAAAACAACAGAATACACTTTCTTCACAAGTGCTCATGCAACATTCTCCTGGATAGATCATATCTTAGGTCACAAATAAAGCCTTGGTAAATTTAAGAAAATTGAAATCATATCAAGTATCTTTTCCAACCACAATGCTATGAGACTAGAAATCAATTAGAGGAAAAAATCTGTAAAAAATACAAACACATGGAGGCTTAACAATACACTACTAAATAACCAGAGAACACTGAAGAAATCAAAGAGGAAATCAAAAAATACATAGAAAGAAATGACAATGAAAACACGACCACCCAAAACCTATGGGATACAGCAAAAGCAGTTCTAAGAGGGAAGTTTATAGCAATACAGTCTTACCTCAAGAAACAAGAAACATCTCAAATAAACAACCTAACATTACAGCTAAAGCAATTAGAGAAAGAAGAATTTAAAAAAACCCAAAGTTAACAGAAGGAAAGACATCATAAAGATCAGATGAAAAATCAATGAAAAAGAAATGAAGGAAACGATAGCAAAGATGAATAAAACTAAAAGCTGGTTCTATGAGAAGGTAAGAAGGTAAACAAAATTGATAAACCATTAGCTAGACTCATCAAGAAAAAAAGGGAGAAGACTCAAATCAACAGAATTAGAAATGAAAAAGGGGAAGTAACAACTGACACTGCAGAAATACAAAGGATCATGAGAGATTACTACAAGCAACTATAGGCCAATAAAATGGACAACCTGGAAGAAATGGACAAATACTTAAAAAGCACAACCTTCCGAAACTGAACCAGAAGAAATAGAAAATACAAACAGACCAATCACAAGCACTGAAAGTGCGACTGTGATTAAAAATCTTCCAACAAACAAAAGCCCAGGACCAGATGGCTTCACAGGCGAATTCTATCAAACATTTAGAGAAGAACTAATACCTATCCTTCTCAAACTCTTCCAAAATATAGCAGAGGGAGGAATACTCCCAAACTCATTCTATGAGGCCACCATCACCCAGATACCAAAACCAGACAATGATCTCACAAAGAAAGAAAACTATAGGCCAATATCACTGATGAACACAGATGCAAAAATCCTCAACAAAATACTAGCAAACAGAATCCAACAGCACATTAAAAGGATCACACACCATGATCAAGTGGGGTTTATCCCAGGAATGCATGGCTTCTTCAATACAGGCAAATCAATCAATGTGATAAAACATATTAACAACTGAAGGAGAAAAATCATATGATAATCTCAACAGATGCAGAAAAAGCTTTTGACAAAATTCAACACCCATTTATGATAAAAACCCTCCAGCGAATAGGCATAGAGGGAACTTACCTCAACATAATAAACGTCATATATGACAAACCCACAGCCAACATTGTTCTCAATGGTGAAAAACTGAAACCATTTCCTCTAAGATCAGGAAAAAGACAAGGTTCTCCACTCTCACTACTATTATTCAACGTAGTTTTGGAAGTTCTAGCCACAGCAATCAGAGAAGAAAAAGAAATAAAAGGAATCCAAATCAGGAAAGAAGAAGTAAAGCTGTCACTGTTTGCAGATGACATGATCCTATACATAGAGAATCCTAAAGATGCTACCAGAAAACTACTATAGCTAATCAATGAATTTGGCAAAGTAGCAGGATACAAAATTAATGCACAGAAATCTCTAGCATTCCTATAAATTAATGATGAAAAATCTGAAAGAGAAATTAAGGAAACACGTTCATTTACCATTGCTACAAAAAGAATAAAATACCGAGGAATAAACCTACCTAAGGAGACAAAAAACCTGTATGCAGAAAATTATAAGACACTGATGAAAGAAATTATAGATGATACAAACAGATGGAGAGATATACTATGTTCTCAGATTGGAAGAATCAACATTGTGAAAATGATACTACCCAAAGCAATCTACAGATTCAATGAAATCCCTATGAAACTACCAATGTCATTTTTCACAGCACTAGAACAAAAAATTTCACAATTTGTATGGAAACACAAAAGACCCTGAATAGCCAAAGCAATCTTGAGAAAGAAAAACGGAGCTGGAAGAATCAGGCTCCCTGACTTCAGACTATACTACAAAGCTTCATAACCAAGACAGCACAGTACTGGCACAAAAACAGAAATATAGACCAATGGAACAGGATAGAAAGCCCAGAGATAAACCCACACACATATGGTCATCTTATTTTTGATAAAGGAGGCAAGAATATACAATGGAGAAAAGACATCCTCTTCAATAAGTGGTGCTGGCAAAACTGGACAGCTACATGTAAAAGAATGAAATTAGAACACTCCCTAACACCATACACAAAAATAAATTCAAAATGGATTAAAGACCTAAATGTAAGGCCAGACACTATAAAACTCTTAGAGGAAAACATAGACAGAACACTCTATGACATAAATCACAGCAAAATCGTTTTTGACCCAGCTCCTAGAGAGGTGGAAATAAAAACAAAAATAAACAAATGGGACCTAATGAACAGCAAAGGAAAACATAAACGAGACAAAAAGTCAACACTCAGAATGGGAGAAAATTTTTATAAATGAAGCAACTGAAAAAGGATTAATTTCCAAAATTTACAAGCAGCTCAATATCCAGAAAACAAACAACCCAATGCAAAAATGGGCAGAAGACCTAAATAGACATTTCTCTAAAGAAGATATCCAGATTGCCAACAAACACATAAAAGGATGCTCAACATCATTAATCATTAGAGAAATGAAAATCAAAACTACAATGAGGTATCACATCACACCAGTCAGAATGGCCATCATCAAAAAATCTATCAACAATAAATGCTGGAGAGGGTGTGGAGAACAGGGAACCCTCTTGAACTGTTGGTGGGAATGTAAATTGATACAGCCACTATGGAGAACAGTATGGAGGTTCCTTAAAAAACTAAAAATAGAACTACCATACGACCCAGCAATCCCACCACTGGGCATATACCCGGAGAAAATCATAATTCAAAAAGAGACATGTACCACAATGTTCACTGCAGCTCTATTTACAATAGCCAGGGTATAGAAGCAAGTTAAATGTCCACTGACAGATGAATGGATAAAGAAGATGGAGCACAACATATATACAATGGAATATTACTCAGCCATAAAAAGAAATGAAATTGAGGGCTTCCCTGGCGGCACAGTGGTTTAGAGTCCGCCTGCCGATGCAGGGGACACGAGTTCGTGCCCCGGTCCGGGAAGATACCACATGCCGTGAAATGGCTAGGCCCGTGAGCCATGGCTGCTGAGCCTGCGCGTCCGGAGTCTGTGCTCCGCAATGGAGAGGCCACAACAGTGAGAGGCCCGCGTACCGCAAAAAAAAAAAAAAAAAAAAAAAAAGAAATGAAATTGAGTTGCTTGTAGTGAGGTGGATGGACCTAGAGTCTGTCATACAGACTGAAGTAAGTCAGAAAGAGAAAAACAAATACTGTATGCTAACACATATATATGGAATCTAAAAAATAAAATAAAATGGTACTGATGAACCTAATGGCTGAGCAGGAATAAAGACGCCGACGTAGAGAATGGACTTGAGGACACGGGGAGGGGGATGGCTAAGCTGGAACAAAGTGAGAGAGTGGCATGGACATATATACACTACCAAATGTAAAATAGGTAGCTAGTGGGAAGCAGCTGCATAGCACAGGGAGATCAGCTTGGCTTTGTGACCACCTAGAGGGGTGGGATAGGGAGTGTGGGAGGGAGACGCAAGACGGAAGGGATATGGGGATATATGTATACGTACAGCTGATTCACTTTGTTATAAGGAAGAAACTAACACATCCTTGTAAAGCAATTATACTCCAATAAAGATGTTAAGAAAAAAAAAAGACAGTCTTAAAGCTGTATCCACCTACACATAGCCTTGTAGACTTTGAGGTGTTAATATTTGTTTTAATGAAAATTTGTTTTAATTTGAATATATATGAATGTACATTAATTAGTGATCTTCCATAACTGCCTGTGATAATCTCTGTATGTGTGGGAGTGTGTTTCAAATAAGCATATGTGTTAAAAGTGAATCTATTTCTTTTAACATGTGGATAATTCCAACTGAATTTCTTATATAATAATTTTGGTTCTAATGAATTCATCTTCCTTGCATAGAGATCTTATAACAACTTTGAGAGGAGTCCAAGTGTGCCTCCGTATTAGTAAAATCAATCATTAAAACAAATTGCTGCCTATAGCTTTCCCATCAGAAGCCAAGCAATGAAGAGGTTTTTTTGATTAAGCATTAGTTAGCTTCATTCCAACTTCATATTTAACTATGTTGAAAGAAGATGTTTCAGAGCCAGGAGAAAGGCAATTTGTTTGTGTCTCCTCTGAGCAAGTATTGTATCTACCTATAGTATTGGTCTGTCCACACAATGTTTACCACACACTAACCACCTCCTATGAATACAATTTATTGTGAGATGGAGTCTACCAGAAAAGCAGTCATGCTCAACTGGCATGATAGAAAGGCAATGAAAACAGATGTTCCTACCCTGCTATTCATTACACAAGGATTTGAGATGGAAAAGTGGATGGAGTTTCTAATGCAATCCACATTTAAGATTCACAACTAGTAACTTAACCATTCTAGGAGTGGCCCTAGACATCACTAGTCTTCTAGTCACTTGAAATTTTCCTTTTTGGGGATGCAGTCTCATTAAGGGATTGTTAATTAGTCCCAAGTATCATGATTGCAAAGCAATGCTCACAGGTACTCCAAACAGATTGGGATAAAGATGGAGACTAGAAAGGAAAAAGAAAAAGCGGCATATAATCAGAGAAGAACCAGATGTCAAAAAGGAAAAATAAAAGTCTATTCTTACTTCCATGACAAATTACTTACACACTATTTCACCAACAACTCCCATGTCCCAGCCCATGATAGGCTGTTTGCTACACATAGCAAAGCATTACATTGGATGAAGGGCATTTTATCTCTGGTCATGATCAAGAATCTGCAATACAACTCTTCAGAAAAGCCAAGGCATCTTAAGTTTTCTAAAGAGTTAGAATTAACTGACAGAAGGAACTCATGTGAAGGCCCTCTTCCATGCCATTCTGTATGAAAAAAGGAAAGCTAAAATAATCTTTAAGATTAAGAATGTGTAACTGAAATATTATAACTGTCTTAGTCCAATTGGAATCCTATAACAAAAATACCACAGACTGGGTGGCTTAAGCAACAAAAATTTATTCTTCACAGATCTGGAGGCTGGAAAGTCCAAGATCAAGACACCAACAGATTTGGTGTCTGTAATAGACGGTTTCCTGGTTCATGGATGGCCATCTTCTAGCTGTGTCTTCACATGGCAAAAGGTAGGAAGGAGCTCTCTAGAGCCTCTTTTATAAGGGCACTAATCCCATTGATGAGGGCTCCACCCTCATGACCTAATCACCTCTCAAAGGTCCCAGTAACTAATGTCATCACCTTGGGGGTTAGGTTTCAACATATGGGTTTGTGGGGGACACAAACATTCAGTCTGAAACAAACTTCACACTCAATCTAGAAAGTCATCTCTGTGGCTTTCTTACTCAGGTCTGGATAACTTTTTCTTTTTTAAAAGTTTAATCTTTCAAACCAAAATCTCCTCTGAGACTTCCTTAATCCATTCCCGCCATAGACCAGATCCTTATTTGGTTCTAAAGCACTGATGTGAATGGGGAATCTCCCTCGAGCCCCTTTAAATTATCTTTAGCCTTCTAACTATTAAAAGGAGATTCTTAAAAAAGACAGATGAAAGTAAAAGCAAGTCAAGATAGTGACCATCAAAATGCCATTCACTAATCAAATCAAGAGCAGCAGATGCAATGGCTTTATTTATGTATCTTTTTGGCCGTACCTCGTGGCATGCAGAATCTTAGTTCCCCTACCAGGGATTGAACCTGTGCCCCCTGCAGTTGAAGCACGGATTCTTAACTACTGGACCACCAGGGAAGTCCCTCAAGTGGCTTTATTAAAATACCATGAAAACCTGTGAACTCACTGTATATGTAACTTTGAAATAATAACAGTAAGACCAACACAGAGAGGTCTATGTGGTGAAGTCTGATGACAAAGCAGTAGTACCCAGGAAACTTATTACTAATGCAGGGCTGTTCTAGAAACTTTACTGAATACAATGACTACCCTCTCATTCATGCAAGTCACCTAAACCCACACAGAGGATAAACTATATTTTAAAACAATAGACCGAGAGATAAAATTTTTCTCTTTAATGCTTTGAAAGATTGAGAGAAATTAAAGGGGGGGCAATTAAGCCTTGTATGCCCTGCTCTATCCTCATAACATTAAAGTACTATAAGCACAGCACAGCCTCAGTAGGTTTTGTTAGGCAATTTTAAAATCTAATATGAAAAGCTAAGAGATGTCTCCTCATATGGAGCTATGCCTGCATTTTATAGCTGACAGAAATAGAACTAGAACCTAGAGGCCCCTGCTCACTTCAGCTCCTTCTACCTTAGGAATCACTGGTGCCCCATTTTCCCAGAATCAATTTGGGTCCTGTGCACACTGCCAGGGCTGTTTGCCATCTGGCATCTACATGGTGGAAGTAAGCATAATTATAAAAACAAAAGAAATATGAAATCTTTAAACCTAAATGAGACAAAGATAGTTTAGCCAACTCTCCACACTTTATAGATGTGAAAACTGAGGTACACAGTAGAAAGTTTGTCATAAATTACATGAGTAGCAGAACACCAAATTTCTAGACCAAAGCTTTTCCCACTGCAGTACAGTGAAATAGTTTAATGCATAAGACCTAAATCTATGTCTTTACTGGGGAGTGAGCTGGCCTGAGAAGAACTGAAGCATACCCTTAGCACCTAAACTGAGAGTAAAATTACTCAGCTCGTATAAAAATCTTTTTAAAATATCATGTATGCTTCCTTTCCAAAACAATATAGTTTATTATTTCCTTAAAGACTTGAAAAGTATCATTGCATGTGAAAGTTCAAGAAAATCCTAAAGGCTACAGGAGTCTAAATGTGTGGAGACTGCAGTAATTGTTGACTTTTTATTTTCTTTTGTGTAGATGTTCTGATCCCAGCACAGAGTAGGTACTCAATTAATACTGTTCAATGAATTAATATATATCTTTCTCTTCTACAGAGTTTTACTAGTCTCTTTTTTGCTGCTGCTAGTCTAACTACCAATCCCTAATTCAAGTGTATTCCTTCAATTTTGCCTAAAACAAGACAATGAGATGTTCATTCTTTTATTACCAAGTATAAAGTATTGATAGAAGTAAATAGGTTCTCAGTGAATATCTTGAGCTTTTTTGTGTTGCGATAAACCCATGACAATTTGTGCCTATGTTTTGTATCATCATTTGCCACTGTGTCTTCTTTGCTTGCTTTTCAGTCTTATAAAATACTGACACCTAATGAGAAGGACTGCAGAGATCATCCAGTCAAATCTTGACTTCAGGGCAACAATCCCCTTTCTAACCTTCACGACATGCGGTCACTTGGCCTTTCCCAGCGTTCTCCCTCTTATAGCAGTGAAGAGAATGGATTCAAGAGGCAGGCAGCCTGGGCTCTAATCTCAGCTCTGCCATTTCTAAATTACATGTTCTTGGAAATTTATTGAAATTCTGTGCCTCAGCTTCTTCATTTGTAAAATGGTAATGATAGTAATTTTATCTACTTCACATGGATGTTACGAGGATCAAATAAGAGTGCAGATTCCTTAGAACAGTAACTGGAACACCTTAAGAGCTATTTTTAGTCTCAATTACTACTATTACGACTGCTTCCTCCAAAGATAGAGAGCTCTCTCCCTCCTAAAGAAGTTTATTCTAATGATTAGGACACCCCCAAATGGAAACTAATTTCTGGCATACATGATATTTTTAAAGCCCAAACAGAGCTTTCCATAACTTCTTTTTTCTTTTTTTTTAAGTTCAGCTACTTTTTTTTTTTTTTTAACATCTCTATTGGCGTATAATTGCTTTACAATGGTGTGTTAGTTTCTGTGTAACTTCTATGTATTGGTCTTGGTTCCGTCTTTTAGCATCAGGTTGATTAACAAGGACCTCTTTTCTATATTAACACTCATTCAAATAGTTGATGACAGCTGTCATATCCCTACTTAAGTTTCCCTTTTACAGGCAGAACATTGCTCCAAGTTTCTTCAGTTCTTCATTTTTTGGGCCACCATTCTCGCCATTCTTTCCTGTGAATAATAATAGCTCCCAGGTATGAGCCAGGCACTGTGCTGAACCCTTTACTTGCATTATACAATTTAATCCTTAGCTCACACCAAGTTGAGGTCCTCCATACTCATTTGTCAATGAGGTAACAAACTTGTTTGAGGAGTCATAGTGGTAGAGCTAGGATTTGATAACCAGCACACTGTGTCACATGGACATGCCTAATTTGTCAATGTCCTCTTAAAGTGTGGCAGCAGAAGGCACACAGGACATATGCAACTTTAAAAGAATTTTCTTCTAAGATTTTGCATTTTTAACACATAAACATCTACTTGAATGAGGTGTCTTCCACTCAGAATGAGGGTTATGACTTTTTTTTTTAATCTGAGGACAGGGTTTTATATAATGCTTTTATAATTTATACATTTCATTTTAAGATCATTCTCCCTTCTTGCTGAAATTCTTTTGAATCTTAAGCCTGTCATTTACCAAATTAGCTGCTGCACCAGCTCTTTACCTTGACCATATATTTTCAAGAGAATTGTAAATGGAGAGGGGCAAAGACCCAAGACACACAACTAGAGACCTTCTTCCAGGATATTAATAAGGATTTCAGACTGTGGTCCTGTGCTGGTACTTCAAATACATTCACTTAATCCTCACAGATTAACCCTGTGTATTCTTATATCTACTTTACAGATAACAGAGTAACCCTGGAAGGTAAAAATAACTTACCCACAGACCAGGTAGATTTGAATTTTAATCTGGGTACATTCAACTTCAAAGCCAAGCACGTTCCACAATGCTACTCTATCCCACATCATATAAAGGTAGGGAAATCAGGTTCCTACTGTGCCCACCCTGCAGATGACAATCTCCTGAACTACTTTATGCTTCTAGCTTCTTTTTGTCCACAGTTCATACCTGTGGACCGAGAGTCCTACCTGCCCAGAGGCAGTGTGAAACAGGCCAGGTATGAGTCTGTAGCAACTGATCTCACAGTGGCAGATGCTGGGTCTTGCTTGTCCCCCTGCCTCAATTTGTTGTCACATGCTATTTACCCTCTTACTTTAGACTCTCTGCATTTACAATGACTTGCAGTTCAGCCTGCAGCATGCTTGGCCGTTTGGTTTCTACTGTCACCATGGTGCTTTTATGATGGCTATTGACCTACTTGTCTTAAGAGCACGGGCTTCTGTTTGTTTCCAGAACAGCTGGTTTGTATCCCCTCCTTCTCATTGACCTCTATGCTCAAGGGCAGGTTTTCGTGCAGACACTTCACCACCTAAATCATCCGGATGTAAATCTTAGTTGATGTGACTTTTTACCAGACTAATGTCTCCCTCACTTCCAGCTCTATTCTCTTACCTAAGGAGAACTTCCTTCAGTGAATGTGGATGGTTATTTATTGCCCATAGTTTTAAATCCCCCAAATTACTTAACCCTTCACAAAAATGAAACCACCTCTGATGGTTGTTTAACGGCTGCTTCATACAATGAGCCAACATGTCAGGTCAAACAGTTTCTGCTGTTGCATACCTAATCTGAAATTACAAAGAACACTCAAAGAATGCAAAAGGTAATTACAGATCTATAATTAGGTGAAAACGCTAAGGTCATCACCTCTCTGCTATTAAGACAGCACTAGACTGTCTAACGACAATAAGCACTCAGTACATTGACTGTGCTTCCCAAGGTATCACTGCATTTCCTTCACACTTCATGCGTATGTCAAAGATGTACAAATGCAAAGTAAATGAATGTTTTTAGGGTTTCTTTTTAGTCTTGGTTTAACTCATGAGCTGCCTTTTCCCTCTTCTTATTAGTAAAAGAGTTAATAACCTTTTTTCTTTAGATTCCTCCTTTTTCCCTCCCCCCCTTCTTCCTTTTTTCCTTTCCTTCACTTATTCTCTGTACCTCTACTAGACATCCTGAATCTACTTCTATTAATAAAGTCTCTATTCAGACAGAAGCTAGAAATAACCAAAAAAAAAAAAAACCTGGGGTTTCTAATAAAAAATCCTACATGTCACCTCAGAGAACCAGAGGTATGCATTCTCGAGTGTGGGGATCCAATTTTTCAATCCCTACTGCATGAACAATAGAAGATGTGATGGCAAAATAAAATGCTGTACTTCTCTACGTTTTGAACTATCTTTTTCACCTTCAGTCAAGTTATTCAGGCTTCACTAATAAAAATTCAAAGTACAGAGGGCAATAATGAAAGCAACACTATCTTAGTAGTATCCAGCTCCAGGACATCACTCTCAGGAGAGGATCCCTCACTAGAGTGGCTCCATTGGAAAATAAATGGAGTTGTTAAAGCAGCAAGATTCAGGAGTCAGCTACAGCAAGAACAGTAGACCAACAGGAGCAACAATGGTGCTTTGCATCCAGTGACAGATACTCCAGCATTTTGACGGGACTTTTCACCTCTGCCACAATCAGGTTATTAAAACAAGAGCACTGGAGAAAAGAGAGGACATATCTTGAGAATACAATGAAGAAAATAACATAAAAGAAAGGGACATGTGGCAGATTTAATTAATAAATGTCTAGATCTATAATAAAAATAGCAGTAATTATTTATTATTACCATTAACTACTGATAATTGGGTGCTTATAATATGCTAAGACTGGGCTAAGGGCTTTCCTTGCATATCCTACCTATTCCCTGGCTTATGAACTAGGTAATAATCATCTCCATTGTATACATAAGGAAACCAAGACACAGAGATGCTAAGAAACTTATCCCAGGGGATGCATCTAGTAAATGGAACTGCCAAAAGTAGATCCTAGACTTTCCTCCGTCCAAGGCCATGTTTGTAAGTTCCACTCTTACTGTCTCCCACTGCATAATGAGCTGAAAATATTGAGCCAATACGCTTAGGTGTCCAATGTGTCTTCAATAGTTTTTTCTAATTTGTTGTTTTCTTTTAACAATGATAACGTATATTTCGCGTGACCATCTTCTAAGTGTGTACTGTCGAATAATTACCCACCAAGGGCTGTCATGTAATGTTATCTTTTGTGTTTATGCCTGTAATCACACTGACAATAAGAATTACCGCTTTAATTGGTGAATCTACATGGAAGAGACATGGGCTAAATGACATGCATTAGATGCATTCGTGGAAAGAGAAGACCAAATGGCATTCTGGGATGTAGATGAAGGTTTTACAGGTGTTCAAATAGAGAAAAATAGTCAGGAAAATGAGACTTCCCAAGTCACACAGCAGTACAGATGTGCCGAACTCCAAAGAATCTACGCTATAGCCATCATGCCGCATTCATATTGCAAGCAGAGATTTATTACCATGAAAATATCATCTGCCACATTAAATTAATGTTCTTAATTTCAATGGTATTGTTTACATTTCATTTGTAAATTTGCCGTGAATTTCCGGTCTTACAAGAACTAGGAGCTTACAGCAGTTGTACTTGGTTTTCTGTTTGTACATATTTAGGAAACATTATAGTAAATATTTTGAGTTAATCATCAGGATGCATGAGAGCACGTATTCATCTGTAAAAAGGGTCCTTGGTTTCCTCACATATGAGACAAAGTGCCGTGAGAATGCACAGGATGGGGAAAAGCTGATCAACAATATTAAATAATCTTTGTTGGCCTGGAAGCAAGAGGTGGTTGCCAGGGGATTTTAAAGAGTAGAATAAAAAAGGATGCTGAGAACCCTTGCATCATACACGCTTTTCCTAAATTGTATGCATCACAATTGCCTCTGGAATCATTAAAAGATATAGATACTTGAATTTTCCTTCAGATTTAATCTTGCCGTCTTAAGGATCTAGGCATACTTTTTCCCTAAGCTTCACAGTGATTCTGATCTGCTCCCCTCTTTACCCAACTAATCATATCAAGCCAATGGATATGAAGACATTTCTTAGAACAGTGCTCTCAGACGTTAGCATGCACATGAGTCACCAGAGCTGTTAAATGCAGATTCTGGTTCAGGATGTCTGGGATGAGCCCTCCGGTTCTCCATTTCTAACAAGCTTCCAGGTGTCCCATGGGCCACATTTTGAGTGGTAACATCTTAGGAGATAGGGCGGTGGCCACTTCAAAGTAGATAGAAAATGGAAAAACCAGTTAAAACATAAGCCCAGAGTTGTGTATCTTCAGTGTGATGATGCTTACATGATCATGTATACATGTGACAACATGTCAAAGAATGTTGCACAGGTCTACACACACATGTACCCATGCACATATGAGTGAATTAAGAAAATAATCTCAAAGTCTTTCTTTGCTGCAGATTTGCTCTAGTTTCTTTAGTGAGGAAGGAAGAAAAGTTGGACTTTTATACAAGGATTCAGAATTTGAAGTTATAAAATGAATCTCACAGTTGGGGCTACCTGACCTAATATCTAAAAGAAAATAGAAAAAAGAAATTCAAGGAAACCAAAAAACAGGGCATCCGTTTTGAAACCGGGTCAAAATTTAGGAAGTTTTAAGAAAAGGAAGAGGATTCCTGAAGGAAAATTGTAAGGTGAACAACATCAGAGCCCAGATGGCGTAATGCTATGATAATTAAGTCATCAAGCTGTAGGCAGCTGACCTGCTCTACCTTCTACTACATGGCTTAACATATGGTCTTATTCTGCATTTCTCACTCAAATGTCAATCCTCTAACCACCAAGGACAGCATGGCCGAGAAAAGAAACAAGCAGGACCAATGTCCCCCACAGCATGGTGAGCAGAAAATCTGTATTTTCTAGCAGAGGCTATTTCAAATATGTTATCTTTTTGCCTGAAATAAACTTTTGGTATGTTATGCATATGTCAATACAGCATGCGCACTCCACCCTAAAGGGCAGAGAGGTGACAAACTTTTTCTTTAGAAGCCCAAATAATAATATCTTAGGCTTTACAGTCTATAAGGTGTCTGTAATCAACTCTGCCACTATAGCATGATATAGGCCATAGATTATATGTAAATAAATCCACATGGCTGTATTTCAAAACAACTTTATTTATAAAACACTGAGTTTTATAAATCTTTATTTATAAAAACAGTGAGTCAACCCCTGCTCAAGGTGTCTCACATACCCCTCTTGAAGAAGTACAAAAATTCTTTGGTAGATTGTGTATTTCAGTTGTTGGTCTAGAAAAGCTGAATGGCATCCCTAAAAGCATAGACAATGGTTGAGACAGAAGTGGGAGAGGCCGTCCAGCAGAAGAGATGAAAGACAGGTCATGAGAATGGTATATCACAATCAACTCCACTTCCCTTCTTAAATATTTTGTGGAGTTTGCAAAGACAGAGGGGGACAGGGCAGTGACAAGAGTAGGTGCTATCAGGTGATATGGTGTCTCTACTTGAGAACCACATGGCTGCTGGGTCAGCTTGCACATATACAGGCCCTACTCTCATGATGTAAGTCCAAGATCGGAAACCCCAAGCACTGGCATAATCAACCCTATACATTGCAAAAGAGTCACGGAGTTTATCCTTACAACTCATTGACATGTCTTTACTGATAAGATAGAGAAAAAAGGAAAGTTGTAAGTAGATTTTTTTGAACCCAACTAGACCAGGATCTGTTGTACCTCCTCTGTAGACACATCTGTATCCTTGGGGAAGGAGGAATAGGCTATAACATAGCAGGCAAGCTTCAGCAGTAGAATATAACCTGACCTTGTATCTTGTTTCAGGGGGCTCTGGGTCCAGCAGTCTTGGGGTCTCACTGTAAAACTCTTACCTTATACATTTACAGTACCAACACTGGTGTCAGGCAGCAGAAAATCTAAAACTGTGAGGGCAGCAACTGTGAGAGGGAGAAAAGTCATGTCATCCCACATTTGATAAAGAGTATAACCAAATAGTCTGGATGGGAGGGAGTAGGAGTGCTTCTAAGACCACGTGATTTCCCTGTGCAGCCTCCAATCACCGGGTTAGGCATGCATCATCCAATAGGGAAAATCACCTCCCAGATTTCCAAGGCAGTGACTTCCAGCGATTCCTAAGGAGCTACGAAGATTTAATCATGTGGAAAATAAACCAAAGAGAGACTAGTGGAAAGTAGTTATGGTGGAAGTGATATGATAAATAAACCTACCCAATAGCAGACACACACATTATAATGATTACTTCACCAAATATGAGGAACTGGAGTTAGGTTAAGTGTCCTTTGGAGCATTATGAGAAGGGCAAGGGCAGTCAAGTGAATTTGATGACTTACAAAATGACCAGACTATTTTTAAAATCTCCCAATACTTGATTGCCCGGGTCCTGACGTTGCTTAAATTAAAGACACACCTTCAACTAGAGGTCTTTTGGTTTGAACAGTCAGCTTGCTACGCATTCTGTTTACACTAACCTCCTCTTATTTTAATTAATGGCAATGGCCTTTGCAGAAGAAACTTGGTTCTAGCTTTTCTATTCACTTTCACTCTCACTCTCCCTTAGACCTCAGAACCTTCTTCTGGTGCCTGTGGCAGACATCGCTTTTTTGATCATTCTGTACAACTAAGCACAGACATGGCCTCAAATCTTTCACAGCTTGGCAAAGGGTCCTCACAAATCCATAAGTATTTGTGAGTGAAACCTGCTTATTTCCTGAGACCTGGTATCTCCCTCTCACACCCCTTATTTTCTGATGGAGAAATTTTTAGGCACATATAAACTTGATGACTCTTCTAAGGTCAAGCAGCTAGAAACTGTCAGAGCCAGGACTATACACTTGGTGCCCTGATTTTCAATCCAGCACTCTTTATATTTCACTCTTTCCTGCTTCTGTGAAGACTAGGCTCCTCAAGGACTTACAGATTAACTATCTTACCACAGAGAAAATGAGTAGAACTCCATATTATCAGGTTACTCCTTATAATGGCAGCAGCATGTTTAAGCCACAGACAAAATTAATCCCATGCTCTTCGATATTACCATGGCACCTTGTGCATACCTCTTATACACATATCACAATGCACTCAAAACACCTGTTTATCTGTTGCTCCTAAATAGACCATGAACTTCCTAAGGCCTGGACCATGTCTTACTCACATTTCTATCTCCAGCATCTAGTACAGGTTTGGAACACATTTGGTACTTCCCAACAATTACTAATTTGTTGAGTGACTATGTGGACAAATGAACAACTGAATGAATGGCAGTAGAATAAACTAGAAAAGAGCACTACACTTAGAACCAACCATCTGGGTTCTAATTCTGCCTCTACTACCTACTAGTTAACTGACTTGGGGTGAACTACGTAAAATCAGGATAGCAATATAGCACAGAGTTGTTTCAAAAGTTCTTTGTACCCTATAAAGTGCATGTGGAATCATTATTATCACTCATCCAAATCATGATCAGTGACTACCATATCTGTAGCTTAAAACAGGAATCAAAAAATCAAATGCCAAATGAGCTCTAAGCAATAATGTGGCAAGTCGTAAGACTGTAAGAACATAAACACAGTGATATATGGGAACATTTCATGTAGAGTGGTGAGGGGGAGTGTCAGGGACCAATAGGAAGAATTAGCGCACTCCTCAACCAAAGAGGGCAGCTTTCGCTTGTTATTATGTGGTGTAGTTATGAACCCAATAATGCCAAATCTTCTAATTAAGAAGACCTATAACACTAGATTGTGGTATGAAATATTATAGTTATTGAATATTAGACAACATTGCACAGGCTATCCTTGGAGTATGAGCCATGCGAGTGCAACTTCTGACATATATGTTGGCATTATGATCGCTCATAAAGATGTAAGCAGGACCCACACAGCAACCACTTGGAGAAAAATCAACCTGCACAAATCCTAAAGAGGGATTGGAAAAAGAATGGAGCCTGGAGTCAGAGGACCATGTGATTTGCTAGCTGGGTGGCCTTGGATAAATTCACTTTGTTGTGTTTGATAAGTCATATCTCATCTGCTCCACATCCCTATAAAATGTACTGTAAAGGCTCAGAATAGATAATACGTGAGAGAATGTGTTTAAACTGTGGTGTGCTTTAAAATATAAGACAGTGTCACCATTACCTAGGACAATGGCTCGAGCTCAACAAGAGTTAATAAATGAGTGATTAAATGAACACATGAATAAGTGAATGAGTACATGAATGACGATTTGAATAGTATATCCATCCTAATGGACAGTGTATCAAGCTTCTTGTCTCTTACCTGGGACATAAGGACCATTTACCCTTCATTTTTTCAAACGACAAAGGTGAAGATCAGAGAGGTTAGGAACATCGTCCAAGGTCATATCGCAAGCGATGCCAGAATCCAAACCAGAAGCCTATGACCTTAGGCATTATCTGATACTAACCCTCTGAGTACTTTTACCATTCCTGGAAAAGACCAAGCTTTAAGATCTCTAGTAGCTCTGAAAAAATAAAAGCACCCAGACCTATCGGGATCGTTTATTGAATAGATTAATCAACTGACTACATTTTAAACAAACACACTAAAGAAGCCCCTACAAATAATATATAAATGATTGAGTTCTTCATGCAGTTTGAGGAACTTTGGTGCTAGAAAGAACTTAACACAGTGTTGAAAGGAAAGTAACATTAGGAGGCTGGAGGGTCTAATTAATGAGAAGATAAAATAAATGAACATGTGTGGCTGATTTAGGCCAAGTGTGTGTGTGTGTGTGTGTGTGTGTGTGTGTGTGTGTGTGTGTGTGTAGTTCAAAGAGGCATTATATTTTATGTCAATAAGGAATAATTATGAAAATTATGTTAGACATTCAATATTGAAGGCACTCTTTCCTTTACCATTCTCATTGTAGCAATAGAATAGAGAGCCAATAAGAGCAGAAGAAACCTTAATAAATGTTAGAGAAATCTAAAGAAAGTATGAAAACGGCCATTTTGTAGAGTTAAAATGTACGACCAATGTCTAAGTAATCTATCCCTCTTCACTTAAAGACAAAACAAAATGGTAAAGGAAGAAGTCCTGTGGTTGCAACTAATAAAAAAGGATGGAAAACATCCATGATTAATATGAGACCCTTCTGACTCCAAAATGTCAAAAGCTAACAAAGCAGCAAATGGGCCATGATACTAGCTAAGTGTGGAATTGAAGCTGGTGAACTAACTATAAAGAGCTGGGGAATGGGAAACAGATGGGTGATGGATTTAGGGTCGGGATGAATATGCCCAGCTCACAACATTAATGTGGTCACATGAGTCTTTACATAATTTAGAGCTTTCATTCTTTACTTCAAATGTACTCCAGGCAAATACAGAGGAGCTTTAAATATATATATATATATATATATATAGTCTGTTGCCCTGAGCCCTTCTTGCTATGTTAATAGAATAATGTGTTACCTTCACATAGCAAGTATTTACATATTAATTAACTTTGAGAAGTATGCAAACAGTTTACTCAGTTGAAGGTGTTAACAGTCTACACTCCTACTCAGATTCATAGGAGAAGGGGGCACCCATGTAGACATAATATAATCTAATTACTTGGTTGGAAGGTTGTACAGAATTTGCAATCCAGAGACAAGAGATTTCTGGTAACTCACTGGGGGTTAGGGGTGCTTTTTTAATAAAAGGGCAAAAAGTGGATTTATTTTAATTTAATGATGTTATGAGGCATAGACACATATAAGATCAAAGGAAGTTTTCATTGAGAATGTAGCTAATGGAAAAGACAAGAAGTCCCGGGGGGGACAGGACAAATGATGAAAAAGGAGGTGGGGAAGGGGCAAACATCAAGAAGGACAAATAAGAGGAGGAAGGCAGATGACACACGCTCTTGGGAAGAAGGAAGGTGGAAAGGAAGTTGAAGGCTAGGCAGATGGGGGAGGATGTCAGAGGAAGGAGGAGGGATGGGGTGAGGAGAAGTAAAATGGGTTTCTATGTCTGTGTTCAGAGTGACTTTAATGCAAACATTTTCTCCTGTCTTAGATGCACCTACTAGTATGAATTCTTTTTAAATATGTAATTGGGTGACTGCAAGTACTTTAGGTTAGGTCTGAACAAGGAATACAGGATGACAATTCAAAATATTATACACTGCTTCCTGTTTTAAAATGTTTTCACCAGATTATGAATCCACAGAACAGTGAAAATATTAAATAAATCGCAGGGAGTTAGAGATTAAGCAAACCACGTTATGATTCAAACTAACCAGAGTGATGTTATCCTTCAAGTTATGTAAGAATTCAGCTGGTTTAGTTGTGTCCCAGCTGGTTTAGGTTGGACTCTGAAGCATCCAACATGACTGAATAAGGGTCATTATTCTAAAACTGGATGAGTGCGGAAGTGCAGAGCAAGACAGACATTAGCGCTACTCCCCTGAACATGTCAGACTGCATCATATCCAAAGAGAAAGTGTTCAGTGCAGCTCAGCAAATATTTTGTGGACACTCCCTATGTGCCAGGCACATATTCCTCGCTGGGCTCACAATATTATAGTCCCAGATCCAGGAATGCCCTCATTGGGTTTCTGGAAAGATGCTGAAAAAGAGCCATGATTTCAATACTGTGATATGTTCTTGATTAACTAAAGGGCCTGAGGCCTGGCTTAATTTCAGTTTATAAGCTGCAAATCGAATTCTATTTCTCGTTCATGTAAAAGAAGATAAGAACTCTCTGAATATGATTTCCCTCCAACTTATGATGGAAGTACGTGAATAAAATTTTGTACACCTGCAATAATAACAATAACAAAAACAACAACAACAAATACTAACATTTCACTCACTGGAGCAGGGCACTATTCTAAGTGAGGTATACATGTTTCCACTTTCCAGTCACTAGCTGGGGCCCAGAGAAGTTGAACAACTTGCCCAAGGCGCAGCTAGAAAGCGACAGCACCAGGATTTGAACTCCTGCAGTTAGTTCTGTGCTTTTATTATTATTTTAAAAATCATCACTCTTTATTGCTTTCATCATTACTATGTCTCTTCTGCCAACCCATAAAAAAAGCATGAGGGAATAGGAAGTAGAATGAAGGGTTATCTTTTAAAAGGAGGGGGTAGCAGGGACTTCCCTGGTGCACAGTGGTTAAGAATCCACCTGCCAATGCATGGGACACGGGTTCCACCCCTGGTCTGGGAAGATCCCACATGCCGCGGAGCAACTAAGCCCGTGAGCCACAACTACTGAGCCTGCGCTCTAGAGCCCACGAACCACAATTACTGATCCCACGCGCCACAACTACAGAAGCCCATCCACCTAGAGCCCGCGCTCCGCAACAAGAGAAGCCACGGCAATGAGAAGCACGCGCAGGGCAAGGAAGAGTAGCCCCCGCTCGCCGCAACTAGAGAAAGCCTGCGTGCAGCAACAAAGACCCAACGCAGCCAAAAAAAATTTTTTTAATAAAATAAATTAATAAAAAAATAAAAGGAGGGGGTGGAGAGAGTAAATAACACGTAATAATAATATCTATTAATACCTAATACTGACCATTCATTAAGTGTCCTGCAGGGTTAAGAAGCCAGACACAAACATGAAAGCAAGGGAAATGTGAAGAACGGGAGACAGAAAGTCATATAGTCAAATGTGGATGTAAAAAAAAAAGTAAAAACCCTCTTTTGAGATTGACGTATTTCCCTATAAATTTGCTTAGTACCCCCTGTGAGGAAACAATGGATTTCGGGCGGAAATTATGAAGTCTCAGGGAGGGTCATTATAAACATGGAGACAGCTGTAATAGAGAATCCCTGATCATCTACATTTAAGGCTCAAACTCAGGGGGAATATAAAGGCCCCTTTGTTAAAATAAAGCAATCATCTCTACCTTCATTAAAGAAAATATCATGGCATTAATCTACAGCAAAGCCCCATATGCTGTAGCTATACTGGTGAATCTTGCTTTGGGGAGCTGTTATCAATAGCAAATATATAAAGCATAAATAATGCTTTAATCATATATGGCTTAACCAGAATCACGGCATATGTTTACTTTGCTACAAAACAAAAAACAAAAAAAAAACTTGCATTACCTTGTCAAAACTTCTAAGAATCCTCAATAATAATTCTTTCCTAAACTACAACTTTAGAGCAAGTAAGTAAATAACATGAAAATACACAGATATGAACATTCAGTTAGATATCTTCTAAATGTCCTCCAGACCGTGTATTTAAAACAGAAAAAAAATAACTGACTGTTATGATCTGAGAATAACACTGACATAAACTATGGAAATGTGGGGCTCTATAATCTTATAAACCCAAAATGTCAGGTACAGCTACTTTGGCAACTGTGGTTATACGGAGATACAGGTGGGGTTAAATAAAGAATTATTATAATTTTCAAAACATTCTGCACTTTCTTTTGTATATTTAATGTATTTATTAATTATTTGTGTCAGTTTAGTGCCTGTCTTCCCCCAATGGGCAAGGACTACACTGATCACGTTCATAAGTGTTTTTCCAGAATTTACTAAAGTTTAGTAGGTGTTCAATAAATGCTTGTTGGATGGCTGATAGAATAAATGATGAATACTTAACCACTACAGAAAAACGTTTTTCTAACTCTTCCAGACTGGGCTCCAGATTGAGAACTAAGGTTTGGAACCAGAATCTGAGAGACCTGGAGCTTTTACTAAGAATTACAAGAAGGCAAAGGATTCCACATAAAATATGAATTGTGAAAAAAACTTTTAAGCATTGCAAACACAAACGCTACCAGGGGCAGGCTGGTAACTAAGACCTGAAGGAAAAGTTGAGACTGTTGCGTATTAGGAAATTATTCTTTCCTCTGTGGATATTAAGATACATACTTTAAAAATACTTTGCTGGTCAAACAAAACACATTTGTGGGTTGAATTTGGCCAAGCTGTTTGCAGCTTCTTAGAATTTCCTTGCTTGGTGCTCTTTAGGTCTGGGCAACATCTAACTTATTCTCGTTTACGTCTCTTTGCCTGTTGTCCTCAATTCCTTATTCCTATTCCCTTAGAACATGAGAGACAATGATTTTTGAGCCTCATCTATTGAACAGCCATTTGCACCCCAGAATGGGCCCTTCCCATGTCTCTGGGACCTGGTCTGCATCATATTTTACACAAAGAGAAATCTGAATTATGCTGAACTTGCAATTTTGGATTTTCCTTGAGTGTTTCTAAATGGTGTGGCTAAATGGCATGGTGCGCTAACAGCCACTTGTCTATTGAGTAATGATTTTGGAATTTGGCCTTGTTCCTCTGCATCTTTAAATCTGCTTCTTACCAAGTGAAACCTGCCTAGATTTCCTTCTTTCCAGAATAAATAGAACCATTTGGCCAATGGGGCATACGTTGTGTACAGATAGAATACTGTTTCTTTCAATCAGAAATTTAGAATGTGGAATGTCCTTACTGAAGTTAACATAATATTTCTAAATTACTTGAATTATTTCTGTCATAGATATTAAGATATTTGAGTTGTTAAGGGTCAGGAAATCCAAGATTCTTTTTTCTCAATAATAAACCTCACTGACTGGGTTCCCTCTTTTCTCTTCCCTCTTTCTGGTGGATTCTGATGGGATTAAGTTTGCATCCTTCTCCCAGCCTTCATGCCTGAAAGTGATGACATCTTTGTATACAGAGAGTTCTGGGTGTCTTCTGGAATTCTCTTGTGTGATCAGAGACTAGTATCTAAAACAATCTTACGTTACCAAGAATGAGGTTGAAAAGATTCAACTGACCAGGATTCTTGCTTTGCTCCCTCCCCTGACTATCTTATCCTCCCTCTCTTATCCAAATACATACACAGTTAAGTCTCAAGAACAATAAACTTTGTTAGGAAGCATTGATAGCACATCCCCATTTAAGCTAACAGACTTACTATGTGCTGTATCCCTGAGTATGCTGTTTTAATTAGGAAGATGGATTTAGGAGTTTATACGTTCGGTTGTGCTATAATTCCTGCCTTTACAGTAATTTTCTCCTGCTTTTCACACTATAATGTGCCATAAATCCTAGTTAGGCTGTTTCACTGGCCTGTTGCTAGTCAGAGTCAATATTTCAGGCCTTTTGTTGCCATGGCAACCTTCTGCAGTACTCCAGTTCACTGGAATATGATACAGTCTCCTGGGGAAATTGCTACGAACTAGATCATCACATGGATTTAGGGTCCCTGATGCACCAATTCTGCCCCATCTCTTTCCAACACCCAACGGCTTCTCCCAGCTTGCACTTTAGTGTGTGTGTGTGTGTGTGTGTGTGTGTGTGTGTACGTGTATGTGTGCATGCACGTGCACATACATTTGCCAGGACAGATACAAGAGAGAACAAAGCAAACAAACTAACAGAAGCAACATTCTTTCTTTCCTCCCTCATGAAAGGGGAAGCTTAGAAAGTTGGTAAACTTAAGACAGTTTTAAAGCTTAAACAAACCAGGCACAAATCTCATAGCTTTGTTCTATCCTCACCCTTTGTTCTTGCCTCATATTTTCTTTCTAGTTCTTCATTGCCATAAGCCCTTCATATATTTTAAAATCTCAGTACATTTCTTTCAAAATTTAATCACACTGTGTCCTCCTAGTTCAAATCCATTGCCCCCTACCTTTTATTAGAGAAACTCAAAACCTACCTGTCTTTCATCTTCAGGAGGTTTTTGTTTTCTTTTTAAATTTATCTTTACCTTTAACTACCTCCTACTCTTACAGCTTTCCTTTAGTGCAAAGCAGTGGGGAAAAACATACAACTAGTAACCAGTAGCTATGGGCACATCTTGTAGCATCTCTGTGACCCATTTTCTTAGTTTATAAAGTAGAAACAATATTACCCATTCCAAAAGGTCTTTGTAGAGCTGCAGTCAAATGAAAACAATGGTTATGAAGAAATATTGAAAAGCAGAGCCTCAGAAACATTTAAATTAGTATTTTAAATAAAACTATTAAGTCCTATTCTTCAGCTGCACCTTTCAACAAAAGTTTTAAGAGCCCAGTCATGCAATCTGGTTCTCTGAATTAAGATTTGAATAAAACTGAGGCGATGACAGCAAAGGAAGATGTTTCATTCCATTTTCTACCTATCTATCTACCCTTTCCTTTAGCCGCCACGTGTCAGGTTTTCATCTGGTCTCACCTATGGGGCATAGCAAGGTCTCTCTAGTATGTGGTACCCACATTGAACTTCACACAAATTGTACTGGGACAATTCTCAGAACTGCCCCTCACCATCATCCACCTGCAGGGGTCAAAGTTATGCCAGAACAGAGACTGGCATGCAAAGTACCAAGTTCTATCCCATGGCCTTAGGCTGTCATGCATGGACAGCAAGATGATTACCCAAGTAGGAAGCCCTCAGTCCATCTTTCCATGCAAACATGAGAACATGGATCATGGTGTGCTCTTACTGCACTGCATCCCAGTTACAGCAGCCACTTTTGGAACAGAGGCAGAAATAGCAAAACATGTGAGTGATTAAGAAGGAGTGACGGGGTCATGGGGTTCACAAACCCTTGTTACTGGGTCCCCTGCTCTCTTCCACTCCTCTTTTCTGCTTCAACCACTGAACTTACTCATTTCACTGTCCCAAGCCTTGCACTCCACCCAGCCCTTAGTCTTTGGAGATGTCATTTATCATAGGACAGTTTCACTTGTCTGTGGGAGAGGCATGTCTTCATCCCTGACCTGGAAGTAAGGAGGCCTGAGCTTGTGTCCACTCACACATCTTCCAATCACTGACTATGGCTTTGGATAACTCATTTTCCCTTTTCTAGGCCCTATAGGCTCCTCGTTTCTAAACTGGAAAAATAGGATAAATAACATAGCCTCTAATGTCCCTTTCGATTCTTACCGTCGGTGGTAATTCCCGTACCGTGGAGCATGGCCTTTATTCCCCAAACACATAAAATAAAGCATCTAACATATGATTTATCTTTTTTCTGGTACCTCAGTCCTCCCACAACCCCCAAAGCAGGTGAGGTACCCAAATTAGTGGCTCTCAGTACACACTGTATTTTTCTTCCACAGTAGAGTTAAATATTTATTGAATATGATATTTATATAACTACTAATTATTACATTTAATTAACTTATTAATTAGCTGGCTATCTTTCTGTACAGAAAGCTTTATGTGGCTCTGAGTCTATCTTGTTCATAACTGCATCATTAATGCCTAGCACAGCACATGACACACAGTTGCATTCGATAGGTAACTATTATATGAGTGAGTGGATGAATGAATGAATGAATGAATGCAAAGACTGTTTAAGCCTATTCTGACAATCCTTTAGTTTGACTTCTAAGTTTTAAACAGCAGCAAACAGCCAATAAATACATCTTTGAAAAAGTGAATGAGGTATTTCTGCCAAATGCTTTCATTTGACCAATTAAGGAGGGTGACGGGAATTCCTTTCAGGGCCTGGTATGAGACTGCATGTACAGTTAAGGCCCAAAATATGATTAACTTTACTTATGCTAATTCATACCGTTAAATATAACCCCTCTCAGAGTCAGTACTGTCTGGTAAACAATATGCAATTTTTGGCCCCAATTTTGTGATTTTTTACAGCTGTAAAATAAATTGTTGCTTATCTCTTAGGAATTGGAAAGATAGATTCTTCTCATGAATATGCATGTGCTTTGCACATTTTTAAGTTTAAAAATCACCTAGCAAAGTGCTTGTTGTAGAGTCGGTATTTTAAACTGTTGAATAAGTGAGAAATACATGAATGAAAAAGTTTAAAAATGGTGTGATTATCACAAGAGTAATAACATTTATAGTTTCTCTCTCAATCCCGTCAGAAAAACTAAAATCATTTATTTGTACTTATTCATCAATATACAAAACGGTCCCTTTTTAAGCGGGGCAGTTACGGAGAAAAAAGGTCCTGGGTTCGCGATCCAGTGCACTGGTAGGTACCCCCGTGAACGAGCCACGGTACCTCTATGAGCAGGGCTGAAAAATCAACACCTCCCTGGAACCACTACTGTAAGGGTCACATGAGAAAACAGTATGATAAGGAGCTTTTGTAGGCTGTGAGGCACTATACAAAAGTTCATCTCTCAAAAGGGAGCAGATACTATTCTTTTCCAAGAGAGGAAGATTTTCTGGGAGAAATTTTAGTTTATCTCAAAGTCAGTGGTTCTCAAAGCACAGTGCACAGCAGAATAATCTGGAAGGTTTGTTAAAATAAATTGGTCTCCTCCCCAGTCCACACTCTCTACCGAATTTCTGAGTCAGTAAGTCTGAAGGACTAGAGAATTTGCATTTCTGACAAGTTCCCAGGTGATGCTGATGCTGCCTGTCCGGGGACCACATTTTGATTACCACTGTTCTAAGTTAAGGGTGGCAAATAGAACTGCTTCCAGGGACTAGAGGACTAACATAAATATGGAGTTCAGGCCGAGTTAAGTAAGGAGGGGGAGTGGGCCTTGTGAGAACCTGGAGAGTGCCTGTCCTCCTTAACGCCATTCAAACCCCAAATTTACTTTAAAACACTTTACCAAGCAAAACAGGTCTATAGGTAGGATCTGGCCTTGCAGGAGCCAGGTTCTCCTAAATCATGGAGTAAGACTGCAGAGAGGTTACACCATACACTAGTTCCCTGGACACCTATTTACCCTGCCTGTGAATTCCTGTATCTAACTCAGGCTTGAGAATTGCTAGCAGGACATCACAAACATTTCAGTTTGTAAAATCCAATGCGTGCCTCGAGAGTGTCATGTTTACCCCTCATTGTGTTCCGTAACCACCTCTGTCCTACTCATGACCGAGAAACACAAAGGAAGACAAGGAGAATGTAGGAGTGTGACTACATAAACGTGGACAAGTTCAAAATAGCCACTTCGATCTTCAAAGGGCTTGGAGGCTTAATGAAGATAATAAACTCTGATAATTGTGTAGTTTTCTTCTCCCTGACAGATACCAAAAGAGAATTAATAGATCTGGCAAGCTGAGATACCATACCCAGAACGACCAGTTTTCTAGCTTCAAAGAAGGTCATGACGAATGTTTGGACTGAGATCTAAATCTAAAGTTGACTGGGATGTAAGCTGTGCTTTCTCCACAGGAAATATGTAAGTTCAGCCTGAAGAACAGAGTTTGCAGCTGGTTTGGTTTGAGTCCCATTTCCTAACTTGTCTCCTGTAAGTTACTTAAACTTCCTGAACTAGTTTCCTACCTATAAAATGGAAAGAAGAATACTCACTACAAAGGCTATTGTAAGGAAAAGATTAAATTAAGTAAAAAGAGCCTAGGACAGGACTTGGCACATAGTAGGTTGTAATCTAAAATGCAATATTGGATACCATAATTCTAAGAAAATATAGCAATGGTCAGACCTGCACCCACACGGCCTTTCCAAAGTCTGCATGGACACTAGCCCTCCTTCTCTGAACAGCCAATGGTACACCATGTATGAACCTCATAAAATAAGCCCCCCAAAGATAAGATCTTTAAGGGGCATACTGGGTTAAATAGTACCTCCCTAAAATTCTTTTCCACCTGGAACCTCAGAATGTGACCTTATTGCAAATAGGGCCTTTGCCGATGTAATTAGTTAAGATGAAGTCATACTGGATTAGGGTGGGCCCTAAATACGTCTGTCCTCACTATAAGAAGGCCTCGTAAATACACACACACACACACACACACACACACACACACACACACACACGCACGGCAGAAGGACATGTGATGACAGAGGCACAGACTGGAGTGACGCATTTGCAAGCCAAGGAATGCAAGAAATTCCGGCAACAGCTAGAAGCTAGGAAGAGACAAGGATTCTGATTCCCCCCTACAGGTTTCAGAGAGATAGTGACCTTGCCAACGCCTTGATTTTGGACATCCAGTCTCCGGAACTGCAAGAAAATAAACATCTGTTGTTTTAAGCCACCGTCTGTCTGAATTTGTTACACTAGCCCTAACAAACTACTACAAGTGGTCGTATTATAAACGTATTTGCATTTCCCACAGCACTGAGTACAACACTTTTCAAAGAATAGGTGCTCAATAGATAACTGTTCTGTGAATCGCGTGCTACTTTAGTTCTTGAGCTTATACTGATTTACATTACTTTCTTAACATCTACTAGTTGGTCAGTTGGTCCCTTGCTCCCTCGCATGCCCTCTGTGGACCCCTGAAGGCTGACACTCATTATTCTCCTGTATTCTCATGTGTGGCTCAGTGGTGGATATGCAGTCACTTCCCAAAATGATTATTGACTCCATTATACCCATTCCGTGAAAAACGTTACAACACTTTGGACATTTTTTATTTTTTTTACTTCGAGCTCGGAAAAAGGTGCCTACCTCCCGAGGCAATATTCATGTATAACGTGACTATCTCTGGGGAAGTGTGGAGAAACTAATGCCAGCAATGAAAGTGTACTGAGGTATTTTTCAGCAGCAAAACAAGTTGGCTTTGGGAGCTGTGTAGGGGACTGAGGAGCTTAGATTTCTATGAGAATGAATACTACGAGGGTGACATATCAGTAGGTAAACTAAGAGTCAAGGGTTTTGCTTGGGTTTAAAGGAGACAAGTTAATGAGATCAACTCTGGGAGCTGCAAAGACCTGGTATGTGGTCAGCACACTTGAAGATGGAGAAGTTATGAGTGTGAGATAGGTGAAGGCGTGACTGCTTCTATTGACTTGGAAAAGCCAGATGAGTCTGGAATTCTGAGAAGGATGGGTTCTTTAGAGTCATGGCCTATGGAACTTTGTCAAAGCTGTCTTCTTTGAGGGTTGCTGGAACCCCAGCTTTATGTCCAAAGACTGGACCAGCTGGAAGTCTTCCACCACATTTCTCTTCTAATTGTTACTCAGCCATTAAAAAGCATGAAATAATGCCATTTGCAGCAACATGGATGGACCTGGAGATTATCATACTAAGTGAAGTAAAATCAGACAGAGAAAGACAAATTAGGAATCTAAAAAAAAAAAAAAAATTGATACAAATGAACTTATTTACAAAACAGAAATAGACTCACAGATTTAGAGAACGAATTTATGGTTACCTGGGGGGAATGGTCGGGGGAGGGATAGATTGGGAGTTTGGGATTGACGTGTACACACTGCTATATTTAAAATAGATAACCAACAAGGACCAACTGTATAGCACAGGGAACTCTGCTCAGTATTCTGTAGTAACCTAAATGGGAAAAGAATTTGAAAAAGAATAGATGCATGTATATGTGTAACTGAATCACTTTTCTGTACACCTGAAATTAACACAACACTGTTAATCAGCTATACTCCAATATAAAGTAAACAATTTTTAAAATAGCAGAATTTCATTATTTAAATGGGCAGAGATTGGGAACAGGCAGAAAGTCAAGAGTTTTGCTAGAAACATGATTTCCAAGCCTCTGGAAACCTTGAAGAATTTTTACACTTTCTCTTTGTTCCTGCTTTTGCATTGGTAGAAGTAAGTGGATATCTTCCATCTGTTTACCTCACTGAGACATGAGAAGAGTAAATGAGTTAGTGCGTCTGGGGCTCAGTGATTGATCGTTAGATAAAAAGCATGATTCGAGTTCAAAGGGTTTCATTTTTAAAACCATTCATTCAGATCCTTCTCTATAGATTCACTGCTCAATTAAAACACCTTAAAACAGTTTCCATGGGGCTTCCCTGGTGGTGCAGTGGCTAAGAATCCTCCTGCCAGTGCAGGGGATATGGGTTCAAGTCCTGGTCCGGGAAGATCCCACATGACGTGGAGCAACTAAGCCCGTGAGTCACAACTACTGAGCCTATGCTCTAGAGCCTGCAAACCACAACTACCGAGCCCATGTGCCACAACTACTGAAGCCCATGTGCCTAGAGCCCATGCTCCACAACAAGAAAAGCCACCATAATGAGAAGCCCGCGCATCGCAACAGAGTAGCCCCCGCTCACCGCAACTAGAGAAAGCCCGTGCGCAGCAACGAAGAACCAATGCAGCCAAAATAAATAAATAAATATATTAAAAAAAAACAACAAAAGAAAACAGCTTCCCGACAGGGTATTCTAAGAGGATCCCAGTACTACATGGGTGATTTAAACAGGGAAGAGGGGGCTGGCTAGTCTGCAGCTTGGCCTTGGAAACTGCACAAGACACTAACAACTGCACAGAAGGCACACACACAACACTGCCTGAGGCGGTTTCTTATCCAGAAACCACACCTGTATCCATTCATGTAAAATTGGGAGTGGGAAGGGGATGGCATGAGTCCAGTGCAGAGTGCTCTGAAGATGGAGCTTCCTGCCAATTTAACTTCACTGCTTGGATCCGTCATGAAAGCGGACGGATGCAGTTACAACAAAGGAAGAAAGGGAAGTGTCACAGATGAGCCCAGGGTCCTTATTGAAGACTGAACGTGTGAACTGAAATCTGACTGCTGACCTACTAGCCAGGGACAGAATCTCATTATGCAAGAGATGTTTGAGATGCTGTCGTAACACTTCATCTGGATTCAATGGAAATTCACTATTTCACTGGCCAAGCTGTCAGCTGGTGAGTTCCAGCTAAGGATTTTCTGCCTCTTGTCAATGTGCTTTCCTAGAAGACATGAAAGTCCAGGCCCTGATCACTCACAGACTGCCAAAGTGGCCACACAGGCTCTGCCCACACCCTCCCCTTCACCCCTTAATTCCATGCTAGGAAGACACACTAATACCTAGGTCAATTTCACGGTTTCTGAGGCTTGAGGTTTTAGTCCTTCCTCAAACTAAAGAAGACCATTGTTTTATGATTATACTCAGGTACTAAACACAGCTTAAGATTTTTGCTTTTTAACTTGGAGGCTGTTTTTTAACCTTACACTCGATCACCTAGGATGTAGATACCATATCATAAAGCTCAGGAGAAAGAGAGAAGCAAAGCCCCACTGACAGAGAAATGTGCAAGTCTCAAAGGTTTCTATTAAGCATTATAATTCATTCAAGTGCTCATTCATTCATTCAACAAACATTGAGCACCAACAAAAATGATTAACATATGTTGTTACCAATGAACTTACAATTTAAAAGAAGACATATTGACAAAAGAGTATATGCAAGATAAGTATCGACAGAAATCAGTACAAGGGCATAAAGGAGGAAACGGTCCATTCAGGGGCTGGGATGAGTTTTGGGGGAGCTTCATGAGCCTTATATTTAATCACAGGATACCACTTAGCTGCATGTATGCTCAAGAGAAGAAAAAAAAAAGGTAAGAGGGAAGGAAAAATTCCTCTCTTCAAATTCACCTATTTTAAGTTACGTCCTGTCCCTATGGCGCCTTTCTGCTATATTTCTGAGACAGCTGCCTCCGGCCTTCCTAACACCTCCCTCCCCAAAGAGATCAGCTGTCTCTTCCCTTTGCATTATACTACAGGGTCAGAAAATGTTCTCTATTTCATTCCTTGAAGGTGGATTTTCTTTCTTCAGTGGGAAAACAAAGTTTAATAGATAGTGCACTGACCAATGGAGAGTACCATGAAGGTCGCTATTCTCCCTCCAAGATTTCCTCTCTTAGGCCAGATATGTAGTAGTTGCAATACAAGCAGAGTTAAAAAAAATGCCCTTCCTCTGATATTATTACTATTGATATTTTGTTTGTGTAAGATCAAGTAAAAGGATCAACATAGGATGGGATCAAGAGGTTTAACATGAACAAGCACTCTCCTGGGAGGAGTTCTCCTGGCCTATTTTTTTTTTTTTTTTTTTTGCGGTACGCGGGCCTCTCACTGTTGTGGCCTCTCCCGTTGCGGAGCACAGGCTCCGGACACGCAGGCTCAGCGGCCATGACTCACGGGCCCAGCCGCTCCACGGCATGTGAGATCTTCCCGGATCGGGGTGCGAACCCGTGTCCCCTGCATCGGCAGGCGGACTCTCAACCACTGCGCCACTAGGGAAGCCCATCCTGGCCTCTTCTTTACTTACTCGAATGTCTGTTGTCTGGACTCCTTCCTCCCCAATCTCTACCTATGCACAGGCTACAGGACTGGTTCTCCAGCAAAGCAGCCCAGTCATTCAAGGAGCTTTCTAGAAACACAGATGTGGGGGTCAATCTGGACGTACTAAATCCCAGTCAGGGCTGGTGGGACTCAGGTTATTAAAAAGCTCTGTAAGTGATTCTGATAATCAACCAGAGGTGAGAACATGTGTTCTACCCAAATTTCACAGTCCGTGAGGCAGTTTGTATATATAAATATATATCACATCGGTAATGTGTGTATATACTTTTCAGATATATTTGCAATTTCACATATAAATATATCAGAAAATATCTGTATGGATCTATAATTATGTAAATATTATCCGTATTGTGTTCCATGTATTAATATATGCAACATTATAGACCTTTTCCTCATTTAAGTTGTTATCAGTATAAAAATTATTAATGTATTTTTAAATAATGGATTCTGTCAGAGGAATTTTTATGGAATAATAAAGTCAATTTTCTATAAAATATGCCAGTATGTACACATGCATACATAGGTGTATACATATGGTAAATACAAATGAAGCATGTATGTATATATGTGTGAATTTATATATGTGCAAATGAATACAATTCTTCAAAACTGTGCTGTGAGTCATTTTTCTCAGTAATGTTTTATTGCTAGGAACAAGAAAACCCTTGTTCAGATCTAGTTTCTGAACCACTAATAACATTTGTAGGGGTTTCCCTGCCAGTCCAGTGGAAGGACTCTGCACTCTTACTGCCAAAGGCCTGGGTTTGATTCCTGCTTGGGGAGCTCAGATCCCTGCAAGCTGCAGTGCGGCCATAAATAAATAAATGCTCTGAACCATTAATAAAATTTGTTTTATTGTTTTATATGCACATCCTGCATTTCATTAAATGTGCACACACACGCACACACAAAACAGCTTTCCCTAGACTTAATCTGTAAATGGTTTTTGACAGTTTATCAAACTCAAAAACACCATGAAAGGGTATTGTTTTGCTTTCACGAAAATAAATCAAGAGAAAGTGCTACTGCTTCTGGAATCACGTCCTTCACATACCAAGCAAGGCAGCAGTTTTTAAGTTTTCAGGTTCATGACCCTCTGCTAATAGATGAAAGTTATAAGTATTCCCAAATGATTTGTGGGACTCTATGGGTCAGGCCCTGGAGCCCAGGGTTCGAATTCTCGCAGACAGGTAGTGATCCCTGCAGAGGGAACCTGTGCATAGCTGTCCCTGTGCTTTCCCACAGCAATTACCATGATGCTCCACTCAGAGTGGTCGTTCAAAAGATGCTGTTAACTAGCTCCTTTTGTTTGTAACGAATGGTGGATATTATAAGATGAGATGGGGGCTAAAGCTAAATTCTATAATAAACACTAAATAACAGGAACAAGTGAATTTATTGCCCCAGTTAAAATGGCTAGACACTGAGGCATCAGGAAGAATGCGGGCTCTTGAGCCAGACAGCACTGCATTTACATCTTAGCCCAGCCATTCATCAGGTAAGTGACCTTGATGGAGCAAGTCAGTTATCACCATTAATTCTCAGAGTCCTCATAAATAAAGTAGGAATAGTACAAATGTATAGATTTTGCATTGAATATTAAACGCACCATGATTCAAAAACCTGACTGTATGTTAAAAATCTCCTGGGAAGCTTTTAAAAAATACTGATATTTATATCATATTTATACTTACTGATGTTTATATTTAAGAAACGCTGATGCCAAGTCCCCCTCATGGCATCAGAGGCTCTGATTTAATTAGCCTGGTGTGGGTCCTAGGTATCAGGGTTTTATAATGCTTCCGAGGTGAGTTTGATATGCACCCCAGGTTAAGAACCACTGAGATAACTAATGTATGTAAATACCGTCTCAATGCTTTGTTATTAGTAGGCCTTCAACAAATATTATCTTGAGACTGCCTGGGTAAAAACCCTATGTTATGTTTACTAGGTTGTGACTTGCAGCAAGTTCTTTCAATTATCAGGGCTTGAATATCCGTATCTGAAAAACCAAGGCAGTAAGTAAGTGTGCCTGATTAAAAATATGTTGTGAGAAATAAAAGATATTTCAGGTAAATCGCTTACCATGGTGGCAGATGAAATATATGAAATTGGATATTAACTACTGTTGTTGTTATTATTATCATTGTCTCCACTTCCCTCTGACCCCAGAGCTAACCTTAGTGACTCATGTGCTCTTTATACAACTTAACTGAATAATATATTAACATAAATGATGATGTCTTTCAACACAATTCGAAAAAGCATTACAATATCTTTTCTCTTTAGATTTCCCTATGTGCCTCAAAATATAAATTTTGCCTAATATTGCTATTTGTTCCTACGAAACATTTTTATCCAAACTGTATCTTGATAATTTGAAGTAACTAATCCCATCAACTAATTTTTAAGTCAAAATTTCTGATTTCTATCCTAGTCATAATTATGATACAAAAATAGCAAAATTTAGTCAATGTATATTTTAACAAATTCCAGTAATATCACTGTATCTAGGTCAACTTCGCTGACTTTTATATAATAAATATTCCAAATTTTAACTTTTGCTTTAATCAATCAATATGTACTTTTTAATGCCTTTTTCCTCTTAATAGTCTATTATATTTGCTCTTCTTGGTAACGGACTTTTTAAAGAGCAGTCAATCTCACTGAATCCATTACACACATAAAACCTTTATTTAGAGGGGAGCATATTTCATCCCTCCCACCTCTTTACCTTACATGTCTATGAAAGACTTCCCATTTTGCTGCCCTTGTTTCTTCCTGTAGATGGTGACTGGAATATTCTGCTTTGATTTCTTGCCCTCCTCTTCATTTCTGGGGTAGAGCCTTCTTTATCTGTGTTCCTTGCTCTCTGTGCTATTCTGTTTCAAAGTCTGGTAATTTGCTCTGCTGTAATTACGTGTATCTGGGTACGCCAGCATTGTGTAAGCAAGCCTCTATTCTTTCACTACCTAGAATGACAATTATCCGTCAGGTTCCTTATTACCTACACCATAAAAAGATTACTTGCTGAGTACTGAAGAAACCCCCCTTCTCTAGGAGGGAATATAGAATATAGGTTTTTAAACCCTTTCCTCCAGGAAAAAATAAAAAAGCCAGTATCTACATTTTCCTAAAACCAGGATGCTGAGGCAGACAGATGTACTATGATATGTTCAGTTGAAAAGGGGAACCAACATATGCAACCACTTTGTAGAAACCAATGCAATTTCATGGCAAGTTATTAGACATGACCAATGGGATAATGGAGAAGATCTGAATCTGTGTAATTCTCATTAATTCTTTCTGAAGCCAAGTCTTAACTCCTTCCTATCAAAAAAAAAAAAGATTAATAACATCAGAGACTACCTACATTTCGGTAGTTGGACACTCAATTAGAGATAGTTTGATTGCCGTACAAATCTCTTCCAAGTTGTGACACAGCACATACCTTGGTTTTATGATTCTCATGACATCCCTTAAAGACACTAACTATTCATTTCTATATCTTGTTAGATAATAATATTTGCAGAATGCTGTATGGTTTTCTGGATGCTTTCAAAAACATTATTTTATATGTCTCACATCTATGCCAATTTGAAGCAATAATAAAATCATTAACTTTATTTTAAAGATAAGGACAATGGAGGCCCAAAAAGTCTAAATGACTTGCCCAGAGTCCCCCCCAGTAAATGACAGAGCTGGGACTACAATCCCATTAATGTACCTGAGATACAGATGCTTTTTACTTCAAAAAGCTTCCTCTCAAAATGAATTCTATTCAATCTGTAGAATGCATCTGACGGAACAGTTGTAGGGTTCACTATGGAAGAAGGTAGTAAAATCTACTAATTGCTGTTTTTTGGGGGGTTTTTTTGTTTTTGTTTTTTTTTTTTTGTTTTTTTTTTTGGTACGCGGGCCTCTCACTGTTGTGGCCTTTCCCGTTGCGGAGCACAGGCTCCGGACGCGCAGGCTCAGCGGCCATGGCTCACGGGCCCAGCCGCTCCGCAGCATGTGGGATCTTCCCAGACCGGGGCACGAACCCGTGTCCCCTGCATTGGCAGGCGGACTCTCAACCACTGCGCCACCAGGGAAGCCCTGGGTTTTTTTAATATAGGCCATCCCGGTCTATTATAGTTACTCATGTAAATATAGGGTAATTAAAAATAAATTCCTGCACACACATTGACTGAATAAATACTATATAATATCCCAAGGGGCTGTCATTGTCTCAAAAGTAATCACTGCCTTGATTTGAAGCTTCATTTAGTGGCATTGCAGTGTTTCAGGGAAGGGACAGTTGCCTATAAGGCTGAGGAGGCACAATTTGGGAGAATCTCCGTCTTGAGAGAGATTTAAACCAACGTCACTAAAGCACTACGAGTTGTCTTATTTCTGACTTTCATTTACATATTTTGGAAAATATAATTTGCCTTACACTGTGGCAGCAGAAAGGGCTGGGCAGAGGATGACCTGGGGGTGGGATATGGGAACGGAAAAGCAGAGATGAAGGATGATGAATGCTTTACGTAGAAACTTCACAAATTACCTATGTCTGCAATGATATTTCCAAACTGCTTTCAACATCATGGTCTGATTAACCCCTGACCCTTTTCCAGTTAGAAAATCAAAACCAACACAGCAACATCTTTCCTTTCCTTATTCTTATCTTGTGTTCTGCTTCCAAGTCCACTCTTCACAGAATTGTTTAAACCTGACTTTCACTGGTTCCTTTTAGAGTTTTTGATTATTCAGAGAGAGACCTTTCATTAATCCAGCATCCTTTAGGGATCCTTCAAAGATAAAGCCCTAGTCCTTGGACCCTTTCATCTTTGGCTCTCGAATAAAAGCAACAGGTTTGTGTAACTAAAAGAAGCATATACAACGATGTAATAACTCAGTCATTGAGTCCTTACCATGTTTGAGGCATTGGATTCTTACACCTCCACAAGGTGATTTCTATTATTTCCCAATTAACAAACAGATGAAGAAATGAAGGCTTGGGTGATTTGCTGACATAGCTGAGAAGCAGCTGAGAGGCAGCCAGCCAAGGCTCACACCCAGGTCTTACTCCATAGCCTGCCCTTGTTCACACAGTCTCTGTGACTGTCTTTGAGGCTAGTTTTAATGGGCTTATTTGCATCAGTGCTTCTCAACGGAGAAAGCAATGGGAAGTAACTCCATTGTTTACTCTGTGACTGATAATCTCATACCACACTACTCAACATGCAATACTCCAAAAGAAGAATTAATTACCTCTCCCGCTAAAGAGTCTGAGAACCATGGAAACATGGCTAGGAGAGAGGTCCACATGGTGATGTGTGTGATGAATTGATGGCCCTGGCTGAAGAATAAACTCCAGTCCAGGACTGAGCTTGGGGCTGTGAGTCTCTCTGTTGCACTCTGTCCTTCTGCACTGCAAAACACCGTGAGGCTGTGGGGTGTGAAATCATCACAATGAAATCATCTAAGAGAACTGTCTCGGTTTCCTAAGGAAAACAGGCAGAGGCCCGCATAGGCTAGAGCTCCCTGAGGCTGAACAACACAAGACATACCCACAAATCATGTGCAGACAGTAGCAGCAAAATGAAACACACTTTTTAAAAAAAGAGCCACTTAAAAAAAATAACAACCAAAACAGAGGTTGCTGATTCAGACACTGCTGAAATTATCACCTCGACATCATAACCAAAGTCTTAAGTTACCTGAATAGAGAAATGGAGGTAGAGAACTTTTAGAAAAAAAGTGAGAAAAGCTTACGAAGTAATAACAACAATAATGATAACTGAGGTTAAGATCTATTGAGGGTTTATCACATGCCAGATATTGTGCCAAGAGCTTTATATGTTTTATTTTATTTAATCATCCTAACAATTTTATGAAGTTGCACTATTACTAGCCTCACTTTACAGATGAGAAAATGTACTCAGTAAGATTAAATAAGTTGCTAAAGATTATATTTTGTTTAGGTGAGAATTTAAATCCAAGGGTGCCAGGCTGTGAAACCTATTATTAAAAAAACTCTCAGATCCTAAATATCTTCACAGTTACAAAGCCAGAAGAAATGCCTATGGTCTAGAAGATGTAGCATCACATTGAGAAGCAAGGACCGAACTCCAGATTAACATAGTAATACCGTGAAAATATCTTTTCATCTCTGCTCAGGTAAGATGGCTAACTGGGTATGGGTAGTTCCTCACTCTTAAACCAAATCTAGCTGATTTTTCTTCTGCATTTTCTCATGCAAAAGGACAGTGCTAAGTCTTCCATCCAAAGGCATCAGAGAGTTGAACTTCAGTTTATACACGATTAAGAAAACTCCTTGTCAAGCCCCGGTAAATGTGCAGAAGTTCCTCTTCCCATGATCCCATTACACCTTAGACATAACTCAGTATAGCAAGGAACATGGCAGAGTGTGGTTTCTCCTCAAATACCTGCCTCTTCTTCCCTTTCAGCCTCCTCAGACTCCAACACCTGCATAGTGGACTGAAAGCCTCTCGAGGGCAGATCATTAATCTTCTCCTACTTTATATCCCTTTCGATCACCACTTAATAAACTATGTTAAATGGTTATATGAACTGAACCAAATGGAAACAAGGGGTGGGGGAGGGAAAGCGTGTGGCAATTCTGGTTTGCAAAAACCTCTAAGAAACATCTGCCAGGAGCACTGCCTCAGGTAAAAGACATCAAGCTCGATTTTGCAGCTAAGAGGACTTCCAGCGTAATGAAGTAAAAACACTGGCCTAATTTGAACAGCGATGATGATAAATTCACCAAATGCCAATTTAGAACTGTTACATTACAAAGGGAAGGGCGGGGGATACTCCTATTCAAGTATCATAATATTAATGAAAAGTCTGGGGAAGACATATATACTAAAAGGAAGCAAATCTAAAAGAACTGAAATTTATCTAGATGGGTTACACTGGGTAATAAAATGAAGCATGCATTCAAAGCAGCTTAGCTCTGAGATGGAAAAACATGGCGCTCATGCAGGCAGTAGCTAAGGGGTGACTGGTTGAAGCGTTCCTTCTTCTCTGTGGTTTATTACTCAGATGGTCCCCGCATAAATTTTCTGAAATCATGTTAGAGCCGGGCCTGAGGAGCTGTGCGTTTTGGGGACTTGCACTGCTGAACAAAATGGACCCTTTTAAGTTTGTGGCTACAGAGCAAATAAAAACAAACGATACAGCGTTTCTTGGAATTTACAAGCTGTGAAAAAAAATAAATGTGGCCAATTTTGTTTTTTACATGAAAAGGAATGAATGAGAGGCTTTTTGGAGACAAATATTGAGCTTGTCTCCTTGGGACTCATGATGGATTCATAGTACAATTACTTCTTTTGTCTAAGAGGGAGAAGAGGCTGAGTGGGTTTTGAAAATCTGCATGTTCGTTTCATCAAAAAGAGGACAGATGAAAATGGGAGGCTTAATGCTCAAAACAAATGAAAGGCGTAAGAGGGTTGGTTGGATAGCAAGCAAACATATGCTAACTTCCACAGCGCCAAACTGTATTATATAGGTTCCTTACGCCCTGTGCAGGTTCACCTTGGCATGTCCACACTGCCTAGTCTGCTGAGGTCCCAGTTAGAAGTGAAGGACTGGGAATGGGTGTTTACTTACAGTAGGAATGAAAAAATCAGAGACCGGTGTGAAAATCTATAGAACTTAAGGAAAGAGTTCAATTTTATTAAAACTTTTCCAAAAATATCTAATACTACCACCACCCACCCAACTTCATCCCCTCACATGTACATACTTCTCACCTCTTCCCTGCCTCTCTAGAAGTGAAAAGCTAGAAAGAGCACTGTTGGAGTTTGAACCCCTGGTTCAAATTCTGACTTTACTATTTTCTTATATATAGGGAATAGGAAAAGTCAATTATAAAGTTAGAACCTCAATTCCTCACTTGTAAAGCGGAGCTATTGATGCTGGTTTTATTTTGATTTTGTTTTAAATTAGGTGAGACACATATATGATTTTTAAGTATTCAACAGTATAAAACCACATGAAGGGAAAAATAAGTTTACCCTCATTTCTGTCTTCCCGGGCAGTTTCTTCGTACCTTTTTACAGAGGCAGTAACTTCTACCCTTATTTCATGTATCCTTTCAAAGATATTGTTTGTGGGCTTCCCTGGTGGCGCAGTGGTTAAGAATCCACCTGCCAATGCAGGGGACGTAGTTTCGAGCCCTGGTCTGGGAAGATCCCACATGCCTCGGAGCAACTAAGCCCGTGAGCCACAGCTACTGAGCCTGTGCTCTAGAGCCCGCAAGTCACAACTACTGAGCCGAAGTGCCACAACTACTGAAGCCCATGTGCCTAGAGTCCGTGCTTGCAACAAGAGAAGCCACCGTGATGAGAAGCCCACACACCTCAACAAAGAGCAGCCCCCGCTCGCTGCACCTAAAAGAAAGCCCGTGCGCAGCAACAAGGACCCAGTGCAGCAAAAATAAAATAAACTAATTAATTAATTTTTTAAAAAAGATATTCTTTGTATGATAATAATAATAGTTAACACTTCATAAGGACTTACTATGTACCAGTGATGTTCTGTGTGATGTAACTGTGTTCACTCATTTAATTCTCATAATAATTCAGTGAGAGAGCTTTTATTATCCTATTGTGCAGAGCAGGAAACTGAGACACAGAGAAGTCACACTGTTTAAAATATAGTGAAGCCAAGATTATAATCTACTAACCTTGCTAGAATACTGTTAAATAAATACTAGACGTCTATTAAATGCTACTTCAGAGGAGCAACTGATGATAATTCAGAGGGTTTCTGGAGGATAAAGTGTGAGACTATAAGTTGTTTGATACATGGAAGTGAAATGTGAACCCAAAATCATCATAGATAGTTTACCAGTTGCCAATTTTCTATCGAATGCTTTTACAATTTTCTTAGTGTTTCACGTAATGATACATCATTCACTGACTGCATTGTACGCTCTATTAAGAACCCTGGAAGATTATTCTATGCCTGCTATTTGGTAATTATTTGTTGATCTGAATGTTGTGGAATTACCTTAAAAACTTGACAGGACAAAAACTTTCACTTAAATAAGGAATTTCCTTTTGACTGAGGATGATGAATTATACATAGACTCCAGGTTAAAAAGAAGGGAGAAAACTTCCCATTTTTCAGGGGTACTGAGAGGGCAACCAGGGTCCATCTTCTTCAGAGAAAAAGAAGCATGAAAGACAAAGTCTGCGAGGCAGCAGAGTCAACACTCTAGAGATGAAGGGCAAAGGTTTGGAAGCGCCAGTTATTCTGATGACAATAGAATTTAAGAACTTTTGGAGATCACAGAGTTCAATGTTTCTTAAAGTCTTTCAAAGAGAGCTGGCCTTTTGAGATATTGTATCCCAAAGGCATTTCATCTTCAAGTAAGTTTGCACAATACTGCATATCTACCCCCCTTGGAACTAACTACACAGAGTACATTATCATACTAAGAATTCTTGAGGGTCTCGTTGTAAAAAACAGAAAAATAAGAATCATTTAACTTTGTTTACCCAGAACTTTTTCAAACTGATTCCTGCAGGGAACACTTTTCCTTGAAGTCCCTATATCTAACAGAGCCTTGGAGGATACTTTGGAAACACTGATGTAGTTCAGAATCTAGAACTGGCACCATGCATACCATCATCCATGTCCATACACACACAGCTCCCTCACCCTGACTGCCTCTGTGCCCAACGTGGTATATCCCCTCCACCTTACTCTCCTCACCTCAAAGGGCAAATAGCCTAAAGAAATTGCCACGACTAATGTCACATTACCACATACTGTGCTGGAACTAATATCCAGGTGTCCTGATTCCTACCCAATGCAATAGTATTTCCACTAAGGATGCCCTTCAGATGAGCTCAGCCTTCTCTTTGTTGGAAAAACACTGTTGAACAGATTCTGAAGTGCTTAGAAGGTCCTACTTCAGAGTACATTCAGAATCCTGATGGGAATATCATTTTTCTTTTCAGCTCTTCATGATTCCCACCTATATACCTGCCTTATATCCAGAGAATTCACTTTGTAGATATTGTATTTTCACTTGTCCAGTAGGAATAATAATCAGATGTGGATAAGAAGAGAAGACCAATATAAAAAAAAAACTAGAGGTTTTTATTGGCAGAAACTAGAAAGCATGTTTTATGGAAAGGAGATAGAGACTGAAGTTGGGAGTGGAGAGTGACCAGACAGCCAATTAAACTCTCCCCAATTTGCCTCGTCATGTGAGTCTCTTGTTTCCATGAGTTCTGAATCTATCTCATTTGACAATGGGATAAAAATGGTTACAGTCAGAGCTGACATCAGTGACATTTTAAAGAATGACAGTTCTCTACCATGAAGCTATAGTCCTGCCGTCACAAACTTTGAAATGCTGTCAGAGGCATTCCAGCACCACGGGAGAGGCCTTTTAGATGCAGACAAGGTTGTTCACTTGCAGAAAGCAGACAGAACCTGCGCCATGCACCTGCCACGTTATTGAAGAAGCAGCTGTCATACAAACATGGGCAGGACCCCAGGAGTCCAGACCTTACAAAAACATTCAACCTCAATCCCCACCTGCCACAAAAATGTTCCTGAATGCACCTTAGTTGAAGGCTCATACTCCGGCACATCCTAGCTTCTACCTCGTCACTCAACACCATCACACAATGATTACCTTATGCCTAAGGGTTCACCAAAATCATTCTAGACTCTAAAGTGCTCTCAGCTCAGAAATGATTTTAAGAAAAGAAATTGCTCTCAAATAGGTTAAGATTTCTTGTACTGAAAAAACTTCTAGCTTTTAGAAAAATTTTGAAAGAAGTAGGTACATTTTATTAGGAGGCCTACAGTCGAATAGTCAGTAGCTGAAAATAGAGAAAATGGGGAGGAAAAAAGGCACCTATAGCCTACAAAGAACTAAGTAGAAAAGTAATACACTTTTTGAATTACTTTGTTGGTCCTCACAATCAAATCCAAAACAAAAAAATACATATAACAATGTTGAAGCCTGAACATCTCACAATGTCGATGGGCTCACAAAGAGTTCGGCTCCAATAATCAAGAGATGCAAACCTTAATTTTAAGCATTATTCATTCATCCAACAAAATGAATGAATAATAATTGTTAAATGCTTACTACATACATTAACCTGTGAGAGGTACTGGAAATAAAGATGAACCAGACATGGCCCCTACTTTGCTGAATTCCACAGTTTAAAGAGGAAACTGGTATGAAAACATATAATGATAGCATACAATAATAACAGAGCTCCATATAAAGTTCTGTTGGAACACTTCTCTGTACTTCCAGCCCTCTGTCTGCATTATTTTTATTTTCACGATTTACATTTTCTCCTGTGTATCCAGTGATGATGCTCTGACATCTGAACAAGAAAGCCAATGACAGGTGCCCCAGTCTCTTTGCTGACACTCAGTTTGTTTTTTTGTTTTGTTTTTTTTTGCGGTACGCGGGCCTCTCAGTGTTGTGGCCTCTCCCATTGCAGAGCACAGGCTCCGGACGCGCAGGCTCAGTGGCCATGGCTCATGGGCCCAGCCGCTCCGCGGCATGTGGGATCTTCCCGGACTGGGGCACGAATCTGCGTCCCCTGCATCGGCAGGCGGACTCTCAACCACTGCACCATCAGGGAAGCCCCTGACACTTAGTTTTCATCAGGCACCCAGCAGGAAGGATCAGATGGTGGTCACCCCTGATGACTGGTTTTGGATGTGGTCAGATCTCAGGGTCTCTTGTCCTGCACCTTAGCCAGCATCAGGGTGAATGTGAGGAGACAGCAAATTGTATGCGTCCAGTGTGTCAGAGTCATCAACATTTTCTCACAAGAACCTTTGCCTGCCACTTGCTCTTTGGGGTGAGCCAACGAGAAAAAAAAAAAAGATCTTTGCACATCAAATGAAAGAAATTGGTGATGAAGGCACTGAGGATGACCACATGAGTAAAAGGGAGGTGGGCATATCATGGGGCACCTGGTTTGGTTTGAGAACAAGGAAAGCAGAATTGCACATTAGAAGAGGTATCTAGCCCAACTCCATGCCACGTGTTTAAATGCTTCTGATTGACCCTGGGCTTTGTATGTAAAATTGCCCCGAACAAGTTCTCCTACCACTCACCCAAGTCAAGGACAGCTAACAAGTCATCCTATCGATGCCACATTTCAAACTGTATAGCTGATATCACAGATCAAACCTGTTCCTCAAAACTCCCCACTTCCTGGTGACTCATCTGTGCTTCATAGAATGCATTCTCGCATTCATTCATTAATTTACCAGATACTTATTGATCACCAATAGGAAACCACAGACGGACTCTAGCACTACTGTGACCTATTTCTCTTGATATATAACCCTGAATGATGAATATCTCAAAATCAAAGCTGCTCCATACCCCCTGCCTCATCAGTCCCTCAAACTAAAAGACAAATTTATCACAGCACGTATATTGGCATTTCAGAAGTTTTAGAGGCTCCAGTCATTACCGATTGTATTTTCTCAAATTTCTTCCTCATGCAATTGCTTGCACAATGAAAAGCTAAGCCGAAGGTAATCTATGAAAAACCTTCTTATAGGAAACCCCAACACCAGAGTACTAAGCTGGGACTCTTAAGGTAGTACGTGTGTTCTCATGTGTTCTCATCTCTCCTCAAATGTTTGTGGATGCCAGGGATGCCGTGTGAAGCTTCCACGCTATTTCTGACAATGTTTATCATTGTGCTGGGCACAGAGTAAGTGCCTAATAAACACGTGTCAGTCAGCGGATAGAACATTCAAGTATCTTTCACTTAGCAAATTTATATCAGAAGAAGAAACCGGATAGCTCAGTGTGGAGATTTATTTAAAGTAACTACAACTAAAAGGTAGAGCTTGAGTAGCTCTAATCTACAAAAGCAATATCCTAGATTAATAGGATTGCATGGCATTAATATCTTTGCTTCTTGGCTGTAAATTTGGACTGGTAATGGTACACTCAGAATGAAACACTTCAGATCCATCCATCCGTGTTCATAATATTCATATACATAGCAAATATGGAACATAACACAACTTTAAGAGTTCCCAGTCATAAAAGAAAGATGCATTTTATCTAATGCATAGGCCATATTAACTGGATTCTTAAAAATAGGTTCTGGTAGTTTAAGCTCAATAGTTTAAAAAGCAAAATTAAAAAGGAGACTACCTTAGTACTGATGCCCCTAAATCCCGACCTCATCAGTGACATCATCTACCTCGGGAACAAGTTTCCCTTCAAAGGCAGCTCTTTGAATTCATGTAATTAGCTGAGTGCTTGAGAGCTTGCTTCCCATTTCTTTCTCTCCTGTGCTTCTGAGAGAATCATAGATGCAGTCAGCTTCATAGGCAATTAATTGGAGGCTGCGGATTTGAAGGGAGAAACAGACTCCTTATTTCCAAGTGAATGAATCCAACTGTACCAATGAAACAGTCTTTCTTTGATATTAACATGATGTAGACTGGGAAGGTAAAGGGTCAAGGAAGTTACAATTTGTAGAGAAACTGTTTTAGGAGACATATATACATATATATATTTTTACAGATTCCTTCTTTGAACTGTGCTTCTACCATTTGATTACACACATTTTCCTACATTTAGTAGGCACAATGACAGTTGGGAACTAGAAACACTTCTAAGAATGTCCTTTTCTCATCAGATCACATATTAACCAACATGTGTGGATTTTTAAAAATTCCTTTTAGTTTTTACATATTGATGAGAAATAATGGCATACAAACCATTTATTAAACTGAATTTTATGCCTTGAGAAGATTGGGAAGTAGATTGCTGAGGGATTTGAATTTAGTGGCAAAGTGGGGCAGTGTGAAAACTAATCTAATCTTAATATTTAGGCAGTATTTCTCTCCAGGGCAAGCTCTTCATCTGAAGAACAACACAGTCGCCCTAAAGAGAAAGATGAGCTGAGAGGCACTGATTCCATGCCCACTGATGTGTAACAAGTGCATGTACCACTGCGGAAATAGACACATCTTCCTTCAGAAGGCACTCACTCTTCCTTTTAACTCTTAGGTCTCAAACAACTAACCAAGGACACTCATAAGACATGATGAGGACAGCACCAGACGGTTGCCAGAGTGTCTAGAACGTGTTCCTCATCCTCCTTTTCTATGCCATTTCACTGGAGAGTCAAAACAGGGAGGGAGAAGAAGTTATATGTTTAAGGGAAGAGAAAAAAATGAACCTGAAAGTACTGGTTAGTAGCAAGAACACTGAAGGATAAAATGACTGGAAGAAGTAGGTTTTAATCTCCTTTTCTCTTGACTAGCTGAGTGACTGCGGGCAAATGCTTTAACTCTCTGGACCACCATCTCCTTGAAGATAAAATTAGCTGCATGGGTATCTAATAACACTGCTTTTGGTATATAGCCCAATGCCTGGCACATAATAAGCACTCAATAAATACTTGAAAAATAAATAACTTGGATCTTTTGGATGCTTCTAAGATTTCTATAAAACACTTTGAATACTATAAATGTGGCATTATGAAACTATTTCTAGCATAATTCAAACAAGAAAATTCATCTTACTTTCATAGCATGGCATTGCTTTAGACTAAAATCAAACCTATTCAAATGTCTTTTAAAGTAAGTTAGTCTGTAGACCTGTAGGTTGCTGAGTTAATCTGCTATGGATAGGGAGAATGATAGATCAAATGATAAATACATCATGAGGAAAATGTTCCTGTTATCAAAGTTCTGATACATGAAGTGTTTTCTTCCATAGATTCCAAGCATATCTTGTTCTCAGCAGGCTCAGAGAGATGAATTCATTTGAAAAAAAAACTATAGATAACTCATAGGACCAGTCCATTTATGTATTTATTACTTTCATTTTACTAGAACCCACTACTACCAAAAATAAATCCTAGAGAATAAATGTTGCTTTTCGAGTGTATCCTAGCAGGAGCAATATAAAAATAATTTGGGACCAACTGTGTAATTATGTGCATTTATTCCAAGCTTCCATTACTAGAGATAACAAGATGAATAGTAAAATGTGAGCTTTAACAATCCTGTAATTATAGCCACTGAACCGTACATTATTGAAAGAATTGTGCAAAATCCAGACGCAAAAGAATCAACTTGGTATGTAAATAGAGATGAAACAGTAAAATAATCAAGTGATGAAGAAGTAATGGAGAAAGCCAAATCACCTTCCGGCATCTCTTATTGTCATGTTTTCATTTCTTTAACAAATACTCAGTTTATTTTTATCATTTTGCCACACTTTTTACAACTACCTATTGTTCAGTAGCTATAACCAGCTCAGGCAAATATTCTGGGATTGCCTTTCAGCTTTTCATCGTTCCCCCCACCCCATTTTTCCCTTCTAGAACATAACTGGAATTGATAGAGTGTTTTCCACAAGCATTTTGAGTAATGAGGGCAATACCATACACTCCACTGGTATTTCTTGAACTATAAGAATTTGCGTCTTTGCTTAGAAGATACAAGTCTCAGCAATAACAACTATGTTGAGGAGAGTCTAGGTATTTCTCTGTATGAGAATGAGCATGCCAATTCAGAAGCCAACAAGAGCAGCTCATTCATCAGCAAATGGTTTGGGATTTGCTGAATGCAATTTGGGGTGCTGATGAGAGTATCCGATTCATAGAATTAAACAGGAAGTTAGTTTACTCATTCAAACCAGAAAAACTCATGGTCTCATTTTATATTTCTCAGGGGCTGTATCTTAATGGATATCATGAACAGATTTTTTTTTTCCAGAATTAGGTCACAGTTAATGCTCAATTTTATCTGCTAACAAGGAGCAGTGATATGCAGGATAAAAAACAATAAAGACTAAAAAGCAGTCTATGTTTTGTTTGAAATGAATGATACGTAGAGTTTCTTAGTGGGGGAAGTGCAGGAGAAAAATGGAGATTTCAGAATATTTATTTTCCTAATCATATTTTATTTAAGCTTAAAGTAAAGTCATTCACACACTAAAGTGCACCTTTTCTAACAAAAAGCATAGACCATAGCATAGAATTAAAATTATCAAACTCTACGGACTTCCCTGGTGGTGCAGTGGTTAAGAATCTGCCTGCCAATGCAGGGGACATGGGTTCAATCCCTGGTCTGAGAAGATCTCACATGCCACAAAGCAACTAAGCCCATGTGCCACAACTACTGAGCCTGCATGCCACAACTACTGAAGCCCATGTGCCTAGAGCCCGTGCTCCACAACAAGAGAAACCACCGCAATGAGAAGCACACACACTGCAATGATGAGGAACCCCCGCTTGTTGCAACTAGAGAAAGCCCATGTGCAGAGACAAAGACCTAATGCAGCCAAACAAACAAACAAAAATTATTAAAATATCACACTCTATGACCAATAAAATGGACAATAAGGAGATGAGTATATCCACTCTTTTTACGAAAAGTCAGTGGTAGGAAATGGTCCAAAGCATATGTAAGCACCACCTCTGTGTGGTTTTAATTTGCCTACAGTTTTCCTATGAGAGATTATTGTGAGATACAATAAATTAAGAAGATACATGTATTTCCTTGGGGAAAAGCTCTTACAAGATAGAATCTGACCTTGGAAATTATTTTTATTCTATCAGAGAGAAAAGACAAAATGACAAAGAAAGGTATTATAGAGAGGGATAAGCTGGTGAGGGGAAAATTGTAAGAGACACCTTGCATATAAAAATTTATAATTTGAATCAATCTTTCAGAACCCTTTAAAGGACTTTCAAAATCTGTTTTTGAAATATAAAAACTCCCACTTCAATATAGTGTTTTAGTCTCAAGCAGTTCTTTGTTGTTGTTGTTTTTTTGCCTTTACAATTGATAAGCTGGTGCTCTCTCTCTCTGTATGTAACTTAAGTATGTATGTTTGATTAAATGTACTTGTGCGGATATAAATGTATTGTAAACACTGCTAAAATGGTCATCTATGTTAGCATATTAATTGCTCTGTAAAAGAGTAAAACAAAAAGTCAGCTTAAAAGATATTTAGTGATTTATTCTAAAGTCATTTTAGTTGGCTTTTACTTATTTATTTATTTTATTTTATTTTATTTATTTGTTTATTTATTTTTTTGGTATGTGGGCCTCTCACTGCTGTGGCCTCTCCTGTTGCAGAGCACAGGTTCCGGATGTGCAGGCTCAGCGGCCATGGCTCACGGGCCTAGCCACTCTGTGGCATGTGGGATCTTCCCGGACTGGGGCATGAACCCGTGTCCCCTGCATCGGCAAGCGGACTCTCAACCACTGCGCCACCAAGGAAGTCCCTACTTATTTATTTTATTCTAAAGAGTTTCACTTATAAACATTCCATTTAAAGTTAAATGACTGGCCATATGGTCTGGCCGCCGAGCTAAGGTGTCAGTGCAGCCATTTCTCACTAGGCACTCTGATCTGAAGTGCTAGATGCAAGGCCTCTGCATGAAGTACCCTGTGAACAAGTGAAACTGGACGAAGCACAAAGGAAAAGACAAAAAAAAGAGAAGGGAAAAGCAGCAAAGTAAAAAAACTGGATACAAGTGTCCCAAAAGCCACGGTGGTTGTAGTTGTGGGTCTTACTGCTCCTCCCTTGCCAGAGAGGATCTTCTCTTATTCTCCTTTTCTGCCATTCCAGCAAGCTGAAAACCCTCTGAAAAAAATGCCTCTGCACCTCTAGCTCTTGCAGAGGTTGGCGTCTTCAGTGGAGTCTCCTATTGCAGGGGGACCTTCAAAGATGGCGGAGGAGTAAGATGTAGAGATCACCTTCCTCCCCACAAATACATCAAAAATACATGTACATGAGGAACAACTCGTACAGAACACCTACTGAACGCTGGCAGAAGGCCTCAGACTTCCCAAAAGGCAAGAAAATCCCCACATGCCTGGTGTCAGGACTGAGCCTCCAATGTGGGAGAGCTGAGTTCAGGACATAGGATCATCAGAGACCTCCCAGCCCCACATAATATCAATCAACGAGAGCTCTCCCAGAGATCTCCATCTCAATGCTGAGACCCAGTTCCACCCAATGGCCAGCAAGCTCCAGTGCTGGACGCCCCATGCCAAACAACTAGAAAGAAAGGAAAACAACCCCACTCTATTAGCAGGGAGGATACCTAAAATCATACTAAGCTCCCAGACACCCCAAAACACACTGCTGGATGAGGCTCCACCCACCAGAAAGAAAAGATCCACCCCACGCACCAGAACACAGACATCAGTCCCCTCGACCAGGAAGCCTACACAAGCCACTGAACCAATCTCACCCACTGGCGGCAGACACCAAAAGCAATGGGAATTACAAACCTGAGGCCTGTGGAAAGAAGACCCCAAACAAAGTAAGTTAAACAAAATGAGAAGACAGACAAATATGCAGCAGATGAAGGAGCACGGTAAAAACCCACCAGACCAAACAAATGAAGAGGAAATAGGCCCTCTACCTGAAAAAGAATTCAGAGTCATGATAGGAAAGATATTCCAAAATCTTGGAAATAGAATGGAGAAAACAAGAAAAGTTTAACAAGGACCTAAAAAAACTAAAGAGCAAACAAACAATGATGAACAACACAATAAATGATATTAAAAACACTCTAGAAGGAATCAATAGCAGAATAACTGAGGCAGAACGGATAAGTGACCTGGAAGATAAACTACCTCAGAGCAGAATAAAGAAAAAAGAAGAAAAGAATTGAGGACAGTCTCAGAGAACTCTGCGACAACATTAAATGCACCATTTGAATTATAGGGGTCCTAGAAGAAGAAGAGAAAAAGAAAGGGACTGAGAAAATATTTCAAGAAATTATAGTTGAACACTTCCCTAATATGGGAAAGGAAATAGTCAATCAAGTCTAGGAAGCACAGAGAGTCCCATACAGGATAAATCCAAGGAGAAACACACCAAGACACATATTAATCAAACTATCAAGAATTAAATACAAAGAAAAAATATTAAAAGCAGCAAGGGAAAAGCAACAAATAACATACAAGGGACCCCCCCCCCACTCCCATAAGGTTAACAGCTGACCTTTCAGCAGAAACTCTGCAAGCCAGAGGGAGTGGAAGGACATATTTAAAGTGATGAAAGGGAAAAACCTACAACCAAGATTACTCTACCCAGCAAGGATCTCATTCAGATTTGATGGAGAAATTAAAACCTTTACAGACAAGCAAAAGTTAAGAGAATACAGCACCACCAAACCAGCTTTACAACAACTGCTAAAGGAACTTCTTTAGGCAGCAAACACAAGAGAAGGAAAAGACCTACAATAACAAACCCCAAACAATTAAGAAAATGGTAATAGGAATATATGTATTGATAATTACCCTAAATGTGAATGGATTAAATGCTCCAACCAAAAGACATAGACTGGCTGAAGGGATACAAAAACAAGATGCATATATAGGTTGTCTACATGAGACCCACTGCAGACCTAGGGACACATACAGACTGAAAGTGAGGGGATGGAAAAAGATATTACATGCAAATGGAAATCAAAAGAAAGCTGGAGTAGCAAGTCTCATATCAGACAAAATAGACTTTAAAATAAAGCCTATTACAAGAGAAAAAGAAGGACACTACATAATGATCAAAGGACCAATCCAGGAAGAAGCTGTAACAATTGTAAATATTTATGCACCCAACATAGGAGTACCCCAATACAAAAGGCAAATCCTAACAGACATAAAAGGGGAAATCAACAGTAACACAATCATAGTAGGGGACTTTAACACTCCACTTTCACCAATGGACAGATCGCCTAAAATGAAAATAGATAAGGAAACACAAGCTTTAAATGACACATTAGAAAAGATGGACTTAACTGATATTAAAGGACATTCCATCCAAAGACAACAGAATACACATTCTTCTCAGGTGCTCATGGAACATTGTCCAGGATAGATCATATCTTGGGTCACAAATCAAACCTTGGTAAATTTAAGAAAATTGAAATCGTATCAAGTATATTTTCCGACCACAACACTATGAGACTAGATATCAATCACAGGAAAAAAAACTGTAAAAAATACAACCACACGGAGGCTAAACAATACACTACTAAATAGCCAAGAGATCACTGAAGAAATCAAAGAGGAATAAAAAAATACCTAGAAAAAAATGGCAATGAAAACACAATGACCCAAAACCTATGGGATGCAGCAAAAGCAGTACCAAGAGGAAAGTTTATAGCAATACAGTCCTACCTAAAGAAAACAAGAAAAGTCTCAAAAAACCAACTTAACCTTACACCTAAACAATTAGACAAAGAAGAACAAAAACACCCTCAAAGTTAGCAGAAGGAAAGACATCATAAAGATCAGATCAGAAATCAATGAAAAAGAAATGAAGGAAACAATAGCAAAGATTAATAAAATAAAAGCTGGTTCTTTGAGAAGGTAAACAAAATTGATAAACCATTAGCCAGACTCATCAAGAAAAAAAGGGAGAAGACTCAAATCAACAGAATTAGAAATGAAAAAGGGGAAGTAACAACTGACACTGCAGAAATACAAAGGATCATGAGAGACTGCTACAAGCAACTATAGGTCAATAAAATAGACAACCTGGAAGAAATGGACAAATACTTAAAAAGCACAACCTTCTGAAACTGAACCAGGAAGCAACAGAAAATATGAACAGACCAATCACAAGCACTGAAAATGAGACTGTGATTAAAAATCTTCCAACAAACAAAAGCCCAGGACCAGATGGCTTCACAGGCGAACTCTATCAAACATTTAGAGAAGAGCTAACACCTATCCTTCTCAAATACTTCCAAAACATAGCAGAGGGAGGAACACTCCCAAACTCATTCTATGAGGCCACCATCACCCTGATACCAAAACCAGACAATGATCTCACAAAGAAAGAAAACTACAGGCCAATATCATTGATGAACATAGATGCAAAAATCCTCAACAAAATACTAGCAAACAGGATCCAATAGCACATTAAAATGATCATACATCATCATCAAGTGGGGTTTATTCCAGGAATACACGGATTCTTCAATATATGGAAATAAATCAATGTGATAAAACATATTAACAAATTGAAGGAGCAAAACCATATGATCATCTCAATAGATGCAGAAAAAGCTTTCAACAAAATTCAACACCGATTTATGATAAAAACTCTCCAGAAAGGAGGCATAGGGGGAACTTATCTTAACATAATAAAGGCCATATATGACAAACCCACAGCCAACATCGTTCTTAATGGTGAAAAACTGAAACTATTTCCTCTAAGATCAGGAACATACACTGTCACTGCTATGATTCAACATAGCATTGGAAATTTTAGTCACGGCAATCAGAGAAGAAAAAGAAATAAAAGGAATCCAAATTGGAAAGGAAGTAAAACTGTCACTGTTTGCAGATGACATGATACTATACATAGAGAATCCTAAAGATGCTACCAGAAAACTACAAAAGCTAATCAATGAATTTGGTAAAGTAGTAGGATACAAAATTAATGCACAAAAATCGCTTGCATCCCTATACACTAACAATGAACAATATGAAAGAGAAATTAAGGAAACACTCCCATTTACCACTGCAACAACAAGAAGTAAAATACCTAGGATTAAACCTACCTAAGGAGACAAAAGACCTGTATGCAGAGAACGATAAGACACTGATAAAAGAAATTAAAGACAATGCAAACAGATGGAGAGATATACCGTGTTCTTGGATTGGGAGAATTAACATTGTGTAAATGACTATACTACCCAAAGCAATCTACAGATTCAATGCAATCCCTATCAAACTACCAATGGCATTTTTCAAAGAACTAGAATAAAAAAATTCACAATTTGTATGGAAACACAAAAGACCCAGAATAGCCAAAGCAATCTTTAGAAAGAAAAATGGAGCTGGAGGAATCAGGCTCCCTGACTTCAGACTATACTACAAAGCTACAGTCATCAAGACAGTATGGTGCCAGCACAAAAACAGAAATATATATCAATGGAACATGATAGGAAGCCCAGAGATAAACCCACGCACCTATGGTCAGCTTATCTTTGATAAAGGAGGCAAGAATATACAGTGGAGAAAAGACAGCCTCTTCAATAAGTGGTGCTGGGAAAACTGGACAGTTATATGTAAAAGAATGAAATTAGAACACTTCCTAACACCATACACAAAAATAAACTCAAAATGGATTAAAGACCTAAATGTAAGGCCAGACACTATCAAACTCTTAGAGGAAAACATAGGTAGAACACTGTATGACATAAATCACAGCAAGATCCTTTTTGAACCACCTCCTAGAGCAATGGAAATAAAAACAATAATAAACAAATGGGACCTAATGAAACTTAAAAGCTTTTGCACAGCAAAGGAAACCATAAACCAGACGGAAAGATAACCCTCAGAATGGGAGAAAATATTTCCAAATGAAGCACCTGAGAAAAGATTAATCTCCAAAATATACAAGCAGCTCATGCAGCTCAATATCAAAAAAACAAGCAACCTAATCCAAAAATGGGCAGAAGACCTATATGGACATTTTACAAAGAAGATATACAGATTGCCAACAAACACATGGAAGGATGCTCAACAGCACTTATGCTTAGAGAAATGCAAATCCAAACTACAATGAGGTATCATCTCACACCAGTCAGAATGGCCATCATCAAAAAATCTACAAACAATAAATGCTGGAGAGGGTGTGAAGCAAAGGGAGCCCTCTTGCACTGTTGGTGGGAATGTAAATTGATACAGCCACAGAGAACAGTATGGAGGTTTCTTAAAAAATTAAAAATAGACAATATGAGTCAGCAATCCCACTACTGGGCATATACCCTGAGAAAACCATAATTCAAAAAGAGACATGTGCCACAATGTTCACTGCAGCACTATTTACAATAGCCAGGACATGGAAGCTAAGTGTCCATCGACAGATGAATGGATAAAGAAGATGTGGCACATATATACAGTGGAATATTTCTCAGCTATAAAAAGAAACAAAACTGGGGCTTCCCTGGTGGCGCAGTGGTTGAGAGTCTGCCTGCCGGTGCAGGGTATACGGGTTTGTGCCCCGGTCCAGGAAGATCCCACGTGCTGCGGAGCAGCTGGGCCCGTGAGCCATGGCTGCTGAGCCTGCGCGTCCGGAGCCTGTGCTCCGCAATGGGAGAGGCCATAACAGTGAGAGGCCCGTGTACCGCAAAAAAAAAAAAAAAAAAAAAAAAAAAAAAAATTAAGAAAAGAAACAAATCTGAATTATTAGTAGTGATGTGGATGGACCTAGAGTCTGTCATACAGAGTGAAGTAAGTCAGAAAGAGAAAAACAAATACCGTATGCTAACACATATATATGGAATCTAAAAAAAATAAAAATAAAATGGTACTGATGAACCTAATGGCTGAGCAGGAATAAAGACGCAGATGTAGAGAATGGACTTGAGGATACGGGGAGGGGGAAGGGTAAGCTAGGACGAAGCAAGAGAGTGGCATGGACATATAGACACTACCAAATGTATAATAGATAGTTTGTGGGAAGCAGCTGCATAGCACAGGGAGATCAGCTCGGTGTTTTGTGACCACCTAGAGGGGTGGGATAGGGAGAATGCGAGGGAGACGCAAGAGGGAGGAGATATGGGGATATATGTATATGTATAGCTGATTCACTTTGTTATAAAGCAGAAACTAACACAACATTGTAAAGCAATTATATTCCAATAAAGATGTAAAAAAAAAAAGTTAAATGACTGTTGTATCTTGTCTGTTTTAAATGGAATTAAACATATATCTATGATAAATGTAAGATTGTTATGTGTGTATGTCTATGTGTTTTTTCCAAAAATGAATGGGCCATATCATTACTATGATGGCATATAACACTCTTCCCCATAAAATTAATACTTTCACTGCTATCCAATGGTCCATGCTGATCACTGATAGATCTTATGCCATCCAGAGAGAATTCACAGTGCCCATGAAATGAGAAGGTCTATTTTACTACTCCGATCCATTATATATCAAACCTGATAGAACCACGTGTGTGGATTTCCCCTCAGATTAAATACAGGAGGACTTAGATCCCATTCTTTCACCATCTCTCAACAAACATGACATTTATTTGGGTTAGACAGATCCCATGTAAGATTGATCTGATGGTCACTTCAATTAGCAATAGTCAAGCAGTATTTCTGGATTCAAAAACTGTTTTTATACAAATATCTATTCCTAGAGACCCACTTACAAAAACTAGCTCACTGTATGCCAGAAGGCAGGTGGATAAATCACATGATCTGTCACCCTCATTTTCTGTGGGCTTTTATTCTATATTTTTATTTATTTATTTTTTTGTTTGTTTGTTTTTGCGGTACTCGGGCCTCTCACTGTTGCGGCCTCTCCCGTTGTGGAGCACAGGCTCCGGACGCGCAGGCTCAGCGGCCATGGCTCATGGGCCCAGTCGCTCCGCGGCATGTGGGATCTTCCCGGACCGGGGCACGAACTCGTGTCCCCTGCATCAGCAGGCGGACTCTCAACCACTGCACCACCAGGGAAGCCCCCGATTCTATATTTTTAAATGGCATGTTGCATTTAAGTAACTCATTCCTTACAAACATCTGACTAAAAAATAGGAAAACAAGTTTAGACAATGATCGCTCTATGAGCGGATGGATTCGGTAGCCACCAGTTGTACATTTTGGAACTACTACTGAAGCCCATCTGATCCACCATATTCTTTTCCTACTACTTGATGATTATCGGGAGCAGTTAGAAAAGCATATTTTATGTTGACATTTTTCCCACATTAAGTGAGAGAAATAACACGAAGCCTCATCAGCTGAAGCAATCTCAACTCCACATATGACTTTGGGGAAGTTACTTAAGTTCTCAGAATCTTGGGGTTTTGGTCTATAAAACTTTGTAGGATTCATCATAATGCGTGCAAAGTATCTGACATAGGGCTTATAACATATTAGGCTTTTAATAAAAGTTAGCTCTTCTTATTATAAATAACTTATGCCTAACTATGAATTCATTTAAGTCATTTCCTGGGAACATATTTTTGATTGGAAAGAGGAAAAGAAAGCTTGTGAGGAAAGGATTCACTGGAGATTCTAATGGAAGTTAAAAGGCAGCCTCAAGCCACAATCCAGGGTGGTGAAACCATGGATTTTTGAATCAAACGTCCCAGCATATCTTCCTGGACTAGTTATTTTACCTAAGCCTCAGTTTCTTCTCCTATAAAACAGAGATTATAATAGTCACCTCATTCTAAAGGATTAAATACAATAATGTCTATAAAGCACTTCCACAGTGTTTGGCCAATGGTAACTCAATAAATTGGAGCAATGTTTCCTCATCGGTTAGTGGGGATGGAAGTGAGGACAAGTTTAAGGGAGGCCTGCAAAGACAGACTCTTCTTACTGCACAACGTTTGTCTTGTCTGTCTGATTAATATGGAGTTTACATAATTTAACTTAATTTATATAATTAACCAAACAGTGTGTGAAGGTCAACGGTACCAAAAAAATTTCTGGATGTAAACCAACACAACAGCTCAATATATGGAAAGCGCGCTGAAATCTAAACGTGGGTGTGGGGTGGACATAGTAAGCCCTTAGCTGCCTGTGAGTCAGCAATGCAGCACCATTATTTCTTAACTGACAGCTACTGGTGAACATTAACAACCATGCTCTCTGTCTTCAGGATCAGTCATGTTCTGGCTGAAGTGCTTTTGTCTGGCTCAAGCCTCTACATTTTTCAAAAGACTGAAGAAATTAAACTGTACACAGAGACTTCTGAGCAAACTTATTAAAGTGAGAGGATCATAAATAATTGGAAAAGAGAAAATTGTGGGGTAACATCTGTCTATGATTTTACAATGATCTTATATTAAAGGGATGCTGGCTCTATTGCTGGTGTTACCATGAGCATCAAAAGAATAAATGAGCCAAACTGTTACAGAATTTAAGTGGGATATTAGGGGAAAAAAAAAAAAAAAAACTAGTATAATTGAAGTTTTGAACCTCGCGTAAATTTAGAAAAGAGGTAGAAGGCCAGAGGCGAGACGACTTCTTCCAGTTCTATTGTTCTGTATAAAATTCTTTAAACCCAACCTGTGACTTTTTATGTTATGGTGTATCATATTAATCTTGACCATTCAAGTGCAAAAATCTAAAGGGACACATAAGTTAAGTGAGCTGACAGAGGCAACTAGTGAGTCATGCATTCAGTGGACAAGCCAGAAATGGAACTTTCATATCTTTAGCTGAGGAATCTCTTCCTCCATAGGCTTTCCTTGATTATCTGCAAGAAGAATCCTACTCCCACTCCAATTAAATATTCTTACAAGATTTTTATTCACCTTTTCACTGGTACTGTTTCTCAGTCTCATCCCACCCACTGGGTCATGAAACCTTTGCCTTTCACAAACGTGTTTCAAGAAATTCTTCTTTTTCAAGTACATAATTCCAGGTAGCACTCGTAATAAAAGATTTGTTAACACCACGGTCATTTTATGGACTTTGCCGAGTTCTTCATAATGTTGAAGTCACTACCAATCATCTTTCCTATAAAGCTATGCAGTGAATAACTGTCATCCTCCTTGACATAGAAGCCAAAACATAATGGGCTGAAGGGTCTACCAAATACTCTACTTCTAAAGTAGCTACTATTTCTTCCCTATAAACCAACCTCTTTCCAATCGGTCCTTTCCTCCAGGTTTGTTCTAGAGTATCCAATCTTGTGTATACCCTCTACCTATTTCTGAAACTTCCTACAGCATCACACTAGCTTATTCTTACTATATCTCTTTTAAAATACCATTTCCAAAGCAACTCTCCTTTCCTTTGTTTGCACATCTTTTTGCTTCTTTACCTCATTATTATCTGTTATTACAACTTCATGTTATCCAATGCTGCTATTTATTTTTCAAATATTTTGGTCTGAGGATGACTGTCCAAAAATTAATTTCCCGGGAGAAAATTTGGCTAATTTGGGTAGTCTTTTGATATAATTATTTTTCTTTAATTCTAGGAAACGGAATCCATAAAAATTTAATCTGAGCAAATTCACTAATGGGAGATGGGAATCAAATGAAATGAATAGTTGGAATGTTCACAGAATATCATTTTGTTTTAAATCAAGGTTACCTATCTCCAGCCCAAACTCTCATGGGGACTGATAACTAGGAGGAAAATTATAATTATTTTGCTGCTTTTATATTCCCTTATATCAACTGGTAGAGATGCAAATATTCAGGGAATTGTTAAAAACACAGCTCAGAAGACAGCACAGGTGGAGAGTCCACAAATTAACTCATTACCCAGTTCTTTATCCATCAAGAATTGCAATGATGCTATGCAGAGTATTGACTCAGTAGGAGTCAAGAACCACCGAACTCAGAGCATGATGCTTCGTCAAAATAATGGCACTTACAAGAAGAGATTAACGTCTCTTAAAGCAAAAATTAGGAAGACAAGTCTTCTTTCTAATATAGCTTGTTAAAACATAATTCATATGTATTTATAGCCTCAACACCTACCACCGACTCTGGCAAAGAGTAGGTGCTTAATAAATGGTTGCTAAATTCATCTAAATTCATTTAAGGGACTAAGGAGCCATGGATCCCTAAATTAGCCTGTCCCAATTCTCTCAATTTCTTATAACCTCTAGCATGGAGTCAGTATATTCCTAAAATGGGATATTTAAAAAATAGGACATGTCCCCTTATTCTTTTCCCTACAGGAACCCTGCTCCTAACATGTCCCTTTATTGTCTAGGTCTGTACCTTAATCAAGCCCCATAAGATTTGCGGTAATAACGTTCCAAGTGATGATGGAAATTTTGGGTGGCCCTGATTTTTTCACTATAGCATATCCAACAGGTGTCAGGAGCTCCAAAGTCAACCTAAGAACTTGCTCTAGAACATAGATTTGCAAACATTAGAAGAAGCAGAAACATGGGAGTCCCCTTCTTGGATTCCCTTCCCCATCATGGGATTTAAGCCATTAAATCTAGCATCAGTCCAAGCTTTCTCAGTCCAAGCTTTCTCAAATCCTGGGCCTGCCACTTGCAAGTTAAATAATCTTGGCAAGGTTATTACATTTATCCAATTTCCAGTTTCCTCATCTGTAAAATGAGGAATGTAGAATATGCATTAGGTCATTTATAAGGAAAAAATAAAAGTAATACAAATAAAGTTCTTGGAATTGTGCCTGACATGAATTAAATGAAGAACTTAATAAAATGTGAGGGTCAAGAATATGCTGCATATTTTTAAGGCTGCAGTGCATTGTAGCCCTTCAACTATCCAATACAGTGCCCATTCAACAGCCACCTATGGCTACTGAGCAGATGAAATATGGCAAAGAAGAGTGACGAACTGAGTTTCCAGTTTTATTTAATATTCATTCATTGGAATTTCAGTTTACAAAACTGATCATAGATTTCAGCTGTCAAAAGTGGTTTCTTTTAATGTTTTTAATGTTGCTACTTGAAAATTTAAAATTACACATGTGGCTCTCATCGAATCTCTATTGGAGAGTGCCTGCCACCAGATAGATGCACATATTCATCCCCAGTGTTTTCCTTGTACTGGGCACATGCTTTCTCCCTGAACTGAGAATAATGATGTCAAAAACGTTAGTTCTTTGGGCTTCTTGGTGGAATTGTGTATTGTATTTAATAAATGATGAATGAAGAGCAGAAAGACAATGTAAATGAGAGGAGATGCCAAAAATTAGTGACTTAGAAAGGAGAGAAGGTAGAGAAAGAGGAGAGGGGTCTAAATCAGATGTAAGTACACAGCTAACAATTTACCAGTGCTCTGATTCTCATCCCAAGAATCCAGGAATAAACTCTATCAGGGTTAACCATGAGGCCCTGTGTCTTTTTACACTTAGTCTGAAGGGTCTGAAGAGGACTTTGTCAGATTTATTCTGAATCATTTTTATAAGACCAAAGTGTAGTACACTAAACTCAATTTTATCTACATAATCAGAAAGTGGTCTGGTTTTAACCTCTTCCATGGAAATATGAATTTTAATATAATATATGTGTATGAAAATTTGGAGGCACCTTAAAAAGAACTATATATATAAATTCAAGTTATAAGTGCTTTTTGGCCAAAACAGAATATCTCTTCAAGATGTTTTAGTAGATAAAACTCTTCTATGGCAAGAATACAAAGAAGCAAATAGAAAGAAGATATACAAAACTTGTTCTCTTTAGTGACTCAGCAGATAAATATGTTTGGGGTAAGGAATAAAAAATGAAACATCAGCATCTTTCAGAGGCAAGCCCTTTCCTCTGTGTACTTTCCCATCAGCTGGACCAAGCAGAAATGCTGTACTTTTCCTTACTTCCTGTGTTCTGCTCTTAGTCTGCAGTAGTGTCACTGCCAGAAATGAATTCAACAAAGAAAGCACCAAGAAATCAATTGTCCTGTTCTATAGAACTCATGATCCCCTACTGCCCAGTTCAACCACAGTCATGGGAAAGAACCCACAAAAAACCCCTCCAACTAAAATGCAACATTCCAATCTTTTCCTTTCATACTATAATTACTGAGCTAATGTATTAGGAGGAGAAACAAAAAGAGTATCTGACAGATAGGATATGACCTGTTTTGGACTTTACTTAAATAAAATATCTAATATTGAAAATCAATGAAAAATACAATCTCTTCCCAGAAAGAGTAGGAAGAGTGCTAGGGTTTGTGAATTCTGAACAGCAGTTAAGAGGCACTTGTTATATTCAGCCATGAAGGGAAAGGGTCTCTATTAATTTACTGAAGCAAGCTGTATTTTCAATAGCTAAAGAACACCTACTGAGCACCTTCAGATCTATGTAGTCTTGGAAGGAGAAATAAATTTAAAATACCATCATTCTAATGAAATTTTCAACTTGTAATATAAATGTATGTAAAAGAGATACATTTTTGAGAACTCTCTTTGCACTTACTTTCTCTGTATATTTCATTTTTAACTAATTGAGTCATTGAAAATAGAATATTATTACGTATTTGCAAAGAGACTGTCTAATTATTATTTTCCCTCTATTTGGTTTAATATAAACTCATTGCATTTTATTTCCTAAATTTGTGATTGATTTCATGCTTCTATATCTTTGCATTTTGGGGTAAGGAATAAAAAATGAAACATCAGCATCTGTTTAGAATCGTCCATTATAAAGATCAAATCATAAGATTATTTGCCTTTAAGTTATGATTGAGTTAAACTAATTTCTAGCCACATGGGAAATATCCTATGCCTGGAATCAAATTAAGAAAAAAACTTTTAGAAATATTAATAAGTAATCACATTTTTCTATGAAGGGTGGACATAAGGTTTGTACTTCTGTCCTCTCTCAGAACCTAATCAATTACCACCAAGTTTCCAATGGAGTGATTAGAACCATTGAAAGCAATGAAGAACAGAAAGGAGAATGTTTTAGGGCACTTCACAATTTGATGCAGAATTATGGCAGACAGCAAAAAGAGCAAGAAATGGAGAGAAATAAAGTGGATTGAAGCCACAAATGACAGACTGTTGAAAGAAAATGAAAAGAAATGAGAAGAGGAAGAAAGAATGATTGCCACAGATATATGGCTGCAAATCCAGAGACACCTATCACTGGGTCTATGCATATTGCTTGCTGACGTTGTTCTACAGTGTCGCACCCCAAGCACTCATTATTCTCTTCATCTGCTAAACAGTAGATGTCAAAATGATAGATGCTAGCTCACTGTATCAACATTTCCCTATAGCCATGAAGTCCATTATCAACAGAGATAAAGCTGCGCCAGGATAAATTTCTTATCAGAATATGGGCAAGAAAGAGTTCAAAATGATGTTAGATTCAACAGAATTTTATTGTTGCAAGCTCCCTAAAGCAATTGAAAACCACTAAGATATTCTATGCAGAAATTGGAATCCAAATATCATTCTTCCAATCTGTTTGGATTTTTCTGTTGTTGTTTAAGAAAGCAGGGGGAGGAAATGTAGAGACAGTACCACTTAAGACAGTGGCAAATGAGAAGAAGCTCTTTTAACTGTTCTGAGCAGTTGCTGACTGCATGGTTGTTATTTTGGTTGGACTTCTGCCCCCACAAGGGAGGATAATACTAATTATGGCTATCAGGCTGGAAGCAGAAAGATGAGGGAGAATATGTAAAGACATTTTAACGTTGGGATCAGTTGAACTGGGACATAGCTTCCGACAGATATTTCAATCTAAATGAGTCAGACTGCTCTAGGAAATACTAAAAAAAACTATTCTAAAAAATGCTAAAATAGACTACCCATTTTCTGTTTGGCGGCAAGTCATTTAGCAAACCTTTTATACACTGCCTATGTCTAATTGATTTTTTTCTCCAGATTTTAGTATTCAGGTTAAATACATTTATTTTTCCACAACCTTTGAACAATGTATTTATAAGGCATTAGCATGGTTGGTGGTCAAATAAAATTGATAATTGTATGCAGTTATTGAGACCAGCCATACTGTTTCAAATAGGCTAAGTTGGAGGAGAGATGAACAACCTCAAACAGAAATATATAGCCTATTAAAATGATAGATTTTTTCATTTAATTGAACTTCGGTTAAAGTAGAATAGTACAAAAGATACACTCTTTGCCTTGAGGATCTTAGCAGTTGTGAAATCACTGAAAGTTTAAAAAAATTAAATCAGTACAAGAAAGCAAAGCCTTAGATTTAGGTCATACTCTCTAATGTCTTCAGTCCTATTATTCCATCTCCTGGCTTCTTAGAATCTTGATACCTACAGTCCAAGTGAAAACATATTGTTCTCTTGTATTTGGTCATTGCTCTGAAAGTCATCCATCAACACCTAACATTTGATTGTGTTAAATATTTCATGTTTGGTGTCATTCCTTTGTCCCTCAATTTATCCTGTTTGAAACAGTACTGGATAAGCTTCCTTTTTTATTATATTATCAATGGTAGGGGTAGGGGCCAGAGGAAGGGAAGAGGCATTCTATCTACAGCAGGTAAGGCAGCCTGCTGAAACTCACGAACTGATTCTTACAAAACTAGGGGGATTGGAAAAGAAAAGCTAGAAGAAAAAAAAATGGGTTGGGGATAGCTTACCAATGCCCCCGTAAACCAGCACCATCTCTCACAGTTTATTAAATACACGAGTGCATTATGCTTTATCTTAGAGGTGAAAAGAGAGTAAATGGCTCCTTTCCCAGAACCTTGTTAACACTTTCAGGCCACTGATGATTTCATTTAGCATATTACCTCTTCAAAGTAATATCTCTGTAATCAAATTACCCTCCAGAAAGGAACTACGTACTTACTCTTCACTGTATGATCACAGCTATCAACTTTAATCACACGTATACAGGTGATGCCTCCTCCTCATTCATATTTAACGGACTGGACTTTGCATGAAATTCTTTCCTACACCCTACTATCCTCTAAATACCTGTAATAATCACTGTCATTTATTGAGCAACCACTATGGCTCATATTTTTCATGAATTATCTTAATCTTCATAACTGCCTCATAATAGGAGTTTCATCCACATTTTATCAATAGATGAGAATACTGAGATTCAAAAAGATTACATAAATTTGCCAAGGTCACATCATTTGATAAGAGTACAGCCTAATGAATGTTTCTCCCACCCATTTAATTCCTTGGTTCCTATGTTTATCTAGAAAAAAATAATTTAGCCATACACAGATAGTTCATCCAAAATGTATGTGATCATTTTTTAAGAAGAAACGAACAACTAAAAACTCCATAAAACATTTTACCTCCAAAGTCTTAAAGTACATGAGTTACTTATTGGGAATCCACTATTCAGCATAATCTTCAAAAGTCTGTTTGAGGGGCAAGATGATACTTTCTCCTCTGTTACAGTGGCAAATACTAGATGCTCAATAAATATGTTATGAATGAATGGATACTGGAACACCTTTCACTGACAAGAAAAAGACAACGCTTTACGAATGTTACAGATGTTTACTCGAATAAAAGAGTAACTCTGTTTTGCTCAAATCTAGGAATTATAGAGGTAATCAGCCTAGAAGGAAAACATAAGAAAATCCAAATTATATGTCGATATCTAGACCTCAACAGGAAGCTGACCATACACTGTACTATGATGCTAATTATTTGAGCAAATTACTACTCTGAAATGCAATGCACTTACTTTCCCACAGTCTCTACCCAGAGGGAAACTACACACAAAATAGCTCTTTAGAGAATCATTCTTGCAAGCCAGTTACTTAAAAATTGGTAAAAAACAGTTACCCCTACCCTTACTCTGACTTCCACAAAGCAGAAAAATGGGAAAATACTTAATTTCTTTACAAAGCTACTAGAATTAAAGGGAACAGATACGCATTTCAAGAGCTGTGCCTGTGCTACCTAAAACCAAAATACTCAATAAATGAAAATAGGCATTTGGCATTTTTGATTACAGAAACTAATACAAATGTTTTCCTGCTGAGGTTAACACAATTATGAAAAGAATTATGCTCTAAACTTATGCAGCTATTTACTTGAGGCCACAAATCAAGGTAGTATATTCAGTATACATAAGTGTATTACAGGAATTGTAACTGTAGCCTCCTCTCATCTCGCATTAACTTCTGGATCAAAATGACATATTTCCTTTTGCCCTACTTGAAGAAAATCACAATATAACTTTTTCTCTTTTAAGTCACAGCCTAAGGATGTGAGAATAAAGAAAAGAGGATTATAGTGATTGGCCTTCCCACAGACTCATGGCAGGAGATAATGGTCAGATGGACAGTTCAGAAAAGAGTACGATGGGAGGCTTTTGGGAGGGAGCTCATTCAAATAATCCTAGAAAAAAACAGAATAAACATCATTTATCTGACACCAAAATGCCCAAAAGATACTGCCACTTCTTTTAGTAGTTTCTTCTAACGGCCTTCGACTCTTTGTTCTCAGCCTAATTTGAGTATTCAGGGACAACACTTCCCATTACTTTTGTTTAATTTGAAGGAAATGCCAAGGCTTGGCTTGCAGAAGATGAAAGTACCAGGGCTCACTTCCCAGGGGCCTCTGCTCATTTTAAGAATAACTGCTGTGCTATGCGTAGTTGATGCCCAAATAACTATCACACAGTACCCTGTATATCTGAGACCCAAGTAAACACTTCAAAACCAAGGCACAAACTGACTTCAAAACCCACTGCTCCATGTCACTAACTTCCAGCCTCCCTTAGTGTCGCAGAAACATACCCATGGAAACTAAGCAAGGGAAGGGGAGCAAGGACCAGAAGACAAGAGATAAAATACCACTAACATAACAAACAAACAAACAAAACAGGAAAATCCTAACACAGAGGATGCAAAGTTAAACACATGACGTGTGTCAATTATACAGGTAACGTTCACGACTATGGTGACGCATTGGGTTAAAATGTTCATTTTAACTCCCTGGTATCCTTCTAAAGATTCATGTTTTAGGGAAATAAACTGCCCGCACTTTCTTTTTCTTCAGTCCTGAAAAGGAAGAAAGTGCAATTCTCAGAAATATCAAGCTGAGGAAACTGGACCTAATTTAATAACTTCAGGGGAAAATGCTCTTTAGCTGAAAGCCTAGAGGATCTCAACAGTCTGATGACATGGCCTTCTTGAAGAAGTCCTAAGGTGGGCCAGCTAGGAGTCAACAGTAGGTATTCAAAAGAAGAGACCAGTGGATTGAATAGGTGTTAGAACCACTCTAAAGAGACACAGAGAGGGTACCAATCTAACAGATGCCCTGCCCTCGTTCCCTCGAGTCATTTGCTTGCCCATCCACACATCAGTTTCCCAAGGACCAGTGGAACAGTATACGTGACTTTAAAAGTTCACATCAGGTTAACAGGAGATATGCATATCTCTTTTGTCATTGCTTCCATATTTCATGCTAATAAATAGTATCAAAATTAAGGTGACTAACCCTCCCATTTTTCCCAGGAGTGAGAGCTGCCCCAGGACAAGGAACTTTCAGTGCTAAGATTGTGACAGTCCTAGGAAAATTGGGATGATTGGTCACCCTAAGCTTGACCAAACTCAACCCAGTTCAAATGTCTGTTTGTTTGTTTGCCTTCCTTTTTAGGGGAATGGAAGTTAACATTTTCCTTAAAGATTTTTAAAAGACCTTTACAACAAATTCCAAATATCCTCAAAGTAGAAAGATATCCATAATTGTAGCTACTGCCTTCAGTAACTAAACTGAAATTTGTTATACGGAAGGTAAGATGATAATAGGGAGTACAGACTGCAAGATTTTCTTGTTGAAAAGTCTTTCATATTATTTAATAGAAACATTCATAATGTTCCATTCACAATGTTCTGCAAAAGTCAATGATAGTAATGCCCACTCTTTACATTTCAGACTTTCTCCAAAAGCTCAGGTCCACAACTGTTTCAGAACCAGCTACATTAAATATCACAGCCATACACAATTAGGAATTAATGCCTTTTATGGCATCTTTCAACACATTCATTTATCGAATTGAACACGTCACCAGGAGCTTTGGTTGAATTGGGGAAGGGGGCAGATAGATACCACCACAACAGGCAAAGATTATAATCCAATAACAGGAAACTGCATTATGCCTAAAATAAATAAAAACAGAGATGTTAATGGATGTTTTCCCTACCAACGTTGTTTCACCTTCTGCAATTATTTTAAGTGAAGTGAGATTGTAAATGGATTTAAACACACTCTTGAACACAATTTCAAAGGCATGAGCACGCAGCCTCCAGGCGTGACACTGAAGGCTGAACTAGGGAGCTGGGGAAAAGTTCTGCGTTCCAGGGAAAACAAGAGCTTTAGAACAACACAGCTGGCAGCATTAAAAACAACAGCAAAAATCGGGCTCTCAAGGTTCCAGTCATGAAGAACTGTGCCTGCATGAATAACACACCCCCAAACATAAATGGCAAGAGGAAGTAAGCATTAAGGTGACCTTTTCTTTGAAATGGTAGGAGGTAGCAAAGAAGGCTGGTTTTAATCAGGTCACCTGGTTTTATATTAGGATAATTTAATAAAAGGTAGATTTCACCTAATTTAGTCTTTTAAAAGACTAACTCTTCATTGTTAGACTATGCTATGCAGAAAAAGCAGGGCTGTATATGACTAATAAGGACAAAAATATTACCAAAACACATCACAAATAATAATCTAATCATTTAGTCTTATTTTTCCCTATTCTCATTGAGACTTCATAGTATGCAACACTTACAACAGTAAATTATAGCATATATGAGGGAAAAGACTTTGATTTACATTACCATATTGGACCTCAGCTCCTTTACTCAGGTGTGCATGAGAGGTTTCAGCCACTGTAAATTTCTATTTATGGTCAAGAGAAGAAATAGAAAAGACATGAGATGGGTCATCTGAGTCCTGAATGAACAGAAGAGAAAGGCCTATTTGAGAAAGGAGGGTAGAAGGGCAGAAGATACCAGAGAATTTCTAGATAGAATGACAATATCATATACATAAAAGTCAAGAAAATAACCAATACTTATTTTGGTGTTTTTCTTTTGAACTATGATAAAGGCTTTAATAACAGCCCTAAGAATAACAAGAATAATGGTTAATGACTAAGTGCTAGAGTGACCAACTGTCCCACTCTGCCCAGCACTGACGTTTTTTCAGGATACAGAACTTTAGTGCTAAAACTTGCACGGTCTTATACGGTAGCTGCGAGGATGAAATGGGGTAACCAACACAAAATACTTAGCACTGTGCCTGGCACAGAGAGAGCGGTCACCTGTCCCAGTTTGCATGAGACCGCCCTGGTTTTAGCACTGAAAATCCCACATCCTGGGAACTGAGCTTCTACGTGCATTAACTCAACTAACATTCACAGCAGCCCTGGGAGGTAGAAACGTGTACTAGTGTTACTCCATATTAGAGATGGCACAAAAGAAGCCTAGATATTTTAAGTAACTGCTCATGGTGGCACAGATCAGCATGTGGCTGAACAGGGACTGGAATTGAACAGCCTAACTCCCATCAAGACTACAGAGCTCCCCACGGCGTTATATTGCCTCCCAGTTAAGTCTTGTTAGTGTCAGAAGAAAGAGAACCAGACGGAGAAGGGGGCTACAACATCCAGCTAGCATACAGGTATCTTTGTTACCATTAGATGGTAGACTGAAATCAATAGATAATAACAGTAAATTCTAAGGAACTCAATTGTGGAATCTGAAGGTGCCTTAATTTGTTGAGGGCATCAGTGCCACTAGAAGTTCAGAAACAATTTTGAGCTTTCATATTCCCCTCCTCCTAGGTTTACCTTTTATCTACTCTGACTAGGGTTTTAACTAGGGTTGTAACTAGGCATAGTGTAATGTGGCTAGCAGTGGAAAAGAAATTAACTGATGGAATTGTGAAATGCAAAGGAAGAGAGGGAGAGACAGAGGAAGGAAGCAAGGGAGAAAGGAAGGGAAGGAGGAAGGAAAGAAGGAAGGAAGGAAGCGTAGAGGGAAGAAGCCTAGGAATGGGGAAGAGTAGCCACATTTTATCTACAAATATGGCACAGTAGATTGGTTCCTTATAGTTAATCATTGATGACTTATTCAAAATCAGTACCAAAATCCAGCCAATCTAGATTAAAAGAGTTCTCTTTCAGCTAATAATTAAAACTGTGTCACTCTCTTTTGGCAAATAATCTTATTTCTAAAGTCAAATCCATTAAAAAATCCATTAAAAATGTGTCTATGCTTATTGACCTGACTCTGCAAGTTTGATCATTACAAATCAACAACAATCATCTATATCTTGGGCAAGATCTGTATTTGGGAAGCAGAAGCCAAATGTCACCATGCATCTTTCCTATGCCCCGCGTGTCAGCACCTACCACAGTGTCGTGTACAATTAAGACACTTAGAAAAATGTTCTTTGGAGACACAACACAATTTTGTGTTGCTACATTATTTCTAAACCAATAAATGAGGACACACTGGGGTGGTAAGAAAAATAAAATGATATGGTATAAAAATTATAAAGATTTTCCTGTAGTGTTTTAACAATCCAGGTTTATTCTTTTTCTTTATCAACTGTATTAAAGAATAAGATGAATATAATTAGGATTGTTACCATTGCTTGAGTGCCTTCCATTTAACAAGCACTGGGAGAAATGATGACTGGCATGGTGTGTGTGTATGTTTACACATGTCCATACATGTGGGACAGGAGGTACTGTTACACAAAGGGCTGAATAAAGGATTAGAAAGAATCCTCCTTCTGCTGTGACCCAGTAACTTCTCAGGTTTTATGGACTGAAAAATTTTGAAAATACTCATCTATTTTTTAAAATGTGGGGGATTTTTTTGGTGACGCATTTCTAGTGTTTTGGAAAAATAACACTTATTGGATATTAATTGTCTAATCCCTTCTATTTACTAAATGTTTAGTCTTATTGACATTGTTTTTAAAGCACAATGTTTACCAGTGGATTTTAAATTTCTAAAATGTTCTATTTTATAGTTCATTTCCTTGAAGCAACCTCATCACAAGTCATTTCATGGAAATGGACTTCTTCTATTCTTTATGCTACATCTCATTAAGGTTTTACTTCTATCTTTTAAATTTCCTTCTGAGATTAAACATTTGACTTTTATGAGGGCACTAAAAGAACAAGAATGGGCCACTTTCATTTTGGGTCTGAAAACATCATAATCTTGCAATTTATTCGGGATAAATGTTGCCAAAAACTGTTTTAGCTGTTTATAGAAACCAACAGAAAGTCGGCACATTCTGACAAGTCTCTATAAAATGTGTCAGTTTCGCCCATTGTCCTATCAAAGGTGATGACCAAATTTACTCCCTAATTATAAACTTGTACTCCTCACAACATGAGGAATGGAGGATTCTGAGAAGCAAATCAATCACATAAAGGTCACTCCAGGGCTTCCCTGGTGGAGCAGTGGTTGAGAATCTGCCTGCCAATGCAGAGGACACGGGTTCGAGCCCTGGTCTGGGAAGATCCCACATGCCACGGAGCAACTGGGCCCGTGAGCCACAACTACTGAGCCTGCGCGTCTGGAGCTTGTGCTCCGCAACAAGAGAGGCCGTGACAGTGAGAGGCCCGCGCACCGCGATGAAGAGTGGCCCCCGCTCGCCGCAGCTAGAGAAAGCCCTCGCACAGAAACGAAGACCCAACACAGCCAAAAATAAATAAATACAATTAAAAGTCCAGTAAAAAACAAACAAACAAAGAAGTCACTCTAAGCAAAAGTAATGAAAATGACTAAAGACCCCAGATCATAAGATAAAAGGGTGAGCAAAAAGAGTTGCCCGCTGATACCCAAGTGTCGATCACAACAACGTGTGGTAATTAAATTAGGAAATGTATGCCAAGCATGTAGCAATGTATCTGGCCTATAGTAAGTACCCAACAAACGGTAGCTTTCATCATTATGCTTACTAATAATAGCAATGTTTCATGTTTTCTTGGATAGCACACTGGGCCTCGAGTCCTTAGATGGGTTAAAATATTGCTTCTCATTTTTCATTTATGAGACATGATGCAATTACTTAAAACCTTCATTCCTAAACTACACAACCAAAAGAAAATCAAAAACAAAAAAGTCTGTCTTACAGGATTGTTCTGAACATGAAATTGTTAAGTGAAGATAGGAAATGAAGGGAAGGAGGAAGTAAAGGAGAAAGAGACAGCGCCCAAAACATCCATTCCCATTAACAGTACTCGATAAATGTCCATTGTACCTAAAATAGAAGGAAAAAATAAACAGAATTTTCCATATTCAGAACATGTTTTTCTATTGGAATGAAGCAAAAAAAATAATAACTTGAGAGCTATCAGTTATTCTATGTAATAAGCCTATATTAAGAATTGACCTAAAATATTATCCTTCGGGGAACTTTCTCCCAAAAGACAAAGAAACAAACAAATGAAACAAAACAAAACAAAACAAAAAACACTGTTCTCTTGGATTGGTTCTCAGGAGGTGAGGTTTTTAAAATTTATTTTTCAAATTAATTAAATCAGTACTGCTATACTTGTTTGATCACAAATATTATATAACCTAGTCACTAGAAAGAGCTACCTTTCATTTATTTATTTATTTAAGGTTTTTTTTTTTTTTTTTGATGTGGACCATTTTTAAAGTCTTTATTGAATTTGTTAACAATATTGCTTCCATTTTATGTTTTAGATTTTGGCCACGAGGCATGTGGGATCTTAGCTCCCCAACCAGGAATCCAACCCACACCCCCCTGCACTGGAAGGCAAAGTCTTAACCACTGGGCTTCCAGCAAAACCTGCTACCTTTTATTTACTTACCATAAACCAACATTGTTAAGTGCTTTTACATGCATTCTCTCAATTAACTGTCATAACAATATTTTTAAGGTAGGTAATCCTATCCCCATTTTATAGATTGAAAAACAACAACAACAAAAAACAAAGCTAGTAAGTGATAGTGCCGGAAGTTGAGTAAATAACTTTGGTCCAAGAGGTGGTATAGAGAGTATTATATACGTTAAAGATACAGACTCTAGAATCAAACTGAGTTCAAATCTTGACCTTCTGATCTTGGGCGAGTTGTTTATTCTTCTCTCTGGTCCTTAGTTATGTTGTCTATAAAATGGGGAAAATAATAGTGCCCACTTCACAGGCTTGTTTTTAGGTTTAAATCCAATTCCACGCAAAGTGCTTGGAAGAGTTCATGGCCTACAGTCAGCCCTAGATACATCTTGGCTGTTATTAGTGGTCTAGCTCTGAAATCTTTACTCCTTTTTAACTTTCTCCCCAAAGGTACAAAGTGCTAGGCCATTGTATAGCCAAGCAGAGGGACTCCTAGGATTCTTTTAACATGAGCTTCAAGAATCCATGCAATGCTTCCAAACATGTTCTCTCAATTGATCCTAATTCTGCCCAAGGCTGTGCAACTATTAAGAGAAAAAACTAGACCTTGGCCTTAGGACTTCAGGCTCAAGATGCTATGATCTTTCTCCTGTTAACAGAAAGAATTCTTGGGCTTCCCTGGTGGCGCAGTGGTTGGGAGTCCGCTTGCCGATGCAGGGGACACGGGTTCGTGCCCCGGTCCGGGAAGATCCCACATGCCGCGGAGCAGCTGGGCCCGTGAGCCATGGACGCTGAGCCTGCGCATCGGAGCCTGTGCTCCGCAACGGGAGAGGCCACAACAGTGAGAGGCCCGCGTACCGCAAAAAAAAAAAAAAGAAAGAAAGAAAGAATTCTGGAGTTTATTTTCTGGCTCTGTGTAGTAACACAGCACTAAATAACTGGATGAAAGAGTGTAACATTTAGTTACACATCCAGATGTCTCACCTGGTGTGAGAACAAACATATGGCTGGTGAACGGGATAATGCATTTTTTTTACCCTGACATTGGGCAATGTGTCAAATATGATTGATGTGACACAGAAGAAAGGAAAGCATACAGAAGGAGCTGCTAACAAGAAAAATACTCCGTTAAATAAAAGATGGCATGGACTTTGCTATCATCACCTGTACCAGCAATTTATTTGTAACCAACATCAATAGCCCTACTGGGGAATACAATCTCACTTAACTTGTTCTACCATGTTGACACCTCTAACTCAGAAATGTAATTTAAAATAAAGATTCATGGAGCTAATATCCTTCTTGCTTCAGACTATTAAAGCTCCTATTGTTCTCACAGCTTGGAGGTGGGTGAGAGTCCACACGTGTAAATGAACACATAGTTGACAGACTGCTGGATATAAATATTACCCAGCTTTTAGTGAGATACGGATACCTGTAGAATACAAAGTTAAAATATATACTCTGCATAAAATGCCTTATGATAAAAAAGTAGTCATGATGGGTGCTTTTTCTATAACCCTAAACATACTGTGATTTTCCTGGGGAGGTAATAATAGAACCGATCACACCAATGATTATCATGTTATTATAGCTAGAGCTGGTGAGCACTTACCCTGTTCCAGGTATTTTGCTAGGCATGTGTAGTATCAACCCTACGAGGTAGTATTCTTAGTATCTCATTTTGTAGATAAGGAAACTGAGGCTAAGAGCTATTAAGTGACTTGACCATTTTCTCATATTTATCACGACTTTGTATTTCCAATTTCCAACTTATAAAAAGGTTCAGTCAAGGGCCAAGTACACACATGGGCTGAAAAGGAGTTACACTGAATGTGAAAGAATCTTAGAATTTTAAGCCTGCCGGGGATCTTAAAGAGTAGTTAATCCAACCCTGACATTTAGAGAGGATAAAACCAAGGCTCATGAGGTCATGATTTGTCTAAGATTATGCATTTTGCCAGAATGAGAACAAGAGATTCCCACCATGAGTTTCACTTCTCTCTGCCAACACATTATTTCATAAACATCCAGTGAAATGCAGATGTCCTTTCCACAAGTGAAGAGATCGACTATAACTCATTGTTACACTATCAACGATTAGTTGTTCAGACAGACCAGGCAGGATTTGATGGAGAAATCTGATGCCTGAGAGGCTGTTAGGGAAGGCAGCAGGGACCATGTCTTAAGAATATCAGTGCTGGGGCTTCCCTGGTGGCGCAGTGGTTGAGAGTCCGCCTGCCAATGCAGGGGACACGGGTTCGTGCCCCGTTCCGGGAGGATCCCGCATGCTGCGGAGCGGCTGGACCCGTGAGCCATGGCCGCTGGGCCTGTGCGTCCGGAGCCTGTGCTCCACGATGGGAGAGGCCCATGTACCGAAAAAAAAAAAAAAAAAAAAGAATATCAGTCCTGGGTTGGAGTCCCGGCTCCAGCATTTATTGCTAGATAACACTGCGCAAGTAACTTAACCTCCTTAAGCCTCAGTTTCTTCTGTAAATCGAATATAATAATATCATTAATGTCAAACAGTTGATGTGAGTATAACACTTATAAAGAGTTGTGTGCAGCACATGGTGTCTCTCAAGTGCTCGATCAATGCTGACCTTCATCCTTGCTCCTGTGGAGGAAGGCACAGAGGGAGTTCTGGGAAGCCAGAGGACTTCATGAAATGTCTAAGATCAAGGAGAGATTCATGGAACCAAAGAAAGGTACCTCTGACTTCTTACCATATGGCTCAGAGTTAGCCCTGATTCTAAACTCTACTTCTGTACTCATCCATAATTGATCATGTTAACATCCAGAGGAACCAAGGAAATGGGTTTCAACTGTCATTACCAAAAAAACCCTACAAACACACACCTTTCCACCAGCAAGCATCAGAGATTGATCTGTGCTATGCCACACAGGTACACAACCTGGGGTATGCAGAATAGGTAGTTTGTGGACTTCAATATAAAATGACAAACCTGATGGATCACTTTTGGTCCAGATGCAAGCTAGTCCAGGATAAATCTCCATGATAGATTCCCTTTGCCATTTTATAATTCAAACACCAGAGTCCCACAGTACAACCAATGCTAGCTGACTGAATTCCCCATAAATTGTAGTTCCTCACCCTTGGGTTACTTAACATTCAGAATCAGGCTTATCAAGGATTGTGCCTTGGTCTCATCACTACAAAAAAAAAAGGGTTCCTTTTTAAAAGATATACATGGAAATCAATTCCCTCAATCAGCATGCACTTGAATCTTTGATTATAAAATGCTTTGATATAACTCTGCTTGGTTTCTAAATTTCTTTGGATTCTAAATTCCAAAGTTCAATGAAAACAGTTAATGTGACTCGTGTCGATTTTAGCATCCTGGTGTTTGGGAAAGCTTCCATGTCGTTTAATATGAAATGTTAGTCATAATTCATGGGCTGTGTTAGTTTGCTAGGGCTGTCATAACAAAGTAACACAAATTCAGTGCCTTAAACAATAGAAATCTATTGTCTTACAGGTTTACAGGCCAGATGTCCAAAAACAAGGTGGTGACAGGGTTGGTTCCTTCTGAGGGTTATGAGGGAAAGATGTGCTCCAGGCATCTCTCCTGGACTTGTAGATGGCTATCTTATTCCTGTGTCTCTTCACATTGCCTTTTCTCTATGCATATCTGTACCCAGATTTCTTCTTCTTATAAGGACACCAGTCCTACTGGATTCAGTCCTACCCTAATGACCTCATTTTAACTTGATTCCCTCTATAAAGACCTTACCTTCAAATAAGGTCACATTATGAATGACTAGAATAGGATTTCAACATATAAATTGTGGTGGGGTGAAGGACACAATTCAACCTATAACATGGGTCTTCAGAGTAAGAGACTGAAAAGTATTTGCATTCATTTCTTCTTACTTTATTTTTTTCCCCTGAAGTCCATCTTGCCTTCTGGAAACAGGTCCATTCCTGAAGCACCCCTGTGGTGTTTCACTACATGGTATTCATTGAAATTGTGTCTATAATAATGTGGATTTTTTATGATTCCAGAGACCTCACTTTTTTGTACTTTTTAAAACTTGATCCTTTTATTACATCCTGTCTGACATAGATACCTCTAGACTGCTGGAGAAATTGCAGCATAGAAATTAAAACCTGGTACAAGGTAACTGCTGAAAAGTATGTGTGTTAAGAAAAATTACATGTGTACTATGCTCTCAGAAATCCATAAAGCAATTTATTCCCTCCACTTTTCATGGCAATCTAGGCTAATTTAGATAATGATAACTAATGATTTGCCACATCAAAAGATGGAAATAAATCCATAAACATTGACCTTATTGATCAACCATTTTCAATTAAATTAAAGGCAGCATTGATCAATTCCATCGGGGTAGTGATAGAAGAAAGAACATTGTCTCCTAAGGTTGTTTGATAAGAGAAATCACCTTTTGAAATGTGATGCAAAACATAGCGGACCTGAGCACAAAAACTACCATAATTGATAATACAGAAATTTAAGCTATTCAATATACTTCCTTGGTGCAAACTTAAAAATTACAATCACCTCCCAGTGATACCATAATCCTGGCTCATTTCCATATTATGGTAATTGCCCTACTCTAAGTGATAAATTAAGAAGATTAACTATAGAACTAACTACCAAAAATGTACCTAATTTAAGAAATTCCAGCTCTCTATTATCTATTCTTTATCCAAATTAAAATAAAATACCTCTCTGTGCTTTAACTGGTAATAAAACATTAGGGAAAAAAATTCTACTTTCGTCACAGAGTTGAATAAGAATCAACAAATAGTTTCAAATACAAAACAGCATTTTCTCATGGATGGGTGAGTCCAATATACTAGAATGATCTTGCGGCTTTGTTGACAATGATGGAAATACTGCAATGAATCCTCTCTTGGCAGGATGCTGGCATTTGGAGGATTAATGGAACAAGGAAGCACAAAGGTTATGTAAAGCATAAAAGGCCATGAAAGGAGAAAAATTAATTAGAAAATTATGTATTAAGGTTTAATTCCAATTATATGCTCAGAAATGGACTAGGACCTGAGTGAGTCAAATTTCATCATCATTTCACTCTCAAAAGTTAGTTGTGAATGGTCTTAAAGGGAGCAAAAAGGCTCAAGAATGCCTTTGACATACTTCTAAACCTTCCTGAGGTGGATGTGATATTTTTAGCAAGTATGAGTCAAGACTTGCAATCCTTTGTTCGCCAGCTCTTCCTATCAGCATTTCTGTGTCAACATCAAGGAGGTTTCAAGTGCTACTAAAAAGGAAAATGTTGCCTCATTCTAAAAACCATTCCAGATAATTGCTGAAAACCCAAGGAAAGTGACACTGAATAATCACTTTATCACGCAGCTTAATGAGGTCTTTTCTGAAACTCGATCAAATTAATATTTTGTTAAGACATTAAGCACTATATTTTTCCTTTTTATTTAATTTTTAAAACTTCTCCAAATTAAAAAAAGTCCTCTCAGAAACTTTAAAAATATTTGCAAGAAGTTTTCCTTTCTTTTTTAATCCCAAAGAAATTTATCCTGTATTTTCTGATCAGAGTAGAGGTAAAGGTAGTGGAAAAAATCATGGGCATCACCCCCTTCCTCCCCAGAATCTATTAAAATCTTATTTAACCTCAAGATGCTTACTCCAACTGGTGCAACTACTCAAAATATTGACTAAATGCTTTTACACTTGTCTAAAATCCTGCGGAATTTTCAGTACATGTATTTATTGTCATGTTATTGAGACTCTGTTATACACGAGGTGCAATACTAAAATGTTGGGGGTAGGGTGATAAACAAGACAGAAACACAGACCTCATGGACTGAACATTCCACTGATACTGGGGAAGACAAATGATACCCATATAAATAAGTGAAATAGGATATTTTTAGATAGGGCAGTCAAGAAACATTTTCTTTGCTGAGGTGATTTGGAAGTGAAATCTGAATGATGAGAAGGAACCATCCACCCAAACATATAGGAAAAGCACATTTCATACAGAAACAATGGCAAATTTTCTATGTTGCCTTCAAAGAACAGGAAGGTTGGGAAGAGCTTCAAACTGGCAGAAGAGTAAGACGCGGAGATCACCTTCCTCCCCACAAATACATCACAAATACATCTACACGTGGAACAACTCCTACAGAACACCTACTGAACGCTGGCAGAAGACCTCAGACCTCCCCAAAGGCAAGAAACTCCCCACGTACCTGGGTAGGGCAAAAGAAAAAAGAATAAACAGAGACAAAAGGATGGGACGGGACCTGCACCAGTGGGAGGGAGCTGTGAAGGAGGAAAGGTTTCCACACACTAGGAAGCCCCTTCGCGGGCGGAGACTGCGGGGGGCGGAGGGGGAAAGCTTCGGGGCCACAGAGGAGAGCACAGCAACAGGGGTGCGGAGGGAAAAGCGGGGAGATTCCCGCACGGAGGATCGGTGCCGACCGGCACTCACCAGGCCGAGAGGCTTGTCCACTCACCCGCCGGTGCGGGCGGGTCTGGGAGCCGGGTGGGGCTGGGAGCTGAGGCTCGGGCTTCCTTTAGAGCGCAGGGAGAGGACTGGGGTTGGCGTTGTGCACACAGCCTGAAGGGGCCAGTGCGCCACAGCCAGCCAGGAGGGACTCCTGGAAAGAGTCTGGAGCTGCCGAAGAGACAAGATACTTTTTCTTCCCACTTTGTTTCCTGGTGCGCGAGGAGAGGGGATTTAGAGCTCTGCTTAAAGGAGCTCCAGAGACGGGCGCGAGCCGCGGCTAAAAGCGCGGACTCCAGAGATGGGCATGAGACGCTAAGGCCGCTGCTGCCACCACCAAGAGCCTGTGTGCGAACACAGGTCACTATCCACACGCCCTTCTGGGGAGCCTGTGCAGCCCGCCACTGCCAGGGTCCCGTGATCCAGGGACAACTTCCCCGGGAGAACGCACGGCGCGCCTCAGGCTGGTGCAACGTCATGCCGGCCTCTGCCACCGCAGGCTCGCCCCGCATCCGCACCCCTCCCTCCCCCCGGCCTGAGTGAGCCAGAGCCCCCGAATCAACGGCTCCTTTAACCCCGTCCTGTCTGAGTGAAGAACAGACGTCCTCAGGTGACCTACACGCAGAGGCGGAGCCAAATCCAGAGCTGAACCCCGGGAGCTGTGAGAAGAAGAGAAAGGGAAATCTCTCCCAGCAGCCTCAGAAGCAGCGGATTAAAGCTCCACAATCAACTTGATGTACCCTGCATCTGTGTAATACCTGAATAGACAACGAGTCATCTCAAATTGAGGAGGTGGACTTTGGGAGCAACGATATATATATTTTTTTCCCTTTCTCTCTTTTTGTGAGTGTGTATGTGTATGCTTCTATGTGTGATTTTGTCCGTATAGCTTTGCTTTTACCATTTGTCCTAGGGTTCTGTCTGTCCAGTTTTTTTTTTTATTACTTAAAACATTTTTTTTTCTCAATAATTATTTTTTATCTTTTATTTTAACAATTTGATTTGATTTTGCTTCATTTGATTTGATGTGATTTGATCTTCTTTGTTTGTTTTTTATCTTGCTTTTATTCTGAGTTGTGGGGAGGAGAGGCTCTTGGTGCTCCAACAGGCGTCATGGCTGAGCCACTGAGGTGGGAGAGCCAAGGTCAGGACACGGGTCCACAAGAGACCGCCAAGCTCCATGTGATTTCAAACGGCAAAAATCTCCCAGAGATCTCCATCTCAACACCAAGACCCACCTCCACTCAACAGCCAGCAAGCTACAGTGCTGGACACCCTATGCCAAACAACTAGCAAGACAGAAACACAATCCCATCCATTAGCACAGAGGCTGCCTAAAATCATAATAAGGCCACAGACACCCGAAAACACACCACCAGACGTGAACCTGCCCACCAGAAAGACAAGATCCAGCCTCATCCACCAGAACACAGGCACTAGTCCCCTCCACCAGGAAGCCTACACAACCCACTGAACCAACCTTAGCCACTGGGGACACACACCAAAAACAACGGGAACTACAATCCTGCAGCCTGCAAAAAGGAGACCCAAAACACAGTAAGTTAAGCAAAATGAGAAGACAGAGAAACACACAGCAGATGAAGGAGCAAGGTAAAAACCTGCCAGACCTAACAAATGAAGAGGAAATAGGCAGTCAACCTGAAAAAGAATTCAAAATAATGATAGTAAAGATGATCCAAAATCTTGGAAATAGAATGGAGAAAATACAAGAAACGTTTAACAAGGACCTAGAACAACTAAAGAGCAAACAAACAGTGATGAACAGCACAATAAAGGAAATTAAAAATTCTCTAGAAGGGATCAATAGAAGAATAACTGAGGCAGAAGGACGGATAAGTGACCTGGAAGATAAAATAGTGGAAATAACGACTGCAGAGCAGAATAAAGAAAAAAGAATGAAAAGAATTGAGGACAGTCTCAGAGACCTCTGGGACAACTTTAAACACACTAACATTCGAATTATAGGGGTCCCAGAAGAAGGAGAGAAAAAGAAAGGGACTGAGAAAATATTTGAAGAGATTATAGTTGAAAACTTCCCTAATATGGGAAAGGAAATAGTTAATCAAGTCCAGGAAGCACAGAGAGTCCCGTACAGGATAAATCCAAGGAGAAACACACAAGACACATATTACACAAACTATCAAAAATTAAATACAAAGTAGAAATATAAAAAGCAGCAAGGGAAAAACTACAAATAACACATAAGGGAATCTCCATAAGGTTAACAGCTGATCTTTCAGCAGAAACTCTGCAAGCCAGAAGGGAGTGGCAGGACATATTTAAAGTGATGAAGGAGAAAAACCTACAACCAAGATTACTCTACCCAGCAAGAATCTCATTCAGATTTGTTGGAGAAATTAAAATCTTTACAGACAAGCAAAAGCTAAGAGAATTCAGCACCACCAAACCAGCTTTACAACAAATGCTAAAGGAACTTCTCTAGGCAGGAAACACAAGAGAAGGAAAAGACCTACAATAACAAACCCAAAACAATTAAGAAAATGGTAATAGGAACATATGTATCAATAATTATCTTAAATGAAAAAGGATTAAATGCTCCAACCAAAAGACACAGACTGGCTGAATGGATACAAAAACAAGACCCGTATATATGCTGTCTACAAGAGACCCAGTTCAGACCTAGGGACACATACAGAGTAAAAGTACGGAAAAAGATATTCCATGCAAATGGAAATCAAAAGAAGTCTGGAGTAGCAATTCTCATATCAGACAAAATAGACTTTAAAATAAACACTGTTACAAGAGATAAGGAGAGACACTACATAATGATGCAGGGATCAATCCAAGAAGAAGATATAACAATTGTAAATATTTATGCACCCAACATAGGAGCACCTCAATACATAAGGCAAATACTAACAGCCATCAAAGGGGAAACCGACAGTAACACATTCATAGTAGGGGACTTTAACACCCCACTTTCACCAATGGACAGATCATCCAAAATGCAAATAAATAAGGAAACACAAGCTTTAAATGATACATTAAACAAGATGGACTTAATTGATATTTATAGGACATTCCATCCAAAAACAACAGAATGCACATTCTTCTCAAGTGCTCATGGAACATTCTCCAGGATAGATCATATCTTGGGTCACAAATCAAGCCTTGGTAAATTTAAGAAAATTGAAATCATATCAAGTATCTTTTTCAACCACAACACTATGAGACTAGTATCAATTACAGGAAAAAATTGGTAAGGAATACAAACACATGGAGGCTAAACAACACACTACTTAATAACCAAGAGATCACTAAAGAAATCAAAGAGGAAATCCAAAAATACCTACAAACAAATGACAATGAAAACACGATGACCCAAAACTTATGGGATGCAGCAAAAGCAGTTCTAAGAGGGAAGTTTATAGCAATACAATCCCACTTTAAGAAACAAGAAACATTTCAAATAAACAACCTAACATTACAGCTACAGCAATTAGAGAAAGAAGAACAAAACAAACCCCAGAGTTAACAGAAGGAAAGAAATCATAAAGATCAGATCAGAAATCAATGAAAAAGAAATGAAGGAAACGATAGCAAAGATCAATAAAACTAAAAGCTGGTTCTTTGAGAAGATAAATAAAATTGATAAACCATTAGCCAGACTCATCAAGAAAAAAAGGGAGAAGACTCAAATCAACAGAATTAGAAATGCAAAAGGGGAAGTAACAACTAACACTGCAGAAATACAAAGGATCACGAGAGATCACTACAAGCAACTCTATGCCAAAAAAATGGACAACCTGGAAGAAATGCACAACTTCTGAGACTGAACCAGGAAGAAATAGAAAATATGAACAGACCAATCACAAGCACTGAAAATGAGACTGTGATTAAAAATCTTCCAACAAACAAAAGCCCAGGACCAGATGGCTTCACAGGCGAATTCTATCAAACATTTAGAGAAGAGCTAACATCTATCCTTCTCAAACTCTTCCAAAATATAGCAGAGGGAGGAACACTCCCACACTCATTATAAAAGGCCACCATCGCTCTGATACCAAAACCAGACAAAGATGTCACAAAGAAAGAAAACGACAGGCCAATATCACTGATGAACATAGATGCAAATATCCTCAACAGAATACTAATAAACAGAATCCAACAGCACATTAAAAGGATCATACACCATGATCAAGTGGGGTTTCTCCCAGGAATGCAAGGATTCTTCAATATATGCAAATAAGTCAACGTGATACACCATATTAACAAACTGAAGGAGAAAAACCATATGAACACCTCAATAGATGCAGAGAAAGCTTTCGACAAAATTCAACACCCATTTATGATAAAAACCCTGCAGAAAGTAGGCATAGAGGGAACTTTCCTCAACATAATAAAGGTCATATATGACAAACCCACAGCCAACATCATCCTCAATGGTGAAAAACTGAAACCATTCCCAGTAAGATCAGGAATAAGACAAGGTTGCCCACTCTCACCACTATTATTCAACATAGGTTTGGAAGTTTTAGCCACAGCAATCAGAGAAGAAGAAGAAATAAAATGAATTCAAATTGGAAAAGAAGAAGTAAAGCTGTCACTGTTTGCAGATGACATGATACTATACCTAGAGAATCCTAAAGATGCTACCAGAAAACTACTAGAGCTAATCAATGAATTTGGTAAAGTAGCAGGATACAAAATTAATGCACAGAAATCTTTTGCATTCCTATACACTAATGATGAATAATCTGAAAGTGACATTAAGAAACCACTCCCATTTACCACTGCAACAAAAAGAATAAAATATCTAGGAATAAACCTATCTAAGGAGACAAAAGATCTGTATGCAGAAAATTATAAGACACTGATGAAAGAAATTAAAGGTGTTACAAACAGATAGAGAGATATACCATGTTCTTGGATTGGAAGAATCAACATTGTAAAAATGACTCTACTACCCAAAGCAATCTACAGATTCAATGCAATCCCTATGAAACTACCAATGTCATTTTTCACAGAATTAGAGCAAAAAGTTTCACAATTTGTATGGAAACACAAAAGACCCCGAGTAGCCAAAGCAATCTTGAGAAAGAAAAACAGAACTGGAGGAATCAGGCTCCCTGCCTTCAGACTATACTACAAAGCTAAAGTCATCAAGAGAGTATGGTACTGGCACAGAAACAGAAATATAGATCAATGGAACCGGATAGAAAGCCCAAAGATAAACCCACGCACATATGGTCACCTTATCTTTGATAAAGGAGGTAAGAATATACAGTGGAGAAATGACAGCCTCTTCAATAAGTGGTGCTGGGAAAACTGGACAGGTACATGTAAAAGTATGAAATTAGAACACTCCCTAACATCATACACAAAAATAAACTCAAAATGGATTAAATACCTAAATGTAAGGCCAGACACCAGCAAACTCTTAAGAGGAAAACATAGGCAGAACACTCTATAACATATATCACAGCAAGATTCCTTTTGACCCACCTCCTAGAGAAATGGAAATAAAAATAAAAATAAACAAATGGGACCTAATGAAACGTCAAAGCTTTTGCACAACAAAGGAAACCATAAACAAGACCAAAAGACAACCCTCAGAATGGGAGAAAATATTGGCAAATGAAGCATCTGACAAAGGATTACCCTCCGAAATTTACAAGCAGCTCATGCAGCTCAACTTTAAATAAACAAACAACCCAATCCAAAAATGGTCAGAAGACCTAAACAGACATTTCTCCAAAGAAGATATACAGATTGCCAACAAACAGATGAAAGGATGCTCAACAACACTAATCATTAGAGAAATGCAAATCAAGACTACAATGAGGTATCACCTCACACCAGTCAGAATGGCCATCATCAAAAAATCTATAAATAATAAATGCTGGAGAGGGTGTGGAGAAAAGGGTACCCTCTTCCACTGTTGGTGGGAATGTAAATTGATACAGCCACTATGGAGAAGAGTATGGAGGTTCCTTAAAAAACTAAAAATAGAACTACCATACGACCCAGCAATCCCACTACTGGGCATATACCCTGAGAACACCATAATTCAAAAAGAGTCATGTACCAAAATGTTCATTGCAGCTCTATTTACAATAGCCAGGACATAGAAGCAACCTAAGTGTCCATCAACAGATGAATGGATAAAGAAGATGTGGCACATAAAAAGAAACGAAATTGAGTTATTTGTTGTGAGGTGGATGGACCTAGAGTCTGTCATACAGAGTGAAGTAAGAAATAGAAAAACAAATACTGTATGCTAACACATATATATGGAATCTAAGAAAAAAAAAAAGAAAAAGAAGGTCATGAAGAACCTAGGGGCAAGACAGGAATAAAGATGCAGACCTACTAGAGAAGGGACTTGCTATGGGGAGGGGGAAGGGTAAGCTGCGACAAAGTGAGAGAGTGGCATGGACATATATACACTACCAAACGTAAAATAGATAGCTAGTGGGAAGCAGCCGCATAGCACAGGGAGATCAGCTCAGTGCTTTGTGACCACCTAGAGGGGTGGGATAGGAAGGGTGGGAGGGCGGGAGATGCAAGAGGGAAGAGATATGGGAACATATGTATATGTATAACTGATTCATTTTGTTATAAAGCAGAAACTAACACACCAGTGTAAAGCACTTATACTCCAAAAAAGATGTTAAAAAAAAAAAGACGTGGCACATATATACAATGGAATATTACTCAGCCATAAAAAGAACGAAATGAGTTATTTGTAGTGAGGTGGATGTACCTAGAGACCATCATACAGAGTGAAGTAAGTCAGAAAGAGAAAAACAAATACCATATGCTAACACATATATATGGAATCTAAAAAAAAAATGGTTCTGATGAATCTAGGGGCAGGACAGGAATAAAGATGCAGACGTAGAGAATGGACTTGAGGACAGAGGCGGGGGAAGGGGAAGCTGGGACGAAGTGAGAGAGTAGCATGGACATATATACACTACCAAATGTAAAAGAGATAGCTAGCGGGAAGCAGCCGCATAGCACAGAGAGATCAGCTCAGTGCTTTGTGACCACCTAGAGGGGAGGAATAGGGAGGGTGGGTGGGAGGGAGACGCAAGAGGAAAGAGATATGCGGACATATGTATATGTATAACTGATTCACTTTGTTATAAAGCAGATACTAACACACCATTGTAAAGCAATTATACTCTAATAAAGATGTTAAAAAAAAAAAAAAAAAGAACAGGAAGGTAAATGTGGTCAGAGGGTAGTGATTTCAAAGAGCAGGGTGAGAGTACATGAGATCTGAGATTTGGGCAGCTCAAAGATTATGTAAAGACTTCCAGGCAGTAAGGAGGAATTTGCATTTTTACTTTAAGTGCATTTGGACCTCACTGGACTTTGTGGGGGTGGCAAAGGAAGGGTTTTATGATGTGCTTTATATTTTAAAGATAATTCTGGCTGTGTTTCCATATGAAGAATAAATTGTTGTGAGTCAAGGAATGCAAGCAGGGAGATTAGTTAGGGGTATAGCTGTTGTCTATGTAAGAAATGGTATGGCTTACTCTGGGTTGATAGAGGCAGAATCAGTGAGCAGTTGTCAAATTTGAGATTTATTTTGAAGGCAGAACAGACAAATCTTGCTGATGGATAATATTAAAAATCAAAGTCCTACTAGTCTGTCTTCTCTTAAAACCTTAGCATAATTGCCCTGAAGACAGGAGCGACATCACAGGTTTCTTGTGACCCCATATTACACAACCTGGTGCTCAGGACAGAGTTGGTATGGAACAAAGAGCAATATTTTCCCTTATTCTCCTACGAATAGTAATTTAAGCAGTGTGTACTCTCTTACTGTCAAAAAGGGGATGCATTTCCTTATTTACCATTTGAATCTGAATATTTTCTAGAAATATTTGAAACATGAAAGGGCGTTCAATCTCTACCAAGCAAACTACAAACCACACAGATTTGCTTTTAATGTTCGGTCTTTTCCTTTCATTAAGCGTCACAGAGACCATCAGGCAAAAATGTTTACCAATAGTACTTTGGGTCGTCAGAAACTGCAAATACTCGTCAAACACAGTTAAATTGGAAATGTTTTCTTGTCTTTTTGGTGAGTAGAGGACTTTTTTTTATATTGTGAAAAACATATTGGATGAAGCCCATGAGAATCTATTGTATGGAGATTATATTCAGAGTAAGGTATAATCAAATGGTTTACTTCCTCTACAATACATGTCTCCATGGTATTTCCCTCTGAACTATGAAAGTCTTACCCAGGTTGAATTCTGGAACTAAGGTCACTTACGTGTTCTCTAAGTTTCTTTCAACTATTTTGTCAAAGATTTCCCTGATATACTTTGTGTTACAAAAAGTTCTACTGCCAAACTCTTTATTAAGGGGGATATTTCAGTTTCAAAGGAGAAATTTCCAGAGGTTTTTGAATCACAGCTTATTTTTCCAATCTGAATATGTTTCTTATTTTTACCATATCTAAAGAACTTGATTAATTTAGCAACAGGAAAGTCAATGTATGATTGTTTTCACTGGCTTCAGATCTGTGTTCATGGCATAGAGTTTAATGTAAAAATCAAATAACTGTAAGAAAAAATGTTTTAATTATTTTAGTTCTTTCATATAAACAATTCATGGCAACATTTTTTAAAAATTAAGGGAACTGAATGGTGTTGGGAAAGGTTCTACTTTTCCTAGGTAACAACACACAAACAGGGTTTGGCAAAAACAGGCATTGGGCACATAAATATAAGGGTCATACTGACCACACAGAAAGGCAGAGGCTCACAGAAGGAAGAATAAATCTAGCTCTTCTCCCACTTACCCCTTTCCCAGTACTCAGCTAGGTACCCTTTCCATTAACCAGGAATCTTACATAAGAAGCTGACCAGTGCCACAATCCCAGAGATTTCATTTATGGGCTTTTGACTTCAGAGCCTACATCTGTAGAATAGAGATAACAATACCTGCCTCATGGTGTTGACATGAGGTCTTGAAAGTATTGTGAATGGAGCACCAAATGGAGCAGGTGCTCAGGGAAAGTGGGGCAGCTGGACATTTAATCTCCCTGATTTCCATCTGGGGGCCCATGAGGTTGGAGGAAAGGTTCCCCAGTTCCAGGGACAGAGCACATGCTCCAACGAGATCAGCTATTCCACTGGCAAAAGTGATGTTTTCAGGACAGTGCATGTTACCTAAGCCAGTCTAATCTCAATGCATCTAAAAACGTTTTCCTGAGATTGACGAGATAACGATTGTCTTTTTCTCCAACTCGAGACAAATGAGAAATCAGGTAGCTCTAGAGTTGCTGACCACCGTCTGAAAATCATATGAGTATCCAACCTTGGTATAAAGTCAGTATAAGAAAAAGCAGAGGAGAAAAAGAGAAAGGAATAACTCCTTGGGTGACGTCTTTGTTCTGTGGATCAAGTCCCACCTGAAGTGAGCTCAAGGTTCTTTTCAGCTGCAAGCGTCAGTGACTTGGTCTTGTTGACTAGGACAATTTCAATCAGATTTGCTCCAGTTTTAAAAACTGCTGGAAAATGTGCTCAGGGGGATGAAACTGCTCCCCACTCACAACTTCCACTGGTACCCCCATTCCCAGACATGCCACTGATTTCATTCCTGGGAGAAAGGCAAAATTTACCCTTTAGCTTAAGTAAGAATATGTGCTACTCTAAACTAAACCCTTTTGACTCTAGCTTCTAAATCTAGGCTGCATATAATGTGGGGCCTCATTAATACTGGCATGTGATTTTTCATTGTTCTATTCAACAACCTCATATCTTATTTGTGAGCTTACCTCTGCCTTACACTTTGCTACAGCACTGTCCTTTTTGGTTTGTTTTGTTTTAACCCTTGGGGTCTACTTGGATCTGTCCCACAGGCTGACAAAGCTTAATCAGACTTTCTTAGATGGGACTAAATGTAAAGCATATCCTTCAGATTGTTGAGTAGATAACTGACCTCACACTCACACATTTCTTTAGACCTGCAGCTATCGGAGTGGTTATAACCAATTATGAAACCCCTTCTATCCTGGCAACAACTAACCTCATCCTCTGAAGTTGAACTTCAGATGGTTTTAGGTGTTTGCCAGTTCAACTTCCCTCTATTTAAGAACTGTTGCATAAAACAGTGCTCCTCAAGCTTTAGCACACATACAAATCCTCTGCAGATCTTATGAAAGTGCAAATTCTGATTCAGTGGGTCTGAGGTGGAGCCCGAAATTCTGCAATTCTAACAAGTTCCCAGGGCCTGCAGATCACACTCTGAGTAGTAGGATTTATAGTATGAGGTCTTATAGTTTGCCTTCCCCACACACCTACCCTCGTTCCAGAGAACCAGCAGGAGATGCTCATTAAGAACTTGGTGACTTCCTGTTACAGCTGATGGAGATTACCCTGGGTGCTATTTGAGCAGTGGAGACCCCCATTGCCCAACCCGTAAATGCGAAAAATGTAGTTACAGTGCAAGGCATGCATCTATAATGACCAGTCCTAAGGGGCCTAGGAGCCAAAAATTGTATAGGAGGCGACAAATTCAGAAAAGAGTCCCTACAAGCTGAACGACACCCAGGGTCGAAAGACCTCTCAGTCACTTGTGCAGAGATCTACATTGTAACCCAGAAAATAATGTCCCATTAATCCTCTTAAATTGCATTAGCGCAATTATTTTATTCTATCTTCTCTGCATCCATTATATTTCACTTTTACCTAATACAACTTTGCAATTTCTGAGCTTTGAGAATATAAAATACTAAAAGCAACAGGCTTATTTATCAACTGATGAGGATATCGAGAGGGCTGAGGTATCTTCCCACTGCCAACATACTAGAATTGTAGTTGATCAGAGAATAAAGAAAACATCGCTAAGGACTACACTTTTAAAAATGAAATATTGTCAAATACCCTGTTTTAGATAGCATCTTTCACTGTTCTCAGGACACTTTATTAACAGGCCTAACTTTCATTTTCATAACACCTCAGTGAGATTAGAACGTACAAACAGATGGTGTCAAATACTACATATCTAATTTTATCTTTAAAAACACATACCATACTCTATTATTAGGGAGGAAGGAAAACACCCTAGGTTCTTCCCTCACACATCACCTCCAAAAAACTGTATGTCTGTCTTTCTGTGTCTGTCTCTAACACACACACACACACACACACACACACAAACACACACACATTCGGAGGTAAACCAGGAGGCTGGGATATGGCAAACCTGATCCATTTCATACCACAGTTGTGACTCACAGTCAAAGTAACACAGAGAGGACAACCCAGCTATACTGTGGAAATAGCTTCTCTCAAAATAGGACAGATGAAAAGACTTCAGAAAGAATTTCAAATACCTCCTTCAAACAGCTGTTTTTAATGGTTTCACAGGACAGATTACACATAAAAAGGAATGAGAATGTCGTTTAACAGCACTACTAATTATATACACTTTACATATATTATCACATTTAATCTCCACAACAACTTTATAAGTACGACCATCCCAATTTTTCCAGATGACACTGGAAATTTAAAAAAAAAAAAGCTGCCTCTGAAGTCACAGGGTTAGAGAATGGCAGTACAGAGACTTGAACCCAGGTCTGAATTATTCACACTCTGAGTTCTCCAAAGCTTTGTCTGTAACCACTAGATCAGTGTTTCTCAGACTTTCAATGTGCAAACAAGTCACCTAGGGAGATTGTTAAGATGCAGATTCTAATTCAGTAGAGCTGATGTTGGGTCTGAGATTTTGCATTTCTAACAAGCTTCCAGGAGATGTTGATGTTGGTGGTCCAGGGACCATAGTTTGAATACCAAGACACTTTGACAGTGTTTCTCAAAGTGTGGTCCCTGGGCTGGCAGCATCAGCATCAGCTGGGACCTTGTCAGAAATGCAAATTCTCAGGCTCCACCTGAGGCCTACTTTGGAGTAGGGTCACAGCAATCTGTGACTTAATAAGCCTCCTGAAGACTGATGCACATTCAAGCTTGAGAACCAATGGTTAATATTCCAACATTTCCATAGATATGGGCAATCTAACTCTATCCAGTTTGGGAGGATTTTTAGCTGAGTAGATGTGATTTCTTCTTGTTTTCCTAGGTCACACTTTCTGAATGACCTGAAAATTTTCACTACATCTTTGGTAAAAAAGTAGCCTGGATGGAGAAAGGCTGTGACTGTGAATGTGACCTTGGTCCATTGCATTACAGTGGGACATCATCACAGTCTGTGGTGTGTGAGCCCACACAGAGGTCACGGCAGAGAGGCTGACACCTCATTAATTTCCTTCCTCTAAAGTGGGCAGGAATTTTTCTTTCTCAAAGGGATCTCCCCACAGTGTGCCCAAACCATTTTTCCCTCTTTCACTGTGCTTTGCAAAACAAATACTTAGTCTCACATTCTCATTCTAAACAGTGACTAAGAAATAAGCATTTTTTTCCTTAATTTGAGAAGAAATGTCAAATAATTAACAATCACAAAAAAGATAGTTATCTTAGATCTCCAGTTGGGATGAGCAGTAAGACTCAGAGGAAAATTATAGTGCTTGAAAGACTGAGATGAATGGAAATGAACGATTTTAATTGGATTTACTTAAATAAAAAAAAATCTTCAACCAACACATTTCTAATAATAAGAGATAATATAATTGAGTACTGGGTTATGTCCTTTACGTGAATTATCTCATTGAATCCTTGCAGCAATACCACAAAGCAGTACTACCTTATCACCATTTTTTTTTTTTGCTGTACGAGGGCCTCTCACCGTTGTGGCCTCTCCCGTTGCGGAGCACAGGCTCTGGACGCGCAGGCTCAGCGGCCACAGCTCACGGGCCCAGCCGCTCCGCGGCATGTGGGATCTTCCCGGACCGGGGCACGAACCCGTGCCCCCTGCATCGGCAGGCGGACTCTCAACCACTGTGCCACCAGGGAAGCCCCCTTATCACCATTTGAAAGATTATAGAATGGGCTCAGAGAAGACACATAAATTGCCCAAGTTTATACAGCCAGTAAGAGTCAGAGCTGAGATTTCAATCCAGGTCTATCTTTTCCCTTCCTTGTGATGCCTGCTACACTGTCCTAGCTTTTACTCCCCTTCACACACACAATGGCTGCCTGGGCGCATGTGAGAACTTGCTAATTCCACCCTACTTATTCCTCAAAGTCTCCCAGCTCCTACGTGTGAAGAGCAGTTAGAGGCTGATTGATCTCATAGCCAAGCATTGTTACCGCTCCCACAGCCAGGTAACGTACTCCCTTGGAGAATCAAGGATGGGATGGAAGAAGGAAGTTTCTTTGATCTTGTACTTAGAAGGGCAAATTTACAAACTCCAACATAGAAAGGACAGGGCAGATCTCGGGGAGTCCTACAAATAAGAACAAAGCCACAGGCTATTCTGTGAAGTAATCAGAAAGGAAGAGAAGTTTAAGAGAAGTACCTTAAATATCTAGTTTATAAAATTAAAGACACTGAACAAAACAGTAATTAAGTTTGGAAAACTTGAACTCAAGAGCCCATCCCTCACCAGTCGAGTGTTACAATATATCTTTCTTTTCTATAGGATCACACTTGGTCCTGCAGCCATTCCTGGGAATCCTAAGATGCCGAGTTAATAGATATCTTGTGGGGACATAGCAGCACAGAGATTTCCATATTGCACCAGATTCTGAAGAGATAGACCATGTAAAGCTTTGAGGAAAAGAAATCACCTCCTCTTTTACAATTTTCAGGCACACATCGTTCATTATAACAGATGCACTCTCTAGAAACAATGAGACTCACTCTTTTCTCCCTACCATCAAAATAGAAGGCTAACTGAAACAGACCGTATTGCACAGAACAAAGCAATATACTGCATCCTTTCCCTGAAGCCATCATTAGAGATACAAGCCCCTGCATCTGTGAGGGACTTCCATTTGTGCTTGGTTAGTTATGAGTCTACATTCACTTCAAGCCACCTGATTGGTTCCAACAAATTTAATGATTTTAACAAAGATGAAGATATTAAACATAGAGCTCATTATTAGTCAGAAGTCTGCCATGTTCCCTGCTGTATAATTAACTCCTTTCATTCAACGCATTTAAAATAGGATCAATGAAGAATATTTAATTACCTCCCTCCAGAAGAAGGTCCTGACTCAGACTCAGTAGCCAGTTTCACAATGAGGTCCAAATTAAATTGTTCTTAAAATAATGTTTCCTCTAACTATAGGGGCAGCTTAAGCCCAGGAAAGTTAAATCTGGGGAACAGAAATTTTATGACAGAATTGGAAGAAACACCTTCTTCAGCCTGCCTTTTTTTTTTTTTTTTACAAAATAGATGAAGCATTATTAATGGCAGTATATTTTCCCAAGGAATTTAAAGTACATGGCCCATGTCACAAGAGAAAAGAAAACTGTAGTGATGGGGAGAAAGAGATGGATGAATATTTGTGAGCAGCATGTATTACATCAATAGGGAAATATATAAGATACTGGTTTCTTCACCGATCTGACCTTGGCATTGTTCATAATCCAGCTATTATACTGTGAGAATATGGGGATGGAAATCACAAAAGTGACAACTAAGATAATGCTTCAATTATGCCTCCAGGGCGGAAGGGGACATAGCACAGGTGATTCAATTAGGCGTTCTTGTTTCCAGTGCATGCAATCTTATTCAGTGAATACAGCACCTGCTTTACACAGCATTATACTTTTTATTACTGTAGCCTTTGTGAAAACACTGCTGAAGGCTAAATCCAAAAAGAAAGAATGGCTAGTTTATATTAACTTAAGATGTTGACAGACCATACTATTTGTTTGCCATTCTGAATGTAAGGACATTTTGTGATTATTTCCTCGAAAGAACAGAAATACTTATAACTCTTCTCCGTATCATCACCATCACCATCATTGTCACCAGACCTGTAGAGAGTTCTACCAATGGACATCAAAGTGTACTTGATATTTTAGTTGAGAGTTGGTTAGGGTCACCCAGTGTCCTGGTTTTCTTTTGGGTAATTATATCTCCTTCTCATTGTCCATAGACTCATACGACTATCAAAAAGGTGACTTATTTCTACTTCCCTAAGGGAGAGCACATGACCTGACACCTTTGAGGCTTCAGCAGACTATTGAAAGAATGGTGGGAAAATAACTGGAGTCTATGCATTCTAGCAGCAGCAGCCTGGAGAAATTACTATTTCCTGATACTTAGACCTCCCAAGATTCCCCGATTCTTTTTGGAAACCTTTTCTTTCAGTCTTTGCTTTGGTTCTGTGGGTTACCCAAAAGCCTTTCTATAAATTTCTAACCTACTGAAGGTAGTCTAATGCAGCTTCTGTTGTTTACAACCAAAGAGCCTGAACTGATGCAGACCTGGGGCATATCAGGAGGCCTAAAGAAGCTGATGACCCAGCTGGCTAGAAATGACAAATGCACAGAAAGGATAAATAGCATTATAAGGTAACCAATGCTAAGTGACAGATAAGTGGGAACAGGTTGGGATGTAAGGCGATATTACAGGCAGCATACAGGGGGTTCCTGGACATGGTAGGACCGATCTTCACTAAATGCAGAAGAGCATCTGGGGGAGTTACATAATCAAATAGCGGAGCGATATATAGATATCTCCCCATCCTCAAGTCCTTAACATTGCCTACCATAATTCATGAGTTTAATAATTCATATTTCCTTTTAGCTTCAGATGGAGAATCAAATATATATATATATATATGTATATCAAATACACACACATATATGTGTATTCCCTATCCTCTTGTACATCTCTCACTTAAAGGAAGGAGTGCAAAATATGGCATAAACTTTCTCTCAAAATGCCTATTAAAAGAGGGATGTGATCACACGGAAATGAAGCAGGGAGAAAACACAGGGCAAATGTAACTTCAGCATTTTCTGCTGCACCTACTGTGAAGAAGAAAAAAAGTCAACCGTCATGTCATTTACCTCCACAATTACTTCCTTTAATGGGAGAAAAAAAGCAAAGTAAAACAGTCACCCAGTGCAAGCTGAGCCACAAGCTCACACACACGCCACCATGCCAACAAATCCCTTTTCTTTAAAATAAAAACCCTTTAGACTGTAACACAGGAGCACATCCCCTGTAGCTGCAATCAACATTTTGACAGAGAAACAGTACATTCCTCTACAGCGATTAGAAGAACACTCACGTTCCACTGCTTAGCTTTTTGCCTCCCAGCTAGGGTAGGATGGGGAAGGGAGACCCTGGGAAACTTGGAGGAAACCTGGACTCTCAATTGCAATCTGGTAAGCAGAGCCCGTAGTATTTATAGATCTTCCTACTTATGATGGGGTTGAGTCCCAATAAACCCATTGTCAGTTGAAAATATCCTAAGTCAAAAATGCATTTAATTCACCTAACCTACCAAACATCATCGCTTAGCCAACCTACCTTAAATATTCCCAGAGCACTTACATTAACCTACGGTTGGGCAAATGATCTGACACAAAGCCTATTTTGTGATAAAACATTGAATACCTCATGTAACATACAGACTACTGTATTGAAAGTGAGAAATATAATAGTGTTACAGGCCCAGAGTGGTTGGAAGTGTATCGGTTGTTGAACCTCGTGATCGTGTGGTTGACTGTGAGCTACGGCTGCCCCTGCCCAGCATCAGGAGAGAGGATCATACTGCGTATCACTAGTTCGGGAAAAGATCCAAATTCGAAGTATGGTTCCTACTGAATGCGTATTGCTAGAACAGCATCTTAAAGTCAAAAAATCCTAATTGAACCAGACGGTCGGGGACCGTCTGCATTTGACTCTCAACCACTACGCCATCAGGGAAGCCCTTCCTGCCAGCTTTTAAACTAAAGGATATCTGAAGATGCCTGGAAGCATCAGGATATTAGATCCAGCTAAGATTAAGACTTTTTCTGAGCCACTGTGGATGTTTCTCTAACAATTTCAGCATCAGGAATGGACAGAGGAGAAAGTTGGTAAAGACCAGAGGGCCTTATCTAACAAAAGAAGGAAATGAATGGGCATATCTCTTCCACCCCCTCCTTGGCTCCCCTTCTTAATTCCTATCAGGCCATAAACTACTGCCTGAGGACTCATTATCCCAGCCTTCTGAGGCCTCTCTCCAATGACAGGGAGAAGGACTCCACCCACTACATCATCTTAATCAGCAACTTAGGAAACAGTGTCACATAAAACAGCAGCATACCTGAAAAGTGCAGTCATTGCAATACCCTTGCTAACTAACCATTCTGCTCAACCTCTGCATAATTAAGAAGGTGGTTTATGACAGGCATTTGTGGCATTTAAAACATTAAAAGGAAAAGCAGCAGAACTACCACACCAGGAGCCCTACAGTTGCTGAATGGAGAGGAGGTGAGGAATAAGGCTAAACACAAAGAAAACAGTCTCTTTTCTTGCTAGAGTCTCTTTCTCCCCCCAGTGCTGTTTTTTTTTTTTTTTTTTCTTTCCCCTACTGCAAAAAGTGAGTAGCCAAGGGGATAATTTAGCAACCAAGGTTTTGCCAAGGTAGCTGCTGTGTGCTTAAATTACCAGAGAAATGCTTTCAATTGCTCCTCTTCAGAATGAAAGCACGGCATGGTATTTTCCTAGGATTGGAGCTTTGCACACAGCAGGAGGGCACAGGGGAGTGCTGGGAAAGTAGGATGGGGATGAGAGAAAGACGGCTGGTAAGGATAACACTCCAGTTTATCTACTTTGGGATATGCAATGTTAGAGCACAGAGAAAAGGCTGGTCATTATGTAAGTAGGGAAGGTGCCCCACTTAGTACCTCCCAAGAAGGTCTCCTGGCAAAAGAAATCATTCTTCTCGTCAGCAAACATTTAGTGGACCCCTACTTGTGCCAGACACTAGGCTGGATGCTGTGAACACAGACACAAATAAGAAATCAACTCTGTGCTCACAAGCACCTCAGAGTCTACGAAGGGAAGAAGCCAAATGCTTAGAACCCAGTGTGGATTAGTAATGACGGTGAATAGCAAGTGGTGAGAAAACACAGAGGAAGGAGGGCTTGAGTCTAGAGAAAGTTTCCCCAAACGTAACAGGTATTCAAGTAATGTTTCTGAATGAGAGGATCAATAAGACAATAGATCAATCAGCTCATTTTTAAGGGAGGTGCCACTGGAGCCTGGTCTTGAAGGAGCAGAAGTTCACAAGACACTCTCAGAGAAGGAAACTGCATATACAAAGATGTGGAAGCCCGATGGTGCAGAGCATGTTAAGGGGCCTGGAAGAGCCGGGTGTGGGCTGGAGCCACTGATGCAGACTGGTGAGTGACAGGAAATGAGGCTGGTACATCGAAGTCCATGTCAATTTCTAAGTGGAAATCCAGTATGACCAAGACTACAGAGAAAACTAAAATCAAGGACAAGCAAACCAGTCAGAACCCTTCCATTACAGAAGAGGCAAAACAACAATGAGGACTGGAATTAAGGTCTCCTTCAGCAGTGTAATTCCAAGATCTGGTGATTCTTGTATCGTTAACATGTGCCCACCCATGTGCAGTAAACATAGTTGAAGGCAGCCATGCAGATAAGTAACAAAACTGAAACCATGTGTCCCGATAAAATACACCCATGCTGTCCCATCTGACCAGCACATCTCCTTATCTGGGAATGGGAAGGAGGACGAGTATCCGCCTGAATCAAATGCCGACAAAATGTCTCAACAATGACAATAACAAAACAACTAAACTATGTAGTACTTTCACACACACACATGCACGCACAAAGCAAAAGCCTTTAAAAGCGGAAGAAAACATTCTTGGGAGTGTTTTTATACCTTAGGCAAAGGGACACATGTTCTTTGATGTGACTTGATAGAGAATGAGACAAGATGAGAGATAAGACCAGTACTTCGATAGTGTAAAAATCATTCTTGCAAAATGCACTGAAATCATAGTTTTAGCACATCCAAAATCGTGAAGGGTGGTGGGAAATTAAAGGTGACTGTCCTGAAAATTGCCATGGGTTTTCCAGACTCAGGGTTGCCTATAAAGAAAACACTGATACCATTTTTGAAATCAAAACTTGAGAGCATTGGTTGTAATAGTGACCATAGAAAGTTTAAGACAGATCTTTCAAATTTGGCCGATCCAGTTTGCTATAGATTTTCTCAGTATAATAGTAGCTATAGCAGAACAGCCGTTCACTGCTGTTCTATAGGCAAATTCCAGCCAAGCAAGGGAACTAAACTCCAGAGCACGGGCCAGATGGTCCTGTGTCTAGGCAAGTCCATGGAGAGGCTGGGAATACAAACAACCCATACACTCTGTGCATAAGCATGGGGCCATGGTTCAGTGCATCCTCAACGCACATTTACAGACCAGAATGATACAAAGAAATCTCATGTACATTTCCCCATGTAGACAAAATATTTGCTAATATGCAGCTTAATAACACAGCATTCTAGGCTTCTACAGGAAACACATTATAAGGCTTTCCGTATCTGTGACATTCACAGTATCTATGATATCTCAATATCTGTGATGCTGTCCTCGTCATTCCTAAAATGCATCTTTAAGAAGAACAATCAGCCAGCCACACCAGTTGGGGTAAAAATGAGCGTGTGTTTTTGGGAAAAGACCAGAATACCAAACTTGTTTAGCCAAAAATGAAATTTAGTTCTCTAAAGGAATCATTACTTAAGCCACTAAGTTGCTTCTGCATGTGATTCATCTGAAGATGAAGGGGGACTTACACTATGAATGAGATTTATTTCACATTATACTGGTTTCATTTCACTCTAGCTTAGCGACCAAGCATGGGTTTCTTAATCTTTCTGGAAAAGATTAAGCAGGAAGGTAAGTTAGCAACTTAATTAGAAAAACAGGGCTACATCAAGGTACTTAAGTCGCTAAGGTACTGAGCCTCTTTCCTTTTCCCCCTCCCCTCTACGCCTTCCCCTCTGGAGGTCACATCTGCTGTTACTGGTTCAGTTCTCCGTTCTGTGAGGATGGACCACACACTTACTGCCCCTTACATCTTTCATCAATGCCAGCGCCACACCTTGAATGCCCCACTAGCATCAGGTACACCCAGCAACTCAACACCAATTCAAACAGCCCAAACTTCAGCCAGCCACCTCTGTTTACGGTCATTTCAGCAAACAAGAGGTACCCATAATACAGGTCCCTGGAATGAATGAAGCATCCACTTTGCAGCCTCCCAGGTGTAAAATCTTGGTGATTTCTTCCTTTTTTTCTTCTCTCAGTTCTCACTTTGACTCACTCACCACATCCTGGTGACTCTTTACTTGGAAATTCCTCTCAAGTCAGATCCTTCCACCACTGCAGCTCCTTTGTGACCATGCCAAGCTCCCTACCATCTCATGCCTGGACTCTCATAATAGCAGCCTTGCTAGGCTCTACACTGCCAAATTCGCCCCTTCCTGTCTCTCTGACACAACATCTCCATATTAAGACTATAAGTCTCCTTTGATCACGTTAATTCAATGTTTAAAACCATCAATCACTCTCTATTACCTAGAGGACAACATTCAAACGATTTAACCTGACCCTTCAGAATGAAGCTGCCTCTGACCTTCCCAGATTTAGCTCCCACTGAGTAAGTTGTTCTCAGATAGATCTCATACTTTCTTACCTCCCTTGTTCTTATCACATAAGTAGGGATCAGCAAACCATGGCCCACAGCCAAATCCTGGCCACCAACTGTTTTGGTAAATAAAGTTTTATTGGAACACAGCCACACCTATTTATTTACATATTATTTATGGCTGCTTCATGTTACAACAAACAGCTCAATAGTAGAGACAGAGGCCATATGGCTGTCAAAGCCCAGGGCTGGCTTTGCGGGTTTGCTACCTAAACTACAGTATCACAGGGCCTCACATAATCTGCACTTGCTTTGACATTCTCCTGTTCCCATCCTGAAATCCTTAATAACTTTGTCTTTGAATGTGTGTTCTTTTTTAGCATTAAAATTAATTTTATTTTTAACAATAACATACATCCTTTAGAGGATTAATTGTAATCCCTTGATTTTTTTTTAACTGATTTTTTTAACATCTTTATTGGAGTATAATTGCTTTACAATGGTGTGTTAGTTTCTGCTGTATAACAAAGTGAATCAGCTATACGTATACATATATCCCCATATCCCCTCCCTCTTGCATCTCACTCCGACTCTCCCTATCCCACCCTCTAGGTGGTCACAAAGCACAGAGCTGATTTCCCTGTGCTATGTGGCTGCTTCCCGCTAGCTATCTATTTTACGTTTGGTGGTGTATATATGTCCATGCCACTCTCTCACTTCGTCCTTGCTTACCCTTCCCCCTCCCTGTGTCCTCAAGTCCATCCTCTATATCTGCGTCTTTTGAATGTGTGTTTTTAAAATGAAGTCTAATGAGACATTTAAGCATGTGCAAGAGCAAGGAAAGACACAACAGGCACACCCATTGTTTCTTGCCACTCTATTTTCATACAGTATTTGCAATGCCCACCAAGAACAGGATTCTGGTAGGCAGACCTGCGATGCACAATGCAAGTTTAAGGAGGTTCAGACTGAGTACAAGGTAAGTGTGTAACCTCTACCGCCGACAGTCCTCAGAGGCCACGTTTTTACTTGGAAGCAAAACTTGCTTCGAACACATAAAGAAAACAGTAGCATTCTAAGACACACACATTACCAAGGAATCCTATCCTATCCTTCCTTACTCGCATTACTTCCATGAATTTGCCAAGCACCGAATGCAAAATTGATGACAAAGAGGGAAAGGGAAAAATAAGCAACCCATAGTTTCTTTTCTTTTCAGTCCTTTCTTACTCAATTAGTAAAGCCAAAGGCAGAGCGTGTTCATAGAATGTGTGTATCAAGAGGTTAAAAAAGTTGAGTTAGCCTGTGCAGGGTTTCTACTTTTCTGGTAAGAACAAGATAGATATGCACTGCATGAGTTATGAAAGAGGAAATGTTTCCTATTTCAGTAATTCTGCATGAGTTAAAAGTTCCTGTGTTTGCGTTTAAAACTGGCATTGTACAATATAAAGATGGATGGCAACATTCAGGCTAATAATTCAAAATTTAAAATTTTCTTTACTTAGGATGACATTAAATAGCAAACATACAACACTGTGACAACTTGAAAGAGTGAGGCCGTGGAAGGAAGGAAAAAGCTTTATATTTTAGTACATTTAATGGTACTTTGTTGTTGCTTTTTGTATAAGGAACCACATTTACATTTTGCACAGTGTCTGCAAATTAAGCAACCAGCCCTGAAGTTTAGTCTCTTTTCTGAAAATGTCTTGTCACTGGTCCTAATGTGATCACCTGCACAGTAGGCTTTCCTGCCTCATTGCTGCTCATTAGAACACAGCTTTTCTTCAGGTCCCCACCAAAATATCAGCTACCCCTCAAAATCTTCTTACATTCACTACTGGTACTAAAGTAACTCTTCTTATAAGTTGTATTTGTACATTTCATTTGAGAATTAAGCATGTTCATCTTTGCAACAGCCACTGTTGTTTCTAAATGTAATAAAAGACTTTTAATTACTTATATTTTTTGATTATTTCTGCCACTGACTTGTAAGCCATTCAAGAAGAGCAACAATAAATAAGGGAAAGATATGAAGAGAAAACAAACTGTGCCACTGTTCTTAGCAAAAAATAAAGCCATTGAAAGTAAAGGCTTTTCTTACCTGGGCATCCATGAACTCATCATTTAGGAAACCATGGTGCTGTGCTAGAGTCTGTGGCATCCAAACAAATTAATCAGAAGGCCTCTGCCCTCAAGCATATATAATCTAATACGGACCACAGACATGTTCTAACAATACAATAATATGGGGTACATGGGAGTAATATAAGAAGAGGTACAGGATAAAGCGCTATGGGAATCAATGGGTTTCAACTGGGACAGAGTAGAGAAGACTTCGTGGGACAGGGATGACATTGGAACTGGGCTGAGAGGGAAGGTGGAATTTGGATCTTAGATGCACAAAGAGCAGTGCAGGTGGAGGAAACTGGACAAGCAGAGGCCTGGGATTCTGGGTGCATGTGTTGGTGTGGGAAAGTACTCATCAAAGTGGGGCTTCCTCTGGCTGTCACCAGCCATTGCTGTGGATGTTTTCAAGATGAAAATATCCAGTGGCCATGTATATAATACCCTGTGGGGACAGGTCCTAAATTTCCAATCCTTGAATTAAGATTCTATATGGTGTTATAAGAAAAAGATGAAAATCTATATATGAGTCTATGCCAAGGAGTTTCAAGCAGAGTGATAGAGTCTTCCAAACGACAGCACTGCTAGGGAAGTTGCAAAAGCAGCGTTATACCCTCTAAACATGAAGCGCCCTTGGAGTGGCACCAAGGAAAAGACTATTTAGTTTATAATGCCTACTTCCCTTGGGCTGTCACTCTGGGACATGGGGTGTAGGAATAAAGAGGAAGGAAGGAAGGAAGGAGAGGGAAGAGCAGGGAAAGAGAGAGGGAGGGAGGGAGGGAGGGAGGGAGGAAGGAAAGAAGGAAGGAAGGAAGGAAGGCAAGGAGGGGGAGAGGGGAGGAGGAAGAAAGAAAGGGAGGAAGAGGGAGAAAGGGAGGGAAAGCAAGGGCAAAATTGCTTCCAATTATCCATCTCAAGATTAGAGACTGAACATTTTTTGGTGATTTTTGAAAAAGGGGTCCCACATTTTCATGATGATGAAGGACGGTGGGGATCAGAGAGCGGGGCCTCAGGAGAAGGAACCATCGGAGAGAGGATCTGGTTGGATCTCATGCTTAAAGTGTGGTACCTAGGTGGGCCATTAAAAACAATTTTTTTCTTTCTTTTTAAAATCTCTGCCCATGGATGAGACACACAATCAAGTAATAAGTGGCATCTGGCAGAGTTGTATAATCTGGCTTCTAACACTGCCATATAGCTTTATCTCAAGGCAAACAAGGCTCTTTTATACTCATTTCAAAGAGGAGTTTCTGGGCACCTGGAGTAAGGATGGGAATGAAAGAGAAAGAAATGGACCAAGGTCAGAATCCCCTAATATTTTTTTCTTTTTATTCCAATTGGTACTTCCTGAGAAAATACAAAAGGTTTTCTGTTTCTTAAATCTGAAAGAACAAACAGTCTGTAAGATGAAAGATACTGGGGCTTAGCGTGAGGGTAAAGCCCTTGGAGTCAGATGTCCCTGAACTGAGACTCATGCAAGCTGTTAATATTTCTAGCCCTCAGTTTCCTTACTGTATAATGGGGATAATAATACCTATCCTCATAATGTTTTCATGGGGGTTAAACAATAGCATATAGGGTCATAATCCAGCCCCGTGCCAGATATGCTGACACCCAGTAAGTGGTACTGTTAATGTGATTTAGGGATATGGACTAGGGACTCATTTATGCACTGGGGTCTTTGAGGAGGAAAAGGGATGAGACTCGCCACCCTGTGGCCTCTGCTACCCCTCTGAAATACATTACCCTCACTTCCAAGTCTTAAATTATGTAAAACACATCCCTGTGGTACAAAAACGAAGCAAATGGTAATGATGTCACTTTGGCAAAGAATGTAAATATCAGTGCAAATGGACAGCACTTGGAAAGGCATCTGCTTTTATCTCATCACTGCATCAATCCTCTCCAGAACGTTTAGGCATCTAAACCACAGTGACAGAGGGCACATGCAGACCCTTCTCTCCGCCATTCCAGCAAGGGTAGTTCTTTTCCCTTTTGGAGTAATGTATCTCAAAGAGAAGTTGTATTTCACAATAGCCCTGTCCTCTCACAGACAAGCACTGTGCACACAGGCAAGTCAGAGAGTGAGGGTAGCACGTATGTAAGGTGCCACATCTAAGTGGCAGGCAGCTTACAGCCCTGCATGCCGATTCTCAGCAACACCTTGAAGGAGTGGTTGACAGCTGCAGTCTTGACAGGAAGAGAGGGAGACCTTCTTGAACACACACACACACACACACACACACACACACACACACACATTCACCTGGGGCAAAAGTTCTTACACTGTCTGCTTACAGAGATCTGCACAAAGCAAGACAAATAGACATTAGGGCACTAAATGACAGTGGGGATCAACAAGTAATTTAAACATCTGAGTCTTCACTTTCCTGTTCAAACAATTACAGACACCTGTCCACCACTATTTGCTATGATTTTTAGAATCTACCACAATTATTCCCAGACCCAAAAACAGTAGGCAACAAAGCTACCCCCAGAGCAAAAGTAAACTGGGTTGTAGAATTGGGAGGTGCCAACACGTGAGGCAAGTGTCAGCCCTCTGTCACCTTGTCAACGCCAGCAGGGTACAATGTTTGTTCTTTGCTACGCAGTCTTGGAGCACTAGATCAACTCTCTCATCATCTTTGGCATCAGAACTCCAGGGCCAGGAAATCACAACTCTCTAAGAGGTTAAGCAAATGCCATATGTTAAAGGAGAGAAGAAAGCAATAGAATAGCATATTCTAATGTTTCTTTTCCAAAGCTACAGAAAAAAAAAAAAAAGCCAAGAAAGAGGGAAACAAAGCAGGGCCAGGGAATAGGGCATAGATGATAGAAAGTCAGATAAATGTATACAGACAAATACAGCCCTTATGTTTCCATGAATAATTCAGGACTCACACTGAACTGACATGCTTAGACAAGGAGGGAAAATGGAGTTTTTAAGGGACAGGGACCTCTGACAACTCCTGGGAAATTCTTGAGGGCTGTTTTATGTTTTCATCATATACACACACATATACACACAAATGCACATGTACATATAATACACACATACATATGATATACATATACATACTGATAAGAATGCTTTGTGGTCCAAGGATTGAATAAAGCTATTAGGTATTAGGAAATCCTGCTCAGAAATCCACAGATGTTCTCTTTTTCAGAGAAGATGACTTGAAGGTTTTCAGACTTCACTCCTGCTATCCCAACCCGAACCCAATGGCTCATGACTCCATATATGGCTAATCAAATCTACCTGTCCAAACATCCTCAGTTCTTTCCACAATCCAATGTTCTGACAGATCCTCATTACTAATCTCCAAACCTGGTATGCTTCCTGGAATTTCCTCTGCTCCGATTCCTACGAAGCCACATAACACCAACAAAAATCACAAACTTCTTTATTTGATCCACAAATTTATCGTATATTACTAAATATACGTGGAGCCTGAATACCAATACTATTTATCTAACTGGACTGATTATTTTCTCTTTCTGCAAACCTGTCTCTTCTAATTAATCTGGAGTTATTTAGGAAGGAGTTCTTGCTTCCCTGAAATTGAGTGTGAAAGTCTGTGTCTGCATATATGTGTGTATTTAATACAATACCTTGTATTTGATTTTCAAAAGAGGATAAAAACCTTCCCTCTCTCTTTAGATTTTACCAAAATCTAAAACCTTGGCAGCATCATTCCTTTTTCTAGCCTGCTCTTCTTATGGGCCTGATTCCATCTGCTTTAATTTAATAATATGACACAATCCCTGGTCAAGTTCCTTCTGGGGAAAAAAGCAAACAAGGCAAGGGCCTCCACACCCAAACTTAGATTTGTCTCGTTTCTTTTTTTGTTTGTTTGCTTGTTTTTGAGAAATCCATAATTCCTCAGCCATCAAACACTTCAAGATTCTTGGGGCTTAACAAATATTTTCTAATTAATCAGCAATATAAATAATGTAGATATTTCACCATTAATGTATCCCCATACCAGGGGAACAAACACCACCATATGCAGGTACTTCTTAAGGTAGTGGGACATCCCGTTGTTAGAATTATTGTATACAAGATATTAATAACAATGTTACCTACTAAGAATAATGCCACATATGTCTACACTAATATTCCATGCCCCATTAGCTCTGTCTTAGTTCAAACTGTTAGAAAGAATTTCTGACGTATATACACTACCAAATGTAAAATGGATGGCTAGTGGGAAGCTGCTGCATAGCACAGGGAGATCAGCTCGGTGCTTTGCGACCACCTAGAGGGGTGGGATAGAGAGGGTGGGAGGGAGGCTCAAGAGGGAGGGGATATGGGGATATATGTATACATATAGCTGATTCACTTTGTTGTACAGCAGAAACTAACACAACACTGTAAAGCACTTATACTCCAACAAAGATGTGAAAAAAAGAACTTCCTTACATTGAATAATATGTGGCCTTTCTATTTCTAAGCATGGATTCCATTTCTTTCCATTAAAGGTATACTGACCACTAATTCCACCTTTAAAATTATGATTTAGCATATGTATTGCAACAGATGTTGTATCACTCACCCATCCCCTGACATTACTCCAATCACTCCACAACTGAGCCTTCTACAGTCCTTTAACTGTCATCTACACAATACAGGCTCAAGACCCATCTTCTCAGGTTTTCTTTTTCAAAATGCTTTCTAGTGTGTGAATGCAGGGAGGTGTGTAAATATAATATCCTTCATGTGATCTGCCCAGCACTATGTACAACAGGACTACTTACTGTGCAGGTTTATTTTAGCAGCTGATCATCCACATTGAGTTTGTGGTCAGCTAAAATCTTCTGGCTTGCTTTGTGCGAATTTCTGTCAAAACAGATCTCTCTAAATGAATTGTGTTTATGCATTTGTTTATTTCAGTGTAAGAGGATAGATTCTAGAATGAGAAAAAACTAAACTCAATTCCAGACACAATATTTTCAAGCCACGTGACCTTGAGAAATCAATTTAATATATTTTTCAGTTTTCTTATCTGGAAAAAATTAATAATTCCATATCTCACAGTTTCTCTCAAGGAATTCAGAGACAACATGCCTGGCATCGAGTAGGTGTTCAAGAAATGTTGGTTCTTTGTTCATTTCACTTCATGGTTTCAGATTATCAAAAAACTTTTTTGATCAGGTATTTGTGCCATCTGTAGATTTGGTTAAACATGTGTTCAGAACCTTCCTGTGAGCTGTGTACATCAATAGAGGATAGGCCGGCACCAAGGACAGCATTCAGGGGTTTCTAATCAAAATGCTGCCAAAGCTAGTGAAGGGATTTAAAAGGTTCCATAAATAAAATGTTGATTTGTGAGTTTAGTCATTACTGAACTATAAAAATAAATAGCTACCTAGAATATGAGAAAGGCGATGTCACATGACATTGCTTAAAGTCACATATCATACACACATGCGTTATCAAGTCTTGATTCATTAAATAATCATTCCACAATTATTCCCACAAATTACCTTCCATATGTTTACCATATATATGTATTTACGTACGTGTATGCGTGTTAAAAACCTTTGAGACACTCCAGGTCACTTCCCAAATACCTAACAAAATAATTCAACTGAACATGAGTATATAAATGGAAAGAAAGCTTTGTCCCAGGGTTCTTTAGATCATAATGAAGAGCAGAGTGTCCTTACTTTTAGGAATCTGCTCACTGAAATACAAGTCGTTCAGAAAAAAAAAAAAAACCCGTGTCATTAAGCCATAAACAGCACCACACAATGTGAGTTACAACATCTGGCAGGGAAAATGATTTTTAGTTAGGGCTGATTTTGAAAACTAACAACTTATTTTTTACCTTCCTGAAAAAAATGTATAAAATGGCATCTAGCTGGACCATAGCTGTACAAAAACAACGGTATAGACAGAAATGTAGGGAACTACAAAGCTCAAAAAAAGGGAAAAAATTTTTGATATGGTTAGTAATAAAACAGACACGAACATATGGAAAATTGCACTGGCATAAAGAACATCATTAACCTGGAAGAAACCACAAAATCATTCAGATATCATACTTGGATACAAAAGTATAAAACATGCATTCATTCAACAAATATTTCTTAAATGCCAACTGAGGACCAAGCACTGTGACAGGTATTGGAGTTCAAAAGTCAATAAAGAAGTCATTCCTGACATTAAACAGCCAGCATAGTGAGTGTTGTTAAAAAAAAGAAAAAAAAAAAATCCTTGCTGAGGGTTTCAATGTCAAGATTTATCCACATATTATGTTGATCTTCCCAGACATAGCCTGAAAACTACAAGATAGACACTCCTCACATGTCAATTATGCTTTTGGTTGTACAGGAAGAATTTAGAAGGTTTGTAGTAGCTGCATCAACTTATGGACATGACTTTAGCTCTCCTGAATAGGTTTCTTCATTAAAAATGCAGAGACTGCAACAGTAACTCATGAGACCCTGGGCAGCTCTAACGTTTTGAGATCAAGCTATATAAAATAAGGTGAACATTCAGTGTAGAATGTCCACTGTTTATTTAGTCTACTGATAGCATTTCTTATAAACAAGAGTACATTGTGTATTTACTCATGGATATTTGCAAGTTTAACAACCAGTAATTTATGCTTTCATAAATAGCATTTCATGGATATATTGAACATGCGAAATTAGAAAATTGTGGTTAAGTTATTAGACATCTTAGGTTAAATTGCAATTATGTATGTACTTGCCAAAGACCTAAATTTCAAATTTTAATCTGAATTGTTTGTTAATGACTTTAATTTTTTTAGTATGACTATGGCTTTATATTATTACCTAACACCAGAAGGCATTTATTATCCTGAATAATAAATTAAAAAAATGTTTTGTGAGTGTGTATGTGTATGCTTCTTTATGTGATTTTGTCTGTATAGCTTTGCTTTTACCATTTGTCCTAGGGTTCTGTCTGTCCATTTTCTGTATTTTTTTTTAGTATAGTGTTTAGCTCTTGTTATCATTGGTGGATTTGGTCTTTGGTTTGGTTGCTCTCTTCTTTCTTGCTTGCTTTTTATTATTACTTTTCATTTTTAATAATTAAAAAACATTTTAATATCTTTATTTTATTTTACTTTATATCCTTTTTTCTTTCTTTCTTTCTATTTTTTTTCCCTTTTATTCTGAGCTTTGTGGCTGACAAGGTCTTGGTGCTCTGGCTGGTGTCAGGCCTGTGCCTCTGAGGTGGGAGAGCCGAGTTCAGGACATTAGTCCATCAGAGACCTCCCAGCTCCATGTAATATCAAACGGCGAAAGCCCTCCCAGAGATCTCCATCTGAAAACTAAGACCCAGCTCCACTCAACGACCAGAAAGCTACAGTGCTTGACACCCTATGCCAAACAACTAGCAAGACAGGAACACAACCCCGCCCATCAGCAGACAGGCTGCCTAAAATCATAGTAAGGTCACAGGCACCCCAAAACACACCACCAGACACAATCCTGCACACCAGAAAGACAAGATCCAGCCTCATTCACCAGACTGGAGGCACCAGTCCCCTCCATCAGGAAGCCTACACAAGCCACTGAAGCAACCTTACCCACTGGGGGCAGACACCAAAAACAACAGGAACTATGAACCTGCAGCCTGCGAAAAGGAGACACCAAACAGACTAAGTCAAGCAAAATGAGAAGACAGAGAGATACACAGCAGATGAAGGAGCAAGGTAAAAGCCTATCAGACCAAACAAATGAACAGGAAATAGGCACTCCACCTGATAAAGAATTCAGAATAATGACAGTAAAGATGATCCAAACTCTCGGAAATAAAATGGAGAAAATATAAGAAACATTCAGCAAGAAACTAGAAGAAATAATGAGCAAAAAACATTGACGTACAACAAAATAAATGAAATTAAAAATTCTCTGGAAGGAATCAATAGCAGAATAACTGGAGCAGAAGAATGGATAAGTGACATGGGAGATAAAATAGTGAAAATAATGACTGCAGAGCAGAATAAAGAAAAAAGAATGAAAAGAATTGAGGACAGTCTTAGAGACCTCTGGGACAACATTTAATGCACCAACATTCGAATTATAGGGGTCCCAGAAGAAGAAGAAGAGAAATAGAAAGGGACTGAGAAAATATTTGAAGAGACTGTAGTTGAAAATTTCCCTAATGTGGGAAAGGAAATAGACAACCAAGTCCAGGAAGCGCAGAGAATCACACACAGGATAAATCCAAGGAGAAACATGCCAAGACACATATTAATCAAACTATCAAAAATTAAATACAAAGAAAAACCATTAAAAGCAGCAAGGGAAAAACAACAAACAACATACAAGGGAATCCCCAAAACTTTAAGAGCTGATCTTACAGCAGAAATTCTGCAAGCCATAAGGAAGTGGCAGGATATACTTAAAGTGATGAAAGGGAAAAACCTACAACCAAGATTACTCTCCCCAGCAAGAATCTCATTCAGATTTAAAGGAGAAATTAAGACCTTTACAGACTAGCAAAAGCTAAGAGAATTCAGCACCACCAAACCAGCTTTACAACAACTGCTAAAGGAACTTCCTTAGGCAGAAAACACAAAAGAAGGAAATAACCTACAAAAACAAACCCAAAACAGTTAAGAAAATGGTAATAGGAACATACATATCAATAATTACCTTAAATGTAAATGGATTAAATGCTCCAACCAAAAGACATAGACTGGCTGAATGGATATAAAAACAAGACCTGTGTATATGCTGTCTACAAGAGACACACTTTAGACCTAGAGACACACAGACTGAAAGTGAGGGGATGGAAAAAGATATTCCATGAAAATGTAAATCAAAAGAAAGTTGGAGTAGCAATTCTCATATCAGACAAAATAGACTTTAAAATAAAGACTACTACAAGAGACAAAGAAGGACACTATATAATGATCAAGGGATCAACCCAAGAGGAAGATATAACAACTGTAAATATTTATGCACCCAACATAGGAGCACCTCAATACATAAGGCAACTGCTAACAGCCATAAGAGGGCAAATCGACAGTAACACAATCATAGTAGGGGACTTGAACACTCCACGCTCACCAATGGACAGATCATCCAAAAGGAAAATAAATAAGGAAACACAAGCTTTAAATGATACATTAAACAAGATGGACTTAATTGATATTTATAGGACATTCCATCCCAAAACAACAGAATACACTTTCTTCTCAAGTGCTCATAGAACATTCTCCAGGCTAGATCATATCTTGGGTCAAAAATCAAGCCTTGTTAAATTTAAGAAAATTGAAATCATATCAAGTTTCTTTTCTGACCACAACGCCATGAGACTAGATATCAATTACAGGAAAAAAAACTGTAAAAAATACAAACACATGGAGGCTAAACAATACACAACTAAATAACCAAGAGCTCACTGAAGATATCAAAGAGGAAATCCAAAAATACCTAGAAACAAATGACAATGAAAACTCGACAACGCCAAACCTATGGGATGCAGCACAAGCAGTTCTAAGAGGGAATTTTATAGCAATACAATCCTACCTCAAGAAACAGGAAACATCTCAAATAAACAACCTAAACTTACATTTAAAGCAATTAGAGGAAGAAGAACAAAAAAACCCCAAAGTTAGCAGAAGGAAGGAAATCATAATGATCAGATCAGAAATCAATGAAAAAGCAATAAGGAAACAAGAGCAAAAATCAATAAAACTAAAAGCTGGTTCTTTGAGAAGGTAAACAAATTTGATAAACCATTAGCCAGACTCATCAAGAAAAAAAGGGAGAAGACTCAAGTCAATACAATTAGAAATGAAAAAGGAGAAGTAACAACTGACACTGCAGAAATACAAAGGATCATGAGAGTTTACTACAAGCAACTCTACGCCAATAAAATGGACAACCTGAAAGAAATGGACAAATTCTTAGAAAAGCACAACTTCCAAGACTGAAGCAGGAAGAAATAGAAAATATAAACAGACCAATCACAAGCACTGAAACTGAAACTATGATTAAAAATCTTCCAACAAACAAAAGTCCAGGACCAGATGGCTTCACAGGCAAATTCTATCAAACATTTAGAGAAGAGCTAACACCCATCCTCCTCAAACTCTTCCAAAGTAAAGCAGAGGGACAAACACTCCTCGACTCATTCTATGAGACCACCATCACCCTGATACCGAAACCAGACAAAGATGGAACAAAGAAAGAAAACTACAGGCCAATATCACTGACGAACATAGATGCAAATATCCTCAACAAAATACTAGCAAACAGAATTCAATGGCACATTAAAATGATCATACATCATGATCAAGTGGGATTTATCCCAGGAATGCAAGGATTCTTCAGTATACGCAAATCAATCAATGTGATAAAACATATTAACAAATTGAAGGAGAAAAGTCATATGATCATCTCAATAGATGCAGAAAAAGCTTTTGACAAAATTCAACACCCATGTATGATAAAAACCCTTCAGAAAGTAGGCAAAGTGGGAGCTTATCTCAACATAAAAAAGGCCATATATGACAAACTCACAGCCAACATCCTTCTCAATGGTGAAAAACTGAAACCATTTCCACTAAGTTCAGGAACAAGACAAGGTGGTACAGTCTCACCACTATTATTCAACATAGTTTTGGAAGTTTTAGCCACAGCAACCAGAGAAGAAAAAGAAATAAAAGGAATCCAAATCGGAAAAGAAGAAGTAAAGCTGTCACTGTTTGCAGGTGACATGATACTATACATAGAGAATCCTAAAGATGCTATCAGAAAACTATGAGACTAATCAATGAATTTGGTAAAGTAGCAGGATACAAAATTAATGCACAGAAATCTCTTGCATTCCTATAAACTAACAATGAAAAATCTGAAAGAGAAATTAAGGAAACACTCCTATTTACCATTGCAACAAAAATAATAAAATACCTAGGAATAAACCTAAGGAGACAAAATACCTGTATGCAGAAAACCATAAGACAATGATAAAAGAAATTACAGATGATACAAACAGATGGAGAGATATACCATGTTCTTGGATTGGAAGAATCAACATTGTGAAAATGACTCTACTACCCAAAGCAATCTACGATTCGGTGCAATCCCTGTCAAACCATCAATGGTATTTTTCAGAGAACTAGAACAAAAAATTTCACAATATGTATGGAAACACAAAAGACCCCGAATAGCCATAGCAATGTTGAGAAAGAAAAACAGAGCTGGAGGAACCAGGCTCCCTGACTTCAGACTATACTGCAAAGCTACAGTAATCAAGACAGTATGGTGCTGGCAAAAAACAGAAATATAGATCAATGGGACAGGATAGAAAGCCCAGAGATCAACCCACACACATATGTTCACCTTATCTTTGATAAAGGAGGCAAGAATATACAATGGAGAAAAGACAGCCTCTGGACAGCTACATGAAAAAGAATGAAATTAGAACACTTCCTAACACCATACACAAACATAAACTCAAAATGGATTAAAGAACTAAATGTAAGGCCAGACACTATCAAACTCTTAGAGGAAAACATAGGCAGAACACTCTATAACATAAATCACAGCAAGATCTTTTTTGACCCACCTCCTAGAGAAATGGAAATAAAAACAAAAATAAACAAATGGGACCTAATGAAGCTTAAAAGCTTTTGCACAGCAATGGAAACCATAAACAAGATGAAAAGACAACTCAGAATGGGAGAAAATATTTGCAAATGAAGCAACGGACAAAGGATTAATCTCCAAAATTTACAAGCAGCTCATGCAGCTCAATATCAGAAAAACAAACAACCCAAACCAAAAATGGTCAGAAGACCTAAATAGGCATTTCTACAAAGAAGATACACAGATTGCCCACAAACACATGAAAGGATGCTCAACATCACTAATCATCAGAGAAATGCAAATCAAGACTACAATGAGGTATCACCTCATACCAGTCAGAATGGCCATCATCAAAAAATCTACAAACAATAAATGCTGGAGAGGGTGTGGAGAAAAGGGAACACTCTTGCACTGTTGGTGGGAATGTAAATTGATACAGCCACTATGGAGAACAGTATGGAGGTTCCTTAAAAAACTAAAAATAGACCATATGACCCAGCAATCCCACTACTGAGCATATACCCTGAGAAAACCATAATTCAAAAAGAGACATGTACCACAATGTTCATTGCAGCACTATTTACAATAGCCAGGACATGGCAGCAACCTAAGTGTCCATTGACAGATGGATGGATAAAGACGATGTGGCACATATATACAATGGAGTATTACTCAGCCATAAAAAGAAACGAAATTGAGTTATTTGTAGTGAGGTGAATGGACTTAGAGTGTGTCATACAGAATGAAGTAAGTCAGAAAGAGAAAAACAAATACCGTATGCTAACACATACATATGGAATCAAAAAAAAAAACAAAGGTTCTGAAGAACGTAGGGGCAGGACAGGAATAAAGACGCTGACATAGAGAATGGACTTGAGGACACGGCAAGTGGGAAGGGTAAGCTGGGACGAAGTGAGAGAGTGGCATGGACATATATACACTACCAAATGTAAAAGAGATAGCTAGTGGGAAGCAGCCGCCTAGCACAGGGAGATCAGCTCAGTGCTTTGTGACCACCTAGAGGAGTGGGATAGGGAGGCTGGGAGGGAGACCCAAGCGGGAGGAGATATGGGGATATATGTATATGTATAGCTGATTCACTTTGTTATAAAGCAGAAACTAATACACGATTGTAAAACAATTATAGTCCAATAAAGATGTTTAAAATAAATAAATGGCCACATTTTTCTGCAAAGATTAGAAAATGTATATATTATGCAACCTAAAGGAAGAGTACTTCACCCATGAACATTTCAGGCATATTCTCCCCAAACAGAGCCCTGCCAGGTCAGTAAGAAAATTAGTTTCCTAAATAAGGACAGTCATTAACAGAGTTGGTCATGAAGAGAGAATGTGGTTCATGCGAGGGTAATGATACTTCTAACACTCAATTGCAATGAGGTCTACAAAGATTCATAAGTGATTCCAGCCCCAGCTATAACCCTAAGCCTACCTAAAAGCAGCACACATGAAATTTAACACTGATAATATTATCAGTGGTCTGTCCTAGGAACGACTACATATCACAAGTAGAAAGACTAGAAAACCACATCTTATGTCTTTGCGCTCTGTCCTACTTATTGAAATACAGTTTTCTTCCTACTCATCCTATTACTCCAAATATCCCAAATTCCATAAAACATCAGGCTTGTTTCCACTCAGCAGTTTTTATTGGTGTTAAAATGCTAATTGTTAATTTATTTATCTGTCCAAAACCTCTCCCAGAGCCTGAGTTTTTCTTCATTGAATCAGCTTGTCCTGGGGATACAGCTAAACCTGCCTTTGATCAGTGTTTAATCCTTCTAGACGCTCAGGGGTGTGTAGTTTAGTATCTATGAGAAAGTAATTAGAAAGGATGGAGAAAGATAGTATTGTAGCTCCTGCTAGCATGAGAAATGAAATCAGAATTCTCTGCCCCCTCTTCTGTCTTCACAGACAAGGGATCATGCTACAGAATGTAAAACTCAAAAGTCTGGTGATACTCTTAATTAAACAAAGGGGTGTGGATTGAGATTCAATAGAATTTATTATAACAGAGGATCTTTCAGAAACAGAACTCTAATATGGATGAGAAACAAGGAAAATACACTCTTCTGTCCTTAAGCAGTTATAGGCATCCTTGTTCTAACACACATTCTTAAGTAACTATAAGGAAATATTATCTGAAAAGCAAGTAATTATATAACTCAGCCGAAAATAAAGTGAGCAGAGAGAAAGAAATAAAACGTCAATATTCAATGATTAGGGTATAAACCACAAGGAAGGGAAGGGAAGGGAATGCTTAGTGGCTGATGCTAACGTAATGAGAATGATGAGGCAAGAAATTAAGAAAGAAAAATTTAATATTAGAAAATGTTCCATGGTGGACAATTACAGGAATATTCAAGATAGTAACAGAAATCCAATAATGCACAATGATTATTAAAAATTGAACCCAAAGAATGTTCCACACAAATAAATGAAGCAGAGGCACCCAAACTTATCTCTAGTTCTAATTTTCTGGACTCACCTAATGGAATGTTCCTAATAAGCACAGTATTACTCAGCAATTGAAACACGACAACAGCTCAAGAATGGCTTAAGGTGACAATTAATATTGTTTAGTTCTAGAATCTTGGTGACAATGCTAAAGGGAAAAGAAAAGTTTCAGTGGCATTTTAATGATAACACACTATAATTTCCCTCCCCTGATGGACAAAGTAATTGTCTCGGCATCAGACATCAGAAAAAGCACGTCATAGATCCACTCTGTGCTGTTTCTGTAACAGGACAGGCATCCACACCGCCCCTTCCTTTTCTAACTGCTTCTGTACATCTACTCATCTCCAGAGGCTGCCTTCACCTTTCCTTGCACTGAGGTCTCCTGCACTTGTAATCTGGTGCTTTTGCTTCTTGAAAGAAGACATTTTTCAAACTGCGGGTAGATTTAGTACCCTCCTTTTCCTTCGTGTTGATAATATCGCTGCTTGTCCAATATAACTTGAATTGGGTCTTCCCAATTGGGTCTTCCCAATACACCAGGGGCTTCCCTGGTGGCACAGTGGTTAAGAATCCACCTGCCAATGCAGGGGACACAGGTTCGAGCCCTGGTCCAGGAAGATCTCACATGCCATGGAACAGCTGAGCCTGTGCGTCACAACTACTGAGCCTGCGCTCTAGAGCTCACTAGCCACAACTACTGAGCCTGCGAGCCACAACTACTGAAGCCTGCGCACCTAAAGCCCGAGCTCCACAGCAAGAGAAGCCACTGCAATGAGAAGCCCATGCACCACAGCGAAGAGTAGCCCCTGCTCGCTGCAACTAGAGAAAGCCCGCACACAAGGGGCAAGGACCCAACACAGCCAAAAATAAATAAATTAAAAAACAAAAAAACCCTCCTCAGAGATTTTCTCTGAAACTATGATGTCATTAATATCTCATACTATTACATTGGCTTAAAAATCTTTTGTTCATGTTCCCCTTGACCACCATTAGTAAATGCTCCTGAGGACTCACCCCCAAAATATATACATTTATTCCTAATATGTAAATATGTACTACTATACTCATCCATTAAATATATTATAAAATATACTGCTCTATACATTAAATTCTCATCAGCTTAAAAAAATGACGTAATTCTGTTGTTATGGCATTTCCTTCCTGTTAAAGGGTTGAATTGTTTCTTCCCCAAAAGATATGTTAAAGTCTTTACTCCTAGTATCTCAGAATGTGACCTTAGTTGGAAATGGGGCAATTGCAGATGTTATTAGTTAAGATGAGGTCACACTGGAGTAGGGGGGCCCTCAATCCAGTAAGACCAATGTTTTCAAAAGAAGAAAAGACACTCAAGACACCCAAAAGGAAAACATCGAGTGGCAATGGAGACAAAGACTGAAGTGCTATATCTGTAAGCCAAGGAATGCCAAGAATTACCAGCAAAACACCAGAAGCTAGAAAGAGGCAAGGAAGGATCCCCTCCTAGAGCCTTCAGCGGAAGCACGGAACTGCCGACATTTTGATTTAGAACTACAACATAATAAATTTCTGTTGTTTTAAGCTACCCAGCTTGTGGTATTTTGTTATGACATCCCTAGGAAAAAAATACACTTGTTTTAAAAATTTAATTTAATTAATTTATTTTTTACATAGCAGGTTCTTTTTAGTTATCTATTTTATACACACCAGTGTATACATGTCAATCCCAATCTCCCAATTCATCCCACCACCACCTCCACCCCACCCCCTGCCGCTTCCCCCCCTTGGTGTCCATACGTTTGTTCTCTACGTCTGTGTCTCTATTTCTGCCCTGCAAACCGTTCATCTGTGCCATTTTTCTAGTTCCCACATATATGCGTTAATATACGATATTTGTTTTTCTCTTTTTGACTTACTTCACTCTGTATGACAGTCTCTAGGTCCACCCACATCTCGACAAATGACCCAATTTTGTTCCTTTTTATGGCTGAGCAATATTCCATTGTGTATATGTACCACATCTTCTTTATCCATTCATCTGTCGATAGGCATTTAGGTTGCTTCCATGACCTGGCTATTGTAAACAGTACTGCAGTAAACATTGGGGTGCATGTGTCTTTTTGAATTATGGTTTTCTCTGGGTATATGTCCAGTAGTGGGATTGCTGGGTCATATGGTAATTCTATTTTTAGTTTCTTAAGGAACCTCCATACTCTTTTCCATAGTGGCTGTATCAATTTACATTCCCATCAACAGTGCAAGAGGGTTCCCTTTTCTCTGCACCCTCTCCAGCATTTGTTGTTTGTAGATTTTCTGATGATGCCCATTCTAACCACTGTGAGGTGATACCTCATTGTAGTTGTGATGTTGAGCAGTTTTTCATGTGCCTCTTGGCCATCTGTATGTCTTCTTTGGAGAAATGTCTATTTAGGTCTTCTGCCCATTTTTGGATTGGGTTGTTTGTTTTTTTAAATATTGAGCTGCATGAGCTGTTTATATATTTTGGAGATTAATCCTTTGGCCATTGATTCATCTGCAAATATTTTCTCCCATTCTGAGGGTTGTCTAAATACACTTCTTAATACAGAAAATCTTCCTGATTCCATCCAAGCAATGAACTATAAGAAAATATCACCCAAGATTGAAACTCCCCACTCCATAATTCAATAACTGGAGAGAGGCAGGGATAGAAAGACAGAGGGAAAGAGAGATATTATGTGATGGTAAGAGTTCAGCACAATAAAACAGTTATCTGTGGAGTTGCTGGCAGAGTCTGCATCTCAATGGTCTACATCAACTGATGTGCACCCATCTAGCTACATCAATTATGAACATGTTAAAATACTTTCATAAGTAGGTGACAAAGAGTCACTGCTTCAAACAAACCCCTACCACTGATCATTCTGGCCTTTCTCCCTCTTTCTGTAATTCAGCAACTAAAGGGTCAATGACTATCTCAGCAAGAGACCCAAGGCAAAGTCAGTTTTGCTTGGCTGTATTTCCTATTGGTTGTTTAATATTTTAATATTACCCAGGCCAATATGACTAACAGAGATTGGGTTTCTTGTTTAGCTAAACAATTCTCCACAGCTAACACCCATGAGGGGAATAATGGAATCCCTATTCAATCCATATTTTTTTCCTCAGCATCTCCACCAAATGTTCATTTTGAGTCGAGGACGAGATGCATTTGCAGGGTGTTGGAGGCCAGGGATATTTGCATCGTACTTTTGTGATGTAATTAATATAACATTTTCCCAGAGTTCTCAGTCTTGTTCCTGTTTTTAGAACACACAGAATGGAAGATAAAAAGAAATAGGAACCATACCTTCCACCTTGCTGTGGTCTGAATGTGTGTATCTCCCCCCTACCCAAACTCCTATGCTGAAATCCTGATGCCCAATGTGATGGTATTAGGAGGTGGGGCCCTTGGAGGTGCTTTGGTCAGGAGAGCAAAGCCCTCATGAATGGGATCAATGTTCCTATAAAAGAGCTCCCTCGCCTCTTCCATCATGTGAGGACACAGTAAGAAAGCACCATCCATGAACCAGAAAGTAGGCCCTTAACAAACACTGAATCTGCCAGCACCATGATCCTGCACTTCCCAGCCTCCAGAACTGTGGGAAATAAATTTCTGCTGTTTATAAGCTACCAGTCTACAGTATTTTCTTACAGCAGCCTGAACAGGCTAAGACATACCTGATAGAAGAGTCATTCTTCTTACCACTAAAGTGAAGTTAGAGATTTATGCCTAAACAAAGCAATGCATTCAGCCTAATTAATTTTGATGTCTATGATTTCAGAGTGCTATTTGCATGTGATATCATCTGTAAATGTATTTCTTATTTAACCATCTCCCCAAAGGGCCATGTCTTGTTCTGCCTTCTTTCTAGTAACAACAGTTCATATTAAGAAATAAAACTTTGTGTAGCATTGAAATGTACTAAATAAATTGTTTTCTAAGGCATAACTTCCTTTTATTGTATCTCGCTCTGGATAGGCTAACACAATGGACAGAGCTAACAAGAATACACTCAGGTTTCATTTCATGGATTCTTTTGTATACTATAGGATAATAAGACCAGGAATATGATTAACCTGGTTAGTAATGAAAACTACATAACTTTTACCTATTTTGGAGAAAAATCTGGTATTATCCCTTGGAATACTACTCTCCACTTTATACTTTAGTACTTTGGTACTTGAATTTTGTCCAATATTAGTATCTTTGTTTATAGTCTATTGTATTTTGATTTATTTCCCACTTTACTTCTGGTAACCTTTAGAAGGGGTGGTGATTTCCCTTTCTTTGCCATCATGCCACACTTCAGGAAAGGCTCATTGAATCTTTTAAACAGTTTCTCCATGGAGACCCCTTTTCTTTTTCCTAACAGAATTGAGAATTGCTCCTACATTTAGAATAATATATATTATAGTATACTTTGCACACTTCAGAACTTGAAAAGAATTTTTCCCGAACACCTATCAAAGTGTGCTTGAGGAGAAGATTAATAACCCTGTTGCTATGAGGCGTTGTAAGCTTTCCCTATTTTTACCAGGCATATTTTAATCCTTAATGCATGGAATGGTGCCATTACAATAATTCTGGCTATTTCCCATCATGTTTAGACAACTGGAATCAACAGCACATTACGGGATAAAAGAAGTACAATGAGGGAAATTAGATACGTTAAGATCACCTGGGAATTCCAACGTAACTCATGGACTGCCAAGTTTCAAAGGGAAACTGGGCTGTGGTGTAGCCACAGAGGATCTGGACAGAGCACAGGCATGTAAGAAGCACGCATCCTGGCAAACGATTAGAACACTTCCCTCGTGCTGATGAGGAGCAAACCCTGGTAACTGCACACAGTCAGTGCATAACCTTAATAATTTGTTCTCTGTCACCTTCTTAATAGTTTCTTTCCTGTAAGGCAAAGAGGCACTTTTGATTTTGCTCTTTAGTTAGCTTCCGCCTGGTCCTTAGACCATCCTACAAGTAACCAAATCTTTCTGGAACATTTGTAGCACATCCAAGATAAAGGATAAGAAAGATTCACAGACTTTGTCCTCATAATTATAAAAAACAAAACAAAACAAAACAAAAAAACCCTCTTCTTAGCACTCAGTATCTGCTCAAAAAGTAGTTTATAGAAACGTGTGCAGCAATAGCCATAGCTTCTTTAGGAGAACACCATACACGGTGCGTTTAAAAGTCTCTAGAGAATTCATTAGAAGCCCTAAGGACCAGTCTAACTGCAAGGAGTTTACGATATAGCAACCCAAGTCCTTCAAACATAATGGGCAGCCAGATAGGCAAGCAACTAACTGTTAAGTTTGGCTACATAATAGCCTTGAGGATACGACGTAAAGAGAGGGTAAGACAGATAAATGAAACCTGAGCTACAGGTAAGAAAATGTAAAAGGAAATTCCCAAGACAGGCCCAGGCCAAGATGGTGCTTAATGGCGTCCTCCCCAAATTTATACACTGAAGTGTTAACCCCTAGTACCTCAGAATGTGACTATATTTGGAGACAAGGTTTTCAACCAGATAATTAAGTTAAAATGAGATCAGTCGGGTGGGCCCCAATCCAGTGTAACTGGTGTCCTTATAAGAAGAGGAGATCAGGATGCAAACATACACAGAGGAGAGACCATGTGAGGAATCGGGGAGAAGATGGCCATCTATGAGACAAGGAGAGAGGGCTCAGAAGACAACAACTTCTTGAAACCTTGATCTCAGAATTTTAGCCTTCAGAATTGTGAGGAAACACATTTCTGTTTTTCAAGCCACTCAGTCTGTGGTACTTTGGCATAGCAGCCCAAGCAAACGAATATACATGGCCTGACCCAAAGAAGATTGTTAGACAAAAAGAGCTCATTTGAAGACTGGACTCATCTATGTATAGGTAAAATAAAATTAGGAGCAGACACTGCTAGAAGGTATTGAGGAACTAAGGCCTCCCATCAACCAGCCACCAGCACAAACTTGCTGGGTATGTGAGGGAGCCTTGGAAGTGGCTCCCTTCAGGTGACTGGAATCCTGGCCAGTATCTTGACTACAACATCATGAGAGACCCTGAGCCAGAACAACCCAGCTAAGCCACTCTTGGACTCCTGACCCACAGAAATGGAATGAGATAATAAATGTTTATTGTTTTAAGCTTCTAAGCTTTGGGGTAAGTTGTTACAAGGCAACAGATAACTATTACACCTGATAAAATCAGAATGAACTCAGGATTCTAAATGGGTAAGTCTAAAACATAATCAAATAGCTGAAGGCAGTGTGAAGGTGGTGGAGTAAGGTAGTTAAAATCTCTAGCTCTGAAGTAGAGACTTACAGGTTCAATTCCCAGCCTCTGTCCTTTTATTAATGTCAGACCTGGGGGAACTCATTTAATCTTTTTGAGACTCAGTTTCCTTATGAGAAATAGGGATAATAATAATACCCATGCATCAGGAAGAATAGATGAGATCATTTCTAGGGTCTGGTGCATTGTAAGCATTTGATAGATGATGGCTATAATAATTAGAGAGGTAAAAGAACTCTAAAAGCTGAATTGTTTACCAAAATCAACTACTTTCTGGAAGTAGAAGGAGTGGCCCCCACCTATCCCTTCCCAAGTGACCCTTCTTAAGGAGACAGCTCTTAATAAGGGTCAGTGAAAAAAAGGTTCACCCTATCTAGAGACTAAAAAGGCTGTCAAGTTTAATGAAGCCAATAATGGGGAAAACCAGAATCTGTTCGTCAACCACAGTTGCCAATGTGGTGATGTGGTCCGGCTCTTCCCAAAGCCCTAGTACTGAAGTGTTAATGGAAGGCGCAGAGAAGAGTCAAACAAGATGTATCTTGCAGACCTGATGAGACTACAATTTGCAGACAACTGGGGCTTATCCCTGATGATGAATTGGTGTCAGGGCTGAGAGGAAAACGAGAAACCAGCCTCCTGGAGACCTTGGAAAGCTGGCAGCAGGAAATGTGAACAACATGCTCCAAGTTCTATGCAGATTAAATGAGTTTTCCAGATAAGATCATGGTGTTAATGAAGAGCCATTAAAAACAGCCAAGCAAACAAATAACCCTGTATAAAATATATATATATATATATATATATATATATACACACACACACACATACACACACACACACACACACACACACACACACACATATATGCCTGAATCTCTGCCAAAACATCTAGCATTGCCTTCAAAGTTAAAGGCTCTTTATAGGTGAGTATATTAATGGGGGAGAAACCATATGACACTAGCATTTGTCTTTAAATATAAAAATCCAGAGCATTGTTGACTGCTGTGAAGCAAGTGTCCAGTGTCAAGAACAAAGGGCATGGAAGAGGTGTGATAATGAAGAATAAAAAGGAAGGGTTGTCAAAGAAGGAGGTTTCAACAAGGAGGACTGCATTGTCCTCAGAGGGAATGTACAGTCTAGTATGGCTGTGATGTCTTGTTCTCGATCCCCCACCTATGAGCCAAATACAGTAGAATCAATGGATGCCAATCACTCTGGAAGGGATTTCCACTGACAAAGCATCCCAGCACTTAGAGATGCTCTGCAACGGTGCAGAAATCTCTACAGGAACAGAGAACAACTTAGGGTCAACACACGCAGGTCATTTCCAAGACAGATCACATAGTACATTTTTGCACAGCCTGGTAGTTATTTCCCACCAGAACACAACGGGTTTTTTTTTTTGTTTTCGGTACGCGGGCCTCTCACTGCTGTGGCCTCTCCCGTTGCGGAGCACAGGCTCCAGACGCGCAGGCTCAGCGGCCATGGCTCACGGGCCCAGCTGCTCCACGGCATGTGGGATCTTCCCGGACCGGGGCACGAACCCGTGTCCCCTGCATCGGCAGGCGGACTCTCAACCACCACGCCACCAGGGAAGCCCCACAACTGTTTTTTAAGTTTAAAAAAAGGATATCGTTTTTGAACTTTCCATAGATTTAGAGGAATATCCCAGTCTCGCTGACACCAAGATTTCAATAACATCCCACTCTGACCCGATCTTATTCCTTAAGATGGTATCTTACATAAACTGAGATCCACCTTAGAGACCCTTGAAAGGAACTTCCCTCACTCGAGGGAGATGGTAAGACTGGGGGCAGATGAAGTCAAGCCACTGGGCTTCACGGGGTTACATGCGAGTTTATTAATCGTTTGTAACCAGTGGGAATGCTTAGAATAATCAGGTAAATGTGAGGAGATTTTTAAGTGAAATGGAATAACTTAGAAATGGCCGGGGGAGGATTTTTAAAACCAGAAGAAAAAACCTAATCACTGAAGTTCTAGCCCTCATTCTGCCCCAGGTATATTGCTTTGACAAAGTCATTTACTTTCTATGAACCTCAGGTCCTTATCTCCAAAATGTGACTCTGACCTAGGTAACCACTAAGAGTACTCCCATTTGTAAAATGTCAGGACACAAATGCTGCTCACGCCATTTAACTCTGTGTTTGTCAACAAGTTTTAAAAGATACATTGGCTGTGGAACCCCCAGGTACTAGAAAAATGTCCTAAGAACCAGGTAGCCAGGATTTTGAAAACATATGAAGTTCATGGTGAAAACAATAAGGTTTGTATGGTCCATTGCATGGTAGTTTGGGTAGTTACTCTTTACCAGCAATTACAACAACAGCAACAAATAATAATAATAATGGTTGGCATTCATTTAAGCCCTTACAAAGTCCAGGCATAAAAGCACCTTGCATGTATTAGCGCTTAAATCCTCACTATCCATGGTTTAAAAATATATTATCCCCGGGCTTCCCTGGTGGTGCAGTGGTTGAGAGTCCGCCTGCCGATGCAGGGCACGCAGGTTCGTGCCCCGGTCCAGGAAGATCCCACATGCCGCGGAGCGGCTGGGCCCGTGAGCCATGGCCACTGAGCCTGCGCGTCTGGAGCCTGTGCTCCACAACGGGAGAGGCCACAACAGTGAGAGGCCCACGTACCGCAAAAAAAAAAAAAAAAAAAAAATATATATATATATATATATATATATCATCCCTATTTTACAGGTGAGAAACCTGACACACAGACTAGAATAAGGAACTTGCCCAAGGTTACACAGCTAACAAGTGGCAGAACTAGAAATCATTCCCAGACAAAATCATTCATTTTGCCTCCAAAACGCGACAAGCACTATGGTGCTTCTGGCAGGTGCAGAGTGGATGACCAGGGTCTGTGGCATGTTCCTGTGGGTGTTTGCGGAGCAAAAGATGCTTTAGGGCAGGAGCCGCATGTACCCATCTGCCTTTAGCACCGACTGAAGGCCTCTAAGTGTTAAATAAATGTTTGTTGAATGAATGGTGTTAACAGGTCACTTTTCATAGCTACTCACCAACATATCGGGGTCCAAAAAGGTGATGGGCGGAGACAAAACGCTCTCCTCGGACAACAACCTCTTAGACCAAGTGCCTCTTTTCCACACAGGTTTAAACACAAAGCTGGAACGGACTGGCAAGTGTGTGTTCGGGAAGCTCTGACACTCATCACGCCGCTGAATGAACTGGTGCCTAATGGGGCCAGGAGATGTGCAACTATCCTCTCTAGGCGTTAGTATCCCACAGCCCCAATTTCTACCACGAAGTACAGTCTACTCCATTCTCCTTTCATTGTACCACACTCCTCAGCTGGTGAGTCTCCTGTGCTTATGGAGTTTGTGAGCAGGGGTTTAAAAAGGATTACGTGAGATGATAATTGTCTAAATACTTTGTAAGCCCTGAAGCACAAAGTAAACATAAAGAGATGGCATTGTTGTCTCTGCTGCTGCTACTACTGCTGTTATTGCCACCACGAACACCACTACTAATTACTACTGTATAATTACTACCGGAGCAGAAATCCTAAAGTGTCGAGATTAACATTTCCCCTGGACAGCTACACCTCGAACAGCTTATGGAAGGGACTGGCAAGCCAAATCACCCCCTCTTTGTGCTTGTAAATAAAGTTATATTGAATGCAGTCCTTCCCATTCATTTACATATGGTCTGTGGCTGCTTTCCAACTATAAGGACAGAATTGAAGAGTTGCAGCAGAGATTCTTTATGTCTGAAAAGCCGAAGACATTTACTATCTGACCTTTTACAGGAAAGGTTTGCCAACCTCTGGCCTAAGTTGATCACAACTGAGTAGTCTTTACCTTCTTCTTTAATATGACACCTAAAAAATGTAAATTATTCCACAAGAAATGTGCAGTGTTGTAGAGGAGAGAGGGCGAGGGGCAGAGAGAAGGCATTTCCATCCTGCCATTAACTCCAACACTGTGGTCCTGCCCCTTGGCCTATCCAGACCTCCTTTTCTGTACAAGGTAGCAACAGTGGCTGGAGAATATGTTAGAGCAGAATCACTAGGTGATCCAGCAAGTCCCTCCTGATTCCAAAAGCCTCCACTGCCCACAATCTTTACTTTCTTTCCAATAACACTATTAGATGAGATGGCTCGTGTTCTGACCGTATGTCAGCTGAGAAGACCTTCCAAAGAAGATCTAGACAAGAGCCGAATTAAAAATCCCTTCATGAATCTTCCCACCATTCATATAGGGTATCTCCTATTGCCCCAGCCTTGAAGAGACAGGGTAGCACAGTGGGAGGACACAGGCTTTGGGGTTCTGGATCCCTGCATTGCCACTTTACAAGCTGTGTGTTCTTGGGCAAATTACTTAACCTCTCTGAGACTAAGTTTCTTAAGGATAATGATACCTATCTTAAAAGGATTCTTTTACGGATCACAGACACTGTGATATATACAATGCATGTGCATGTGGCACACGACAAGGGCTCAATATACGGCAATTGCTACCATTATTATTACAACCCACAGGATGTGAGGTGTTGGACTCAAATACAAAGGAACCTCAGAAATGGAGAGACATGCATGGCAGGCTGCCATCTGAAATGCTTGATCTTCAGAAAGAAAGGAGATGTTCTGTTGCCTCCCTTCAGCAAACACTTTCTGGAGGGAAAGGGCTCAGAGCCAGAAATCTGGGGAACTGAATATTGATCTGCTCATTTCAAGAGTCCTCTAATTAGGACTGGATCCTCTCTCCTACTTCTCTCTTCACACTGCATCTCAGTTTCCTACTCCAACCTCCAGTCCACAAGTCCATCCCCTATATATACACACAGAGCCAAGTCCAAGACCGCAAATGAGGAGTCACATAGTTTTCACAACATGTATGCGCACACACACATGCGTATGCACGCAAGGGGGGTTAATCCCATATTGTCTTCTGGGAGCCTGAATGATTTGCTTGAACACTGCCTGAGAGAATCAGGTGCTGTCACCTTCAAGGGTGTGATTTGAAGCTAATAGAAAAATCTATTTCTTTCAGTTTCACTTCTGTCACACATTGACCACTGTATTCCCTACAGGAGATTCCTTCTCCTTCTGCAATAACCACCCAGATGACAGATCTCAAGCAGCAATATAGGCTGCCTAAGTTGAGTGGTGAGTGGTGTCTCTTAGTTCTATGACCACTGGTTCAGAATGGCCTTCCAGTATCCACAGCCCATCTTAATGAAGATGGGTAAGGCAGCTGCCGATGAAATCAAATTTCTCCTCTCTCTTCCCTTCCATCTTAAGGTCCAGCAAACTTTCATCTTCACAACAAAACAGCTGCTGTGGCTGACACTCAGCCACAGTCAATCACCGCTGATGGGTCACACGATTGTCTCTGGAAAGTGAGCTGAGAATCTGCTTTGTTGCAAAGATGACACCAAATGGCAGAGAGGAAAAGAGGGAGTAGCTGTGCCCTCCTTCTCTGAGTAACGAAATGCAACAAAACTATATAGCACATTTAATGTAATATAATAGAAATGAAAATCCTCTGAAAAGTTATAAGTATCATATATATGGAAACCACACTTGTAGTTATGTCCCTACATATAGTAATAGCAGGTTTTTTTTGTTAGACCAAAGAGAACATTTCCTAGGTAATATAGTACAGGTGTGTGGCCCCATTCTCCACTAAGACTAATATGCTGCTCTTTATAATCCCGGCTCTGCCAAAGTCAACACTTTCCAAATCTTCATATTTCTCTTAAGGCCCAGCTCACAGCTCAGTTATGACTTTGTGGTAGATTGTTAGCAAATACAGCAAGAATTCCTCCCATCCCCACATGCCCACCTTTTTGCAATGTGACTTTGCTGCTTCTCCCACTGGGGGACTCTGTCTCCCTAACCCCCTGAATCTGGGCTGGCTCTGAGAATTGCTTTAACCAATTGAATGCAGTGAAAGCACTGTCGTGCGACTTCCAAGCTCTTAAAAGTTCTTGCTACTGTTGTTATTACTCTCTTAAAATGCAGCCCTGAGACCACTGTGTGAAGAAGCCTGAGCTAGCCAAGTAGAGGGTGAGAGGTGACGTAGAGCAGAGATGGCCTGCCCTCTGGAACCTAAGGTTTCCCCAGACTGACGGCCAGAACCAACCACCAGATATGTGAGTGAGATCATCTTAGACCATCAACCTTAGCCCATCTGCCAGACAACTACAGCCACATGAGGGATGCAACGTGATGCCTTCAGAACTACTCAGCTAGATCCAGCTTAAATTGCTGACCCACCGAATCACCAGCAAACAGCATGGTCGTTTTAAACATGTTGTTTTAAATGTTGCAGAGTAGTGCGTTATGCAGCAATTGCTAACAGAAAAACACTTCATCCACAAAGTCTTCTCCAATGTCTGGTAGACATTGTGCGATGTCTTGTGCGATGAGAGAAACAAGTTCAAATCCTTGCTCTAGCACTTGCTAACTCTTGACCTTGAGCAGATTTACTTAACTTTTGAGTCTTAGTGTCTTTGAGGGTAAAATGCTGACAATTTGAACTGTTAAGGGGATCCTATGAGATGAGACATGTAAGCACCTAAACAGAAGCCTTGGTACACACTCACTCTTTTGACACTTGTCACTTCCCACCTCATTAGAGTTATCTGAGTAAATAAAAGCTGCTAGATCTTCAAGGATAAGGACTTCACTGATCTTTGTATCACTCATAATATACAGCCCAGGTCTCATCATGGTCGCTAGTCAACGCATGCATGTTGACTCAGTGCTCGAATATCCCCTAAGATGTCGCTTGGCTTGATGCTGCCATATTTGCTGGGAATTCTGAACGTGGTGATATGAGCAGAATTGTGGGGAAACAGATGGCACTAGCCTTGGTTAAGTCCCTGTACCTTTTGGATCCTCCATTTAGACATCGTCTGAAAGGAGAAAATTGACTATGATCTCCAAGATTCTTTGGAGCTCTGAAATTCATTTATTATCATCACAACACTGGTTAGCATCTACTGAACGCTTATTTATGTGTCAGATTCTGTGCTCCGTTCTTTGTATAGATAGAAAATTTTAATCACAACAACCTTATAATATAGATTTTATGGTTGCCATTTTCAGATTTTCAGGAAGTTTAAGCTTTAGGGCAGAAGTCAGCAAACTCACCCTGTCTGTGGCAGAGTTGAGTAGCTGTGGTGGAAACAGAGACTGTATATCCCACAAAACCAAAGATGTTTACTGTCTGGCCCCTCAGGAAATGTTTGCTGACCTCTGGTCTAGAATAATCTGCTAACTGAGATATTGATCAGTCAAACTCAGGTGTGTGAAGGTAGAGAGTCTAGGTTATTTCCACTAGGTTGTGTCTGCCTCTTTATCATCTCGCTCATTTAATCACTCACTCATCACACCCGATCTTTCAAACAGCCACTCACAGGCAAGTATGTACCAAGGAAAAATGTTCAAGGCCTCTGCAAGAGCAGCTGAGGAAATGTCAACCGTGGTCTCTGTGCACGCATCTAGTTAAGAATACACGCTCATCTGCCCTCCTGTAGCTAGAGGCCACGGAGCGACACTCAACCCTAATTGAAAAATAAGGAATGAAAAGATTTTCTTTCAACACAAACTTGAATGACTGGAATTACATCTTTATTATCTGAAGTGGGAGCTTGTGACTTGTCAACCTCCACCTGTTCTTACTTCAGGAAGAAATAACACAGAAATTAGCCTCTGGCTGGTCATCTCATTACTGACTAGTTTCAGCCCATTTTTAGAAAACCTGATGATTGTAAAAATCAGCCAGTTAATACAAATGCACCAGAGGTTTGTTACACATAATACCTGGTGCTTCAGAAATAAAGGGTTCAGCACCGAGAAATATGAAGCTTAAGTAAAAATTGATTAAAAATGCACAGAAATGAAGGCAAACATCTCTGAGCTGATCAACAACATTGACTAGGAAATTTAATGTATTTACAAAGAACAGTAATCATTAACTGGCCATATCTTCAGAAACAAGCCTCTCCTACAAAGAGGAATGCTGTAGAACACAGAACAACACTTTGAAAGTTGTGAAGCAGCATATAAATGAGAGGGGTTATATTTATTTCTACCTTTTTCATTGTTGTTGATCCTAATCACTAGTCATTGGAAATGATTCTTTCCCCTACTCCTCAAGATGCTGGTTTGCTACATAGTCACACCTGTGCAAATTCTGATTCCTACTTGGAAATGTTCCTCCTTTCCTTCCTCAATGCCACCATCCTACTCGGGTACTTACTACCTTTACCTCTGATGATTGCAACAGTTTGCTAATTAGTCCTTCCAAAGTCAACCTCTTGTCATACCATCACCCTACATGACACTGCCAGAATACACTAATTTCATTTTTTTTAATTCATTTCATTTATTCATCCAATGCTGAATGATCATCTGTTTACTGCACTCCCAGCTACTGTGCTAGAAGCAGATGTGGTTTCTGATGAAGGTTGCCAGATAAAACATAGGACACCCAGTTAATTCGGGTTTCAGAAAAATAACAAAAGAAATGTAGTATAAATATGTCCTAAATATTTCATGGGACATATTGATACTTAAAACTTTTTAGGGCTTCCCTGGTGGTGCAGTGGTTGAGGGTCCGCCTGCCGATGCAGGGGACGCGGGTTCGTGCCTCGGTCTGGGAGGATCCCACATGCCGTGGAGCGGCTGGGCCCGTGAGCCATGGCCGCTGAGCCTGCGCGTCCAGAGCCTGTGCCCCGCAATGGGAGAGGCCACAGCAGTGAGAGGCCCGCGTACAGCAAAAAAAAAACAAAAAAACAAAAAAAACTTTTTAAAGTTGGTCATTTATTTGAATATCAAATTTAATTGGGTGTCTTACATTTTATTGTCTAGATGTCATGATCCTATCTGACCCCAATGGAACTTTCAACCCATTTCGGGAAATAGATACTGATCAAATAATCTTACAACTAAATGTAAAGCAGCAACTGTGAAATGTACAACAGGGGAGAGTTCCAGAAGGTTATGAGAACTGTATTTGGGGAATTTGAATTTCTGAGGGAAGTGGAAGGGGACTTCCTAGAGGAGGTGATATACAAAAGAGAGACCTCAGGTTGAAGTAGGTGTCAACCAGGGGAAGAGGTGAGGAGATTGCCTACATGGAATGAGCAAAGGCAAATCTGCAAAGGAAGAGTAGGGATGACAGAGGAGATAAGGAAGCCACAATAGAGAAGGTGGAAGGACCTGGTGTGTGATGAGGCTAAAAACTCCAGTGATGGCCAGACCAGCCAGGCACCCCTGAACAGTTTTGTCTTTATTTGAAGGACTATTGGAAGCCCGTGAAGAAAGAGGTTCTGTCCGTTTCTTTACTTTTGTTTTTTTAAAGGAAGGGAGTTACAAAACGAGATTTGCATTTTGAAAAGATACAGTACCCTCCCAAAAGGATTAAGCATAAACTTCTCAGCCTTGACCCTCTTCCTCTCTTATAAATGGTGATAATGACAAAAGAATCACAGGGTGATTGAAAGATGTAAATCAGATAATGCTCACCTTACTGGTTTGTAAATGATAAATGCCAAGGGTGCTGTTATGATAATGATTTTTCAATGTCCTCCATCAAAGAGCCCCAGTCTCCTTTGCCAGCCCTTCTCTCAACGTTCCTCTACAGGCTCACCCTTCAGCAAACTGGGTCACTGAATCCTGAACATCTATTTTTTTCCCCCTAAATCTATTTGTCCCTTTCTCCTGCATGCCCATAGAAATCATCCTTCAAAACACGACGTAAGGTTTCCCTCTGCCACCTGGTTCTTTTTAATGCCCTAATGGGTTGCGACATTTTCCCCTCTAAATTCCCATGGTTGTTTCTACCTATTTCATGACATTTGTCAAACTGTTACATGCATTACAATACTTTATGTTCTTACCTTTTAATCCACTCACTAGATTCTTCCATTAATGAATATTATCAAGCACCTTTTACAAAACAAGATCTATGTTGGTCATCCAAAATAACTCATTCCTGACCCTTAAAGAAGTCAGAATCTAGTGAGAAAAACAATCACCATCAATAAATGGGAGCAACTCAATATTGTATGTTTAATAAAATGAGAGTGAGCTCTTCTACCACGGCATGAACCTTCTGCGGGGCCTGAATCCTACTCATATTTAAGTATCTGGCACCCAGGACAGCGCCTAGAATGTAGTCGGAGGCTTAATGTATGTTTAATAATTTTAATTATTCGATGAGAAAAGTGTTATAGAGAAAAACACAGAAGGTTGAGAACTTCACTGTGCTAATGGGAGGTAGGGAATGCTTGGCAGACTAGTTACTACAGAGTGAATTGTCAGGTGAAAAATGCGGAGAAATCTACCACATAGGAGAGATTCCCAATCGAGGGAAGAACATACTTTAAAGTCATGGAGTTCTGAAAAGGCCTAATGAGTATTGAGGCTAAAATGCTGGGTGGGAGCCACATCTGAGAGGAATATATGTCAGGTATCCATCCATCCACTCGTTCAGCAAATGTTTAAGGAAACTCACTCCTTGCTAGTCACTGTTTTAGGCACTGGAGACACAACCATGAACAAGGTAGACAAGGTCTCAGAGGTTGATGGAAGCAATACACACAACATGAACTTTCTTGGAGGTATCTGTGTTATAATAAAAAGAAATCATGCTGTTATGCTGGAGAGGAACTTGAAAGTGTGCTTTTTAGACTGGGTCATTAAGGAGATGACATTGAAGTTGAAGCCTGATGTTATAATAAGAAATGGACATGTGGCAATCCAGATGAAAAAGAAAATGTTCCAGAGGGAAGGAACTGATAATATAAAGGCCCTATGATGGGAACAAAATTGGCATGTTCAAGGAACAAAAATTTTAAAAAATAAAATAAAAAGAATTAAGGGATTTCCCTCGTGGTCCAGTGGGTAAGACTCTGTGCTCTCAGCGCAGGGGACCCAGGTTCCAGCCCTGGTCAGAGAACTAGATCCCACACGCATGTCGCAACTAAGAAGTCCACGTGCTGCAACTAAGAGTCTGCATGATGCTGCAGCTAAGAAGTCCGCATGTCACAACTAAGAAGTCCGCATGCTACAACTAAAGATCCCACGTGCTGCAACGAAGATCCCGTGTGCTGCAACTAAGACACAGCGCAGCCTAAATAAATAAATATTAAAAAAAAAGAATTAGGCCAAGGTCTAATGAAGATCGTGTTAGGAAATGAAGTCAATAGATAAACAGGGGCAAGATTACGAAGGTAAGGGGTTAGTTTTTGTTCTAGTTACAGAGGGCATGATGTGATCTGATTGGACTTCATCCTGTAGTCTGGGAGGAGCCCATGCGAGAATGGCATGAACAGATTGGTACTTGAGATGGATGGCTCAATGGTGGGTGGAGCACAGACAGAAGGGGCAATCAGAGGCTTAGTAAGGTCTGTTAATTAGGTTGCTACAACTATCCATCCAGGTGACATGGTTGAGATTGCTGTGGGGATGGAAAGGATAGACCTCTGTATTTTAAAGAATTTGTAACCACACTGTAAGTATTTGAGTATAGACCCTACGTTTCAATTGTCCACTGCAGAGCATAGCCCAGGGCATTGCACTGCTCACTGTAAGTACTTAATAATTAAGCGCAAAGTCCAATGAAGGCGTATCACACTTTTCTGTCCTAATGGTGCTTCTGCGAGCACTCTTCTCTCTGCTGTTCTCTCCTCTGTCTTTTACCAGAAAGCCCAGAAATTCTACACCAGATACTCAGTCATGCAAAGCAGGGCAGTGGACAGGAGCTGGGTGTCAGTTTCTGCTCTGTCACTGACTACCTGAATGACTTTGGTTAAGACATTTATGCTCCTTTAGTTTTGATTACATCAGCTAAAAAATAAAAACAATGGGACAAATAACAATTCTACTACTTGTCCTCCTGCTGCAGAGAGCTGTGGTGAGGATTAAACAAGATCTTGAATTTTCTCTGTAATGCTGTAAAACACAATTTGTAAAATTGCAAACATCAATCAATTTTAGAAAAATATACCAAAACTATTTCAATCATGAGGGAAAACTGGCCAAAATGTTGAATACTGATTTCCAGTGCAGTGTCTAAAACTGAATGAATTGAAAACATATTACCCTTTCATATACAATATATAATGATCTGCTACACATTACATAATATACTACCTCAGTGATGTAAAGTATGTATTGAGCACCTAATGTGTGCAAGAAAATGTGCTGGCTAGCCAGGGGAACTGAAGCCTGGGCAGCCACAGGAGAACAAGCCAACCTCCTCCTCTGTGTCACCCTTCTAAACAACTTCTGGATACTTCCTTTTTTGGATAGATTGTACGCTTTTCTTCTCACGACAAACCATCTTCTGTCAAGAGTTCCTTGGGTAGTTAATGGTGTCTTGTGATGAGCCTTAAAACTCTCCTCTCATTTTACTCCTGATTAAAAAGAAAGGCTGTGCAGGATCTAAGCTCTTGACTGATTTACACTTCAATTTAATTTCTTTCTTTTTCCTTCCATGGAAGGATGAAACCTTCCGTGTAATAAGCCTCAAAAGCTCTCATCAAACAGTTTGATTGAACTGCGGCGCACTGAGTTTCCCTTCCAGGCTGCTGGGGCAGAGAGAAAGCAGGGACCCAGTGAGGGAGCAGTGCCTGGGACGGAGTGAGGACTGCATTCTGTGGCAGCAATTAAGGGAACCAATTTGAGTGTTTGGAGTGACTTGGCTCTCATGCTCTCTGACCTTTCTGTGCTTCAGTTGTACCAGAGACCATCCCAGTCTCCTTGTCCACAGCAAAACAGGTGACACCTGCTTTTGCATCCTAACACTGTGGTGCAGTACAGAAAGGACTGGTGTTTCAGCCTCAACTTGCCCCTAACTTGACAAGTGTGATTTGGGAACAATTCACAAACTCCCAGGCTGTTAATCTTTCTCTGCATGAAAATAATTTGATTGGAAAAGGTCCCTACAGACCTCTTCCAAGTCCAGCGTTTGGTAATTCCACAAATGCAAGGCAGCTTTTCAGTCCAATGAAGACCTTTCATCAGAATATTCTTTTAGGGGCATCACCCCTGGGTCTGAAAAACTTAGTGTTCAGGTGGTGGGTTTATTTCTAAGTTACCCGGTGCAGGGAAATAAAGGGTCACTATCTCAACACTGTCGGAAAGAGTGTTCTTATATGATAGCTAGTCTAGTAGATCCCTAATAACTGACAGATGATGGGGTTAGCAGTACATACACATAAAATGACCCCATGGCATATAAAACCCAATAAATAAATCACCTGAAAGACAGGGATTGGCTATAGAGGTCCAAGTCCCCAGGTTTACATTCCTATCTCACATTAACACTGTCCCCCTCTTAGATTGTAATTAGCGTGTTAATGCAAGCCCCCTTGACACAACACACTGATAAATGACACCAGAATAAGGAACAGGTACTGAAACGTCTTTATGTCTGTGATGCACAGCAGTCTTAGTCCTCATGCCTGATCTTCACATTCCAGGTCAGGGGCTGACTAGGTTGCTATCAAGGCCTTTATGCTCCATTATATTTTTTTAGCTCACACATTCACCCACATGTGCTCGTGTACACACACGTATTCGCCCAATATGAAAACCATTGATACTCTTGAAATATTCATTCCATTAGTTTTACCCTCGATATTAATAAGCTTCTGCCATATGTATGAATGGTCAAGAATAAAAGTAGGTTCAAAGGTGATCTAATAAGAGTGACAAGGTATTTTAGAAATCATCAGAATTGTGCCTATTGGCGCCGATAGAAAGATGAATACCAAACTTGCTAAGATAAAGATGGCAGGTTACTTCAAGATCATTCATTGAGATTCTTTCATTTTGCAGGTAAGAGAACTAAAATCAGGAAGGTTTGGTGGTTTAAATTATAATTTGAGGAGAAAGACTATATGTTGGAAACTGAAATTCCTGATAAATGAGTTTCTTACGGTGAATCAAAAATGAGGTAGGTGAGTCACCAAAGAGGGTCCCTCACTCTTGGATCCTCGATTGAATATGTAACCATTCCCTACCAGCTGACTCTGGAACTTATCTGAATATCCAAGGGCTGCTTCAGAAAGCACACGTAATTTCCTATAATACAATAGGACTTGCGAATAGAGGGATGTGTTCCGATCAGTTGTTCTCAATACCAGGGAACAGGTTTTATGTTTGTGCAGATTACCTGACCTAAGTTCAACACAGTCAGCCCTCCCTTCCATATCCGTGGGTCTCATTCATATCTGCAGAGTCCAGGAACATCGAATCGAAAATATTTGGAAAAAATACCAGGAATTTCAAAAAAGCAAAACTTGAATTTCCTGTGCACAGGCAACTATTTACATAGCATTTACACTGTATGTACAACTATTTGCATAGCATTCACATTGTATTAGGTATTATAAGTAATCTAGAGATGATGTAAAGTATACAGGAGGATGTGTATGGGTTAAGGTTATATGCTAATACTATACCACTTTATTCAAGGGACTTGAGCATCTGCGGATTTTGGTACCCATGGGGGTCTTGGAACCAATCCCCATGGATACTAAGGGGTAACTGTAGAAGCAAGGGGTTAACTGCTTAGCAAGAGGAAGAACTTGAGGTGAATTGCTTAACTCTCTGAGGCTCAATTTCTTTTCCTGTAAATTCATGATAAGAATGGTGCCTACCCTGAAGGATAGTTGGTAAAGATTAAATGAGGTAAGCTAAGGCATTTCGTTCAGTACCTGACGGCAATATTATAATTTAAAAGAAATACATATTTGGTCATTCAGATGACCAAAATACACTTTTCATATGCATTCAGTCTTCATCCACAGTTTCTGGCTCACAGCTTTCAAAACTACCAGAATTTCCAGTGATGAGAGGATAAAGGTATCTTTTGTTATGTTAATGAAATGACTTTCTGTAAGCACCTTAGGATTGGGGGAGGGTGGGGGTGGGTGGCCAATTGCCAGTGGAGCCAAGCTGGTGGTTAAAGGTTGGGACTTTCAGTCCCGCCCCCAACCTCCTGGGAGGGTAGAGGGGCTAGAAGTTGAATCAGTCACAAATGGCCAATGAGTTAATCAATCATGCTTATGTAATGAAGCCTCCAAAAGACCCCTAAAGGACAGGGTCTGGATGGGGACAGCTTCTGGGTTGGGGAACACGTGGAGACTTGGGGAGAGTGGCTCGCCTGGAAAGGGCATGGAAGGTTCCCTGCACTTTCCTCATATCTTGCCCTATGTATCTCCTCCACATGGCCCAAGTGACTCAAACATTCTCTGCCTCAGTGTCAGCATCTTCCAAATGCGAAAACAGCTGTACCTATCTCAGGAGAATTAAATGAGATACCTTTAGAAGAGTGTCAGGTATATTCAAAGAACTAAAAAAAGTGAATTATTATTACTAATATTATTATTATTATGAGTAAAGAAGATACTATTGTCATTCTTGTAAAAGCACAGAGGTCTCCCTTCTTGGGTTTATTTTTTCTAAGAAGATTGAATTGACAGAAGTGAACACCCAAAGATGTCCATCCGAGTATGCTGAGATAGTGGTCCATGTCAAGAGATATATAATAATTGGTTCAAGGAAAGAGATATACAATAAAACCTTGACTATCTAAGTCACAGGACCCTCCTCCCACCCAAATTATTCAGGAGGCCAAATTTTCCCAGTAGCTGAGATTTAACCCTTTAATCATCTTTTCAAACTTTAAAAAAATCAGAATGCTGCTAAAATTGACCTGAAGAATCCAAGAGGGTCTTGCTTTGTTTTACCTGTGAGCTAACTGTTCACAAGGGCCTTTCAGCCTTTATTAGAAACAGAGGTTCGGGCTTCCCTGGTGGTACAGTGGTTAAGAATCCACCTGCCAATGCAGGGGACACAGGTTCAAGCCCTGGTCCGGGAAGATCCCACATGCTGCAGAGCAACTAAGCCTGTGTGCCACAACTACTGAGCCTGATCTCTGGAGCCCTTGATCCACAACTACTGAAGCCCGTGTGCCACAACTGCTGAAGCCCCTAGAGCCCGTGCTCCACAACAAAGAGAAGCCACTGCAATGAGAAACCCATGCACTGCAACGAAGAGTAGCCCCCACTCGCTGCAACTAGAGAAAGCTCGCGCGCAGCAATGAAGGCCCAATGCAGCCAAAAATAAAATAAATTTATATTAAAAAAAAAGAGGTTCAAAACAGTTGGCTTTATTCTGTTAGTTATCACTTATAAAGAAGCCCAAAACACTTTGCTGCCTATCCCTACTTGCTCATGATAAGTCTAGGACTTGAAACCAGGAATTGAATGGACAATGGAAGCATATTTAAAATTTTTGACCTGGGGAAGCTAATTCCTCTTTGGTAGTCATCGCCCATACTGCAAAAACAAGTGTCTGCCCAGGTCCGTGTTCCTGAAGCTGTCAGACACACCTGTGCACTTTTACAAGTCTTGCACGCTCTTCATAAAAAAAGAGTTCGCTGTATAGCAATTTCAACTTTTAAAAAGTGCTCATTTCGCTTGGATGTCGTGGGCTGATTATTTCTTCCTCTTTGTTTGAGCTGTGCAGACAGCCAGACCCTGCCTATCTCCTCCCCCTTCCCTTCTTTGACAACATCAAATGACAAAGGTGCAAAGCAAATAAATGTTAAGTAAAACACTGACACCGGTTCAGTTTAATGCTTTGCTCTGTCAACCTGCTCTACTGCTTAGCAACCATGGTGGCTCACCCCAGTTCATTTTCATTTTAATGTGCCACACAGAAAAGCTGCCTAAATATATACCCTCGGTTCTGAAGCATATAATCTGTAAATACAGGAACAGGCGGATCATCTCCATTAGTTTCTTATGTAGCAAAAACCACAATTTGCACCCAAAACATGTAATTATATTCAAATTTTGAAAGACTGCCTGGGAAATAGTTGAAATTCACAGTTTGGGGGGAAGTCACTCAGGAGTATACACCATTGTGTTTTAATGTGGGGGGTGGCTGACAGGAATATTTCAAAACATTAAAAAAGGGAGGGTGTGGACAGTATCTCAGAAAAGGTGGCTTTCAGGTTTCTGGAGGTTTTATGTTCATACAGCCACTCAACAGCTGGTGAGCAAAGGGTGGGAACTGGGGCAGGGAACGTGTCTTTGAACAATAACTGGGCTGTGGCTTCAGATGGGAAACAGAGACAGGTGAATACACAAGTCATCTCCCCGCTGCTTTCTGGCCAGTGAGGCCCAACCAGGAAAGGAAATGTCTCCCTGCATGGGAACCAACCTGAATATGATCACTTTCTCACACTAGGGTCTCCCATTGAGGAGACCTCCAGAACACACAAGAATCCTACCTCTTAGCACAAAGCCAGACACCTACTAGAAGAATACATATGAAACATTAATTTCACAGAAGGCCGGGAGAATCCAACGCTGGCAGAATCCATTCCTACAGGACTTAATCTGGTTAAGGGGAGATCAACCTGAAGCAAAAGGTCTTGGAGGAATGAGAAGTCGGCATTCGTGCTGTAGAGTAAGAGGGTGATGGACGTAGCGTCATACTGCCCGGGTTCCCAGCTGATTCTGATACTGATCGGATGCCCTTGTCTAAGTCCCCACTTGGGCCATCTGGAACATCAGAGGATCAGATAATCCCTAAGCTCGCTGTGTTTGTTGTCTGTTTCTTGAGATGACGGTCTGTCAGGGAGAACAAAAAGACCAAGAGCTTTGTGGTCAGAACCAGGTTTGAAGCCTGGCTGTACCCCTACCCTACTTTGATCAAGTCACTTCAGCTCTCTGAGTCTCACTGTTTTTATTTATGAAACGGCGGTAACCTTATTAAGGTCAAAGATTGTGAGGATTAAATGAAATTATATACGTAAAGCATTGGAAGAGTGCCTGGTACACAGGAGGTGTGCGTTACATGTTGGCATATGATCCCAGCAAGTCTTTCGCAAAAACTAACTGTAAGTAGAAATAAACCACCTGCTCTGTATAAACTCAGCTGCTGTTCTGCCCCCTGCCCTGATATGGCCAAACACAGCAGAGCATTTTAAACGCAACGCAGAGCTCCTTTCTAGTGTTGAAAAGGTGTGTTTAAATGAAAGCTGCATTCTTTCTGTCTCTGCGTGACTGTGGTGAAGTTGGATTGTGGGCTTTCTAACATCACAGTGTGTCCCTCTTGTACATTATGCTGCTTCTGGTGGAGAGGGGAGAAGAGAAAGCCTGGCTGTGGCTGTGGCTTTGGCCTAAGTTATTGTCATAGTCAAGAAAACAGACCTACAAATACTGGCAGACCTGTGGAACCCAGACAGGTTGAAGATACACAGTGGTGTCTTTAAAGACGTACAGATGGGAGAATCATGCCGTCCTAGTGCCGAGAAAGGAAAAGAGTGAGCCGCTGTAGTTCATAAAGGAAGTCCCTGGTAGAGCAGGGACGCCAGGCCTGGAATGGCAGCCGGTCTCAAGAGAGAGCCGTAGAGAGTGGGTATTAGAGTTTGTGTGCAGAGCACGGGGCTGTAGTCAGACAGAATTAGCCTGTGTGCACATCAAGGTAGAGACTCAGTCACAAGAGATAAACCAAGAGGAAAGCAAACACAAATATTAACTACAATTACTGGTGGTGTTTTCTCCATATATTTAAAGGCCCCATCTTATCAATTTTGTAAATTGCTGTCACCATCACGGAAGGTTTTATTTTCCCACAGTGGAAGTTTGAGTTCAACAGAGATGCACTGAACGTACATTTTTACTTTGCAATGACTGGGTCCTGGGGGAGGAGGAGTGTTATGGGCTGAACTGTGTGCCCACAAAATTCATGTGTTGAAGCCTAGACCCCCAGAACTTCAGAATATAACTATATTTGGAGATAGGGCCTTTAAAGAGGTGATTAGGTTAAAATGGGACCTTTGAGTGAAACTTAATCCAATCTGACCAGTGTCCTTATTAGAAGAGGAAATTCCAACATACAAGGAAACATTGGGGATGCATGAACACAGAGGAAAAGACCCCTTGAAGACACAGCAAGAAGGTGGCCACCTGCTAGCCAAGGAGACAGGACTCAGAAGAAACCGAATCTGCCACCACTGTGATCTTGGACTTCTAGCCTCCAGATCTGTGAGAAAATTAATTTCTGTTGTCGAAGCCACCCGGTCTGTTTTTTTGTTTTTTGTTTTTTTAAATGGCAGCCCTAACAAACTAATACAGGAAGGGAAGTATGATTAAGTTCAAGTTTTATCTTGAGAGATCTGCCTCCCTCCCAGATCACATAGTGTCCTAGCGAAGTAAGCTTTCTGAGATCTGATAAATTCATTCATTAAAATGTAAAATAAAATATGTCATGTCTTCCAGATTCAAAATCAGACAGTACAACAATAAAGGTCTTACTACTAAATTCCAGCCATCAGCCAGTTTGGTGAAGGGTTTTGTTTTGTTTTTCCTGAAAGGAATTGTTCCAATTCTCTCATCTCTGCTCCCTCTGATACGGCAGGCCTCACCTCCAACCACCAACCCCCGCACAATCATCCGTGTTGAAAGTCCTGAAGAAATGTACACTGGGACAGTATAATCTTCCTACGGTGGCCTTTCAAGAACAAGTTAATCTCCAGACCCACCACTTGCCAGCAAATTTTAGAGAAGCCAAACAACGCATCTAGAGGAGACAGAGAAAAAGAAACCAATTTAATTAATTCATCACCAAGGCCAAAGACATATAAATCTTATCATTTTATCTGTCAACCAACACGCTGAATTATTCAGCAATCTGAATCCCAAGAAGGAAGGGAGAGAGAAAGTGGTTAGAAAGCAGCTGGCTGAGCAAAAGAAAGTGCTCAATAGATCAGAGCAAAACAAGCCCCGTGGCTGGAAAAACTTCAGAGGTGGGTCTCTGTGACAATGAATGAGAAGCATAATTTCTTAAAGAAAGACTCCAGGCTCATGGACCACAAGGGGGACTACCACCGCCGTCTTTGCTAAGATGACTCAAAGAGGATTTATGTTGTCCCACCTACACACACACACACACACACACACACACACACACACACACACACAAGTTTCTGAGCAAGAGACTTTCCTCTAAATACATTGTGGTATATTCCCTTGTAAAATTGAGTTTTAGGTTTTCAACTAGGTACCCCCAAATGCCTACAGAGACAGGAAGGTCTGCTATTTTATGGAAAATAAAATATAAGGAACATACTAAACCTAGGCTCTGTAGAGAAAACTTTTTCTAAACTATAAGTATTAAAATATTTTTAAGTAGATGTGCATTGGATTTCTTACAGGTGGGAGAGAGGAAAGCAAATACACAAAACTCTCCTATGAAACTGAAGGTTGGTAAACAAATGTATTTTAGTATTTATATGTCCCATACCACTAAATTATCCAGGAGTTTCAATAAGCATGATATATAGGTATGAAAATAAAGTTGAGGACGAAAAATACCTGTAGAGTTATTCTGAATAACAGAACAATGTGAATCTGCATTTCACAAGGGATATTCAGATTTTATATTAATTAATTTGGTTGGGTATCTGGATCCTCGTCCCATCCCTCAAATTTAAAAAAATTTTTAGAAGCACTTATCTTTCATAGATGATCCAAATACTTCTGAAATGATCCCGTGCTGAACAATACAATGTCTTATTTAGTTTTCTATCCTTAGCAGGTTACACACAGCCTGGCACATAGTAAATACCCAATAAATGTTAGTTCAGTTGAAGAGAGCATGAAAGAAAACAGGGAGCCTGAAGGAGGGGACTGAGCAATGGGGAAAAGCTTACTAGACTCCAGTTGAGAAGAGAGTTAATTGTATCCGAAGACACAACCTTAACCTGAGACTATTGTGGATATCCCGGGCAGGTGTGGCCTTAGTCTCCCCAACTTATAAAGGAGCTCAGCCTGCTCTAGGATCAAGATTTTAGGCAAATCTATACATAATCAATGTTTTAAAGATCAGAACCAAGTATGGGTAGAAGAACAGCTGTTTGGAGAATTTCTCTTTCTTCCATCTGTTTTAGTGTGAGTCTCACTATGGGGCAGGATGTTTTAGAAGGAGGGGTGGCAAAAACTCATTAACAGGCAGCTCTGAGGACCTCTGGCTTCTCAGGAAATGTGCAAAGTGAACCACGGTAGAAAAAACAAGCAAAGGAAAAAATCCCTCTTGAGTCCAGAGAAGGTTCTTGAACTCAAGGCTCTAGTTTTCATTTTATACCAGAAGGAAGGGCATTTACTTCCTCACAGACAGTACAGACTGCTCCTTGTAACTCTGGAATAGGGTTGGCAGAAAACTATTAGTAACAACCATTAGTCTCATGGTGCTATGCCTCCTACCACCCCCATCTAAAAGATTTTTTAAAACAATTGCTGTTAGCTAAGCCTTTGTCTTGGACTAGGGGAAAGCAAGTGTACTCTAAGTAAGAATTAGGGGAGCATTAACGGAGCACCGAGGGGTCTCCTGGTCCTTTCAGGGAGAAAAGGGCACAGCTTAGATAAGGGATTGAAGCCAGAGTTTGGGGTATCTTGTTGCTTGCTGCTTCTCTTGATTTCAAGCTCAAAAACATTAATTAAATATGCAAGGAGCCTGCTTAATATAGATGCATTCAGTCTGTAAGCCCAGATCAGTGGTATGGGACTTCAGGATTGAAAGAGGATACTGAAAAGTTGATTTCATGAGCTTTCTTGTCTCAGTCATGCCAGATCCTGAAGTTCACTGCATTCTCAGCTCTGTGCATCTAAGGGCCTTTTCTAGGGTCTCTGGTCATTTATTTACTTTGTTCTCCTTTTCCATCGTACTGAATCTTATCAGACGTAGGTTAATGTGAAAGAAGATGGAACCAGTTAAGAAGATTTAGAGGGTACTGAGCCACTGATCAATGAAGACATGAATAGAGAAGAGCTGTTTTTAACCTGTGCTGGCTCAACCCCTTTTGCCCCTTTAGCTGAGAGAGAGAGAGAGAGAGAGAGAGAGAGCAAGTGCCAGAGAGAAAGAAAGAGATTGACAGACCAAGGAATCCCCGGTAAGTATTGCAAATTCCATCACTTAAGTAGTAGCTGCTCTTAACTGTTTACATCCTGAACGGAAAACATGGAGACCTTGCCAGCCTATAACCTCTAACTAATACATAATCTTCATCTCCCTGCTGATTATTTACACTAATTAGCAAAATTTAGCTAATGATCGCTGAGCGTTTCTGTGTTTAATTACGGCTATTAGGAATAGTCTGTCTGGCTTCATCTCCCATCCCTTCTTTTTTCTTTCCCAATCGTTACAATCCCACCCCCACTCCTCCTTAGGAGCTAACAGCTTCTACTTCCATGAAATTGCTTTTGCATTTTTGGTGGTTGTGGTTCTTTCCTCTCCTAGGGTGTTTTTTTTTTGAAAGCTTACACCCGACCTAGCAGGAGTCACAGAGAAAACAGCAACCAGATCGAGATCAAGCATTCCCTCCTCCCCACCACCCGCCTCCACCAACCTTACAAGCACTGAGCTGCTTGACAACTCCATCAAATAAGATGTAAAGAGACAGAAAGAGCCAGAGTACGTGCTGGCATTTTCTCAATGTGCTTCCACTTAACACTACAGAGAGCACAGAGCAGAAACCCAGGGCTAGGAGGCAGTGGGAAGAACTGACATTCCGAATGCGGTCTGTATGTTACAGGCCTTCAAAATACAAGCTAGGGCAGGGGACCTCTAGTGTGGTTTGCTCTCGCTGCCCCCCAGAGGGCTGCTCCTGCAGTTGGGTTCTGTGATCCCCATTCTCCTCACCATCAGGGTGGAGTGCATAGTAAATAAATAACGAAGCTCCCTTCTTTAGAACAGTTTACTACAGCAAGAGCCTACCTCGGTGGCAGACATCACCCTTTCTCAGGCAGCCTGCTCAAAGCTGAATATAAATTTAAGAGCCATAGATCTCTTCCTTCAATCGCTATGCAAGGAGGGTCGTTTAGAGCAAAACATATTGTACTTATATTGTGTGAACAAGCCCACCCGTGCTACCTTTAATTGAAATAACATTTCCATAAATGGTGGAACTGAAGTGGCAGTAATTTACACTTGGTTAAATTATAAATGGACTTTGCCTTATCTTATACATTGCTTCCCCCTGGGTAGTTAGCAATATCAGGTGTACGGTTTTCACGATAGCTGCTCTCTCCTTCTGACATATGGACAAACGTAAAGCGGCCCAAATGAACAATAACGACCACTGGTTATTAAAGATTACACTCAGCTACTTCCCCCCCCCCCCCCCCCCTTTACCACACAGGCCACTTTAAAAGCAGTTCAATCAACTTTAGGCTGAAGACCTAAGGATTCCTGCTGTCTGCTATTTTCCCACGACTAGCTCTCAAACAAGATCAGAGAGAAGAAGGGTGAAAGCAAGGTGAATGAATGAATCCTCCGAAGTGCAGCACTGGGGACTTCTCTGACCACGTTGTCTGCCATCATGGGGGGTGAAGGAGGCAGAAGGTTGCAAAGGGGAGAATGTGGTGCTTGTGAAGCTATGAATAAGGGAGCCAAGGAGAGGAGGACCCATTAGAGGATATGGGGAGACTGGGGCAGAAAACTCTAGCCTTTTAGGGAGAAACTGGACATTTTCTTCCCTCATGCACATGCGATGCTTTTCATTATTTTAAATTCAATTTTTAAAATTCTCTTCCCACCCTTAACATTACCTGAAAGGCAAGTGGGTTAAGGAATTGCTACGCCCCGTTAAAAGGATAAAGAGCAGAGAGACCCACCGTGCCCTCCTCGAAGGGAAACAGGGGAGCGATAGATAGAAATAGGCACTGAGTGATGCTTGCTGCCATGGAAATGGTGCTCGTGCTGAGAGTGAGACCCCGGCGAGGAAGAAGAGGAGGAGGAGAAGGGTACATTAGAGGAACTCCACACGGAGCTGATGATACATCCCCAGAAGAGGGACCAGATCCCAAGCGTCCAGGCCGGCCGGCGAGGAGGGCTCCGTCTCGCGTGGATTCTCAGGTGCATGGTCAACACACTGGACCACCACAGATGGGCAGTTTGAATTCCAGCCAGTGAGCAATAATGAAGTTCATGATGCCCAGGGGCCCATCATAGCAGGAGGAAGACTTGGCCCAAATTTTGGAAAGAGGGAAGGAATAAGCGTTTTCAAGACAAGATGATGAAAAAAACACAAAAAACAACAACAACTACTACTTAAAAAATAAAAGGATATAAGGCAAAAGCTCCCCTTTCCTGGAGCTGAAATTTAGGATGTCAAAGTCCACCCAGGTGTAGCAGCCCTCCTAGGGAGCCCCGGGATGCCACACATGTCAGGGGAGGCCAGGCGCAGCTCCTGATCTCTGGGCACCTCAGGCCGGATGACTGAACAGCACACTCCGGGAAGCCACACAGAGGAAAGGTGGAAACGAAGGAAGAGGAGGAGGCAGCAGGAGACCCAAGTAGGTTCAGGTTAGTTTATCCCAACATCCAAGCAGTTTGAACATTTTTTTTTTTTTCGTTTTCCACTCCCATGCGATGCAATGCAGAACTGCCAGGCAAAGGGGGGCTGCAGGTGGGAGACTTCTTCGCGGTTTCCTCGCAGTCTCGGTGTAAGGGCACGGAGGCTGTTAACCCTGCGCTTTCTGGAAGAGCTCCACGGAGCAGCCGCCTGCGTCCTGGGTTTCCCAACTGGATGAAAAACAGCAGCAGCAGCCGGAGGAAGAGAACAAGAAGGACCGGAGAGACAGAAGAAGAGGAGAAGGAACCCGGCGCGGAGCAGCCACCCAAACCAACGTGACACGGGGCGCGGAGAGGTGGGTGGGCGAGCAGGGAAGGCGTGAGAGGAGGTGCCCGGTAGGCGGCAGGGGTGGCCAAGAGGGGGGCGGGCGCCTGCAAAGTGCGCGGCACTGGGAGGTACAGGTGAAGTGAAGCGAGGAGTTGGGGAACCAAATTCACAAATGGGCAAGTCGTATGCAAATAGCGCACTCCTGAGAGCAAATCAGTGCCGCCCGAGCGCTCTGACGAGGGACTGGCTGGCTCCGAGGAAGGAGGGGCCCGAGCGACCCGGAATCCCTGCCCTCCCCATTCAAGTACACGATCGCTCGCTCGCTCGCTCGTCTACACCCGCGCGAGCCTCCCGCACAGCCCCCCACCCTCCTCACGCTCCGCTCCTTTCCAGGGGAATGAGCACGCGCGCGCGTGTGTAAGGCGGGCAGACGGACCCTGCACCTTTGATCACCCTGTCCCTTCTCCTCTCCCAGGCGCAGTAAGCCAAACTCGGGCAACTGGGGAAGAAAAACTGAAGGCGGAAGCTAAGGCTAAGGTAGCCCCAAATAGAAATGAAAATAACCCCCGTGAGTAGCAGAAGCGCCGGGACGTCTGCACACGGCGGTGCCACAGATGCTCCCCCTGAGCTGGTGGTCAGCACCGCGTGGCCACTCTCCCGGGTGGGTGTGCCTCTCTGGGGGTTCAGATGCCCAGGGCCCACCCGAGGGGCGAATGGCGGGAACGCGTCTTGGTTCTCAAAGGGGAAGGCAGAGAGGTGGACCGGGAACTCCGGAGGGTGAGAGCTTTGATGGCTGGAGGCCCTTCCATCCCTGGTAAACAGGATGCTTTTGGAATTCAGGACCCAGGGGTTAGCGCCCGTGCTGGCTGACCTGGTCAAAGAACTTCAGGAGAGGTGAGGGCTGCATCTGCTGGCCTGTCCTGGACTGGCCTTAGAGGTGCTGCCCCAGGTGGGTGAAGCCTTCGGGCCTCCAGGACTCTGGGCACTAAAGAGAGTGCGGCTTTTACATCCAGGCTGAACCTGCAGGGGAGAGCCGGAGTGGCAGGAAGAAGCTTGGCGCACCTGTTGTGGCCATCTGTCACTCCAGGAGAAAGCTGACCCAGGGCTCTGCCAAGGCACGGTAACATTCCGGATGCGGCGGCCTCCATTCTACGCCCCCTCTCTCCCCCGCCCAACTTCTCCTAACTATGCTGTTCAGCAGGATACAGAAAGCCAACAGCCTCCTAGACTCTGGGGGCTTGCTGGCTCTGACTCCTTCCTTCCCACTCACCTTGCTTACAAAAGCACACTATATATATATTTGGGGGGGGGGGCAGGTGGAGATGGAGGAGATAGGTGAGGGAATAATTAGGGGGCATTCCTTTTTTGAAAAGGAGTTTATAGCACCTCTTATACTTCTGCTCTCACTAAACATTTCAACCCCGCTGACTGAGAATAAGGGATTAAGACAGTCCTATTTATTCTTGGGGCACCTCGAGGAGACACTGAAGAAGTTAGCATTACCTGTCTCTAACATAAAGATACCAAACCTATGAATGATTTGTCTTCAAGATCAAATATCAAGTTCATTTCAGAATTTATGATGGTGACTTGGTACTTTGATTATGAAATTGGTGTTGTCCTAAGGAGCCCTGCTGCCCATGGTAGATGGTGCACGGTCATCCCACCTGTTCTGGCTCTCAGCTGTAAGGGTGATTAGATCCACAGCCTCCAGTGGAATAGCCCTCATGCATGGTCTTTCATGCCTTTGGGTGGTGGCCCACAAACACGATGTTTTAAACTAGCAACATGTACCTAGGAACAGCACAATAAGAGAGAGGGCTGATTTATGGAGACTCGATATAAACCTGTTTCCTCCTCTGTAAAACGGGAATAATTCCTCCCTTTATGAGGTTCTTGGGAGTATTAAATGAGATAATGTGTACACAGCATCTGGCACAGCACCAGACAGAGTGGCAGTACTTTTTGTCTAATAGAAAAATAGAAAAATAAACTAAAGCTCCAAGAAGGTTAAGTACATGCTTAGGGTCTCAGGCTACTGTTAGGACAAAAGTGAGAAGAAAAAATATATTAATATCCTAAGCATCCTCCCTTAAGGCAGATGATAATTCCCATTCAAGGGACTTCCCTGGTGGTAAGAATCCTCCTGCCAAGGCAGGGGACACGGGTTCGATCCCTGGTCCAGGAAGATCCCACATACCGTGGAGCAACTAAGCCTGTGTGCCACAACGACTGAGCCTGCACGCTAGAGCCCACAAGCCACCACTACTGAAGCCCGTGTGCCACAACTACTGAAGCCGGCACGCCTAGAGCCCAGGCTCCGCAACAAGAGAAGCCACCACAAGGAGAAGCGTGCGTACCGCAACAAAGAGTAGCCCCCGCTCGCTGCAACTAGAGAAACCCTGCACGCAGCAACAAAGACCCAACGCAGCCAAAAATAAATGAAATTAAATCTTTAAAAAAAAAAAAATTCCCATTCAATCCAACCACTCCTTGATTTTGTCCTCCAGATGGAGCCCCACTGCACTTTGGACTTAGTCTAACTCTCTAACATGGCCTTAAAGAGACCTAGATGAGCTGGCTTATACCTAATTCTCCAACTCCATCTTCTGCCAGATGACCCCTTCCAGTCTCCCAGACCCACTCTTTGCTCTTTGAATGTGCCAAGTTGTTTCCCAACTCAGTGCCTTTATACTTGCTGTCCCCTCTTCTCTGGAACACTTTTCCCTAAGATTTTCATGTGATTGGTTCATTGTAGACGTCACCTCCTCAGAGGCCCTCTCTGGCCCTCATCTAAAGTTAGCCACTACCACCCTGAAAGGCACTTTATCCCATTACCTTGTTCTATTTCCTTTGAAGCACTCTCCACTTTCTGAAATTATTTTCTTTATGACTGTTCATAGTCTATCTCCTTAAAAAGACTGTAAGTTCCCTGAAGGTTGAAACTTTGTCTTGGTCTCCCCTATATCTTCTGTGTGTGGAAGAGTGGGTAGCACATAGTAGAAGCTCAGTAAATATTTGCTGAATTAATGAATCCAGTGAATCAATTGGCAACCTCATACTCAGATTTTTATACAGCATTCATTCCACTGACATACTTAGCTGGCTTTAGTGACACTGATCCCCAGAGACACACATTTCCAGAGGTGATGAGTTGACCCCCCTCCACTTAACGTTTTTCTTCTTTTCTAAATTGGCACTGAGTGTTGGAGACTGTTTTTTTCTCTTCCTTCATCACAAGGAAGGATGGGAAGCTTAGATGTACCTTCCAATCAATTATCTGCTAGGCAACAAAGTGAAAAATAAAGCCTTAATGCAGTACGGAATCTGGAAATGCTGCTGGTGCCTCACAGCTGGAACTATTCATTTTACCTGTCATGCTTATAATTATTTATTTATTTTTTGCAAAATGTCAAAAGAAGTATCTATGAATTCCAATAAGGCTGGAATTCCATTTGGGGACTGAGTTAAATACTGAGAAGACTTATCAGAGGACAAATGCAGGACTGGTTTATTTTACTTCTTAAACTTTAAAGAAATAATCCACAATTACCCTGATAAAATGAATGTACTCCAATTTAACACATTATTGAATTTTTTTTTCATTTGTTTTCTATCCCTCCTCTCTCTTCCTCTAGTCAACACATTCCTACTTAGATTTCTTTTCTAATTCCCATCATTCTCAGGTCTATTAGAGTTTATATTAGGCTGATACATTAAGTATTTTTTCTTAGGTTTTTAGCTCCAGAGATAACTCCTAGACACAGCCTGCATCTATAGTTCCAGCTGAAGGATTTGTCATCACCTGGACTACCACCAAAGCTCCCCTCTTTCCTCCTGAGTTGTCTTTTCTAGTGGGCCCTTTGAATGAGAACACTTAGGAATGAGCTCCAGGATAAAGATGAGAGTCTACTTTTAAGATAGAAAGGAAGAGAAATAGATTTAGAAACGTTATGCTCACCACAGATTTAAAGTTGAAAAGTATAAATAATTTCACAGGAACAACCACGCTTAGCTCCACTTAGATAAACCCCCATGGCATCCTAACCAGACTTTCTGGAACCTTAAGTTTCTGAATGGAATGCAGTTTCCAAAAAAAAGAAGCCTGTGGCTGGATTTGCCTAGTTAATAGCTTGGTTTCTCTATTGTTTCAATCTGCAGAATTTGGCATTATAGATTTCTTCCCCCTGTTTTAATCTCCCCGCTTCTCCCCTCCCCGAAAAAGACTGTCTCAAGATAAGGTACGAGAATCCTGACCCATCTGACACTCTCTGTCTTCCCTTGGTGGGTACCTCAGCTATAACGTAGTCTGGGGAATCTTCTGGCTCCTAAAATAAGCCTCACGATAGTACTTAATCGTGTCAGGTGCCAGGAATCTAATGTGGCGCTGCCCTGTCAGTCTCTCACAATACATTTTGTCTCTGCATGTGCCTTCTCTCACTTGCACAGACTCTGACTTTCCACTTCGCTGCTGGCAGGAGACACCCATCCGGTTGTTTGTCGCAAGTACAGCTAATCTGACTGCACAGACACAGAAAACACTGAAGCAGTCTGTGTCTGTGTGAGCCCTATACTCCAGTGAGGGCCCTTTTCTCCCCAAATATAAAGAGTAGAAATCCTTACTTTTTCTCTTGAAACAGAGTTCCAGAAAGTAAGTTTAGGGAGGAGGGAAAATAAAAACCAAAACGACTGAACTCTCATAATGTGAAATGAAACGAAAGTCCTGAAAAAATACAGGTGACTGTTAACGTGGCTATAAATATATCCAAGGGTTCCATAAAACAGTCGAACTTTGCTTTATTATATGTCAGTAGGTTTATTTATAGCCACATAATTCATCCTTCTGCTCATTTATTGAAGAAAGCCATCCTGCAAAAAGGCAGATTTTGACGATACTTTACCTTTGGGAGTATAAAATAGAAGCTTTATCCTTTTAAGTATCACTCCTACATGTATTTGATTAAAAAAACGAAGACAATGGCATTGTTGTATAATTTTATAGTTTAGAGGATATATATGTGGCTTCTGTTCCTTTAACTTATCCTTCATATAAACATCCATAGTTGTTTTCTTATCCTCCTTGTGGCTGAAATGGGGATATCGGGAGTTTGGATGTTGAGAAAAATCACTCTAGGAAATTTTCCCAGTCTCTTGATCAAGGGCACTGGGATATCTGCTTTGTTAGAATCTCACACATTTCTTTAAGGAAAAGAAAAAAATATGAAATATTCCTGTGTAAACTTTAGCCAGCTTCATTCGCAATCCAAGTGAAATTATTTTACCATGGAAACAAATGTTGCTTTTAGTCAAGGACAGGATTCAATTACTTCCTCATAGAGAGATTTGGACATTTAAACCCCTGTTAGTCTTCTCTAAGCTTACACCGGCTATCAGAGATCATGTAAATCTTTATCCAGTTTTAATGACTCAAACAATGTGAATGATGGTTCTATAATAACAGAAGTAATAATATCATTTGTATGCCTATAAAAAAATATCAAATCAAAAATTTCGAAGAGACTTTGAGAGCGCATACAGATTTCGATTTGGGGCTCTGGTGCTTGACTACCTAGGTTCAAATCCTGATTTTGCTTGTTAGCGGCTGTGAAAAATGTTGGCAAGGTCCTTAGCCCCTCTGTATCACAGCCTCTCCATCTGAAAAATGGGAATAATCATACTATCTATCCAAAAGGTTTGCTGTGAGGATTTAGAAAGGTATCATCTGTAAACTATGTATAAACAGTGCCTGGCACACAGTAAATGCTCAATAAATGTGAGTAATGAAAAGAACTGTCTTTTTCTCCAGAGGACTCCTTGAAATTTATCTCTGCTGATGGTTTTCTCTTCTTGTTGACAAATCTCAAGAGGACTGAATAAACAAAGAGCTCCCCTTGCAATTCCCAAACATAGAATGGAAAGCCACTCCCGTGTGTTACCCGACTCATTGGATTCTCTTTGCCCATATTTAGCAGAATGGGGAGCAGCTTAATCACATCCTTCTCACAAATATCCTTCAAGCCAACTCCAAAACAATAAAGCTCACCATGGCCCCAGAACCAGATAATATGGACTACCAGAACCCAGCCCTGTTTCATAGCTAATCATTTTCCAGCAGAGGGTGGAACTCACACCATCTCAGTCTGCTTTGGGATCTGGAAGGGCTCTCTGGCTACTTCTCTTTCCCATCTCTTTATTTTCTCACCCTCTTTTCTTAAATAAACAATACATTCCAATTATTTAGCCTTCCCCCTAAAAAGCATGGCTTCTAAATCTTTTAATAATTTCCACTGGATTTATTTGGTATTTCATTCAATAATTTTTTTTAAAGTTACTGAGAATGTACCTCTGAACTAGGTTCTACTTAGTATAGAAAGAAACAATTATTTTGCTGCATCAATTGATCTATTTCATGAACATTACATTTATGCTAACCATGGGCAAGGCACCAGGTGAAGTGGTGGACTTCCAGGGGACTCCGGCATGAAAAAGAAAAGATTTAAGGGCTTAAGAAGTTTATAATCTAGCAGGAAAAAGCCATCAAAAACAAATAAACCATAAATTCCATCCATATATTCAGCTTCCCAAATACAATGTGCTATTAGAATAAAGGTATAAACAAAGTATACAGAAGAATAGAGAATGGAATTAATCCACTGTAGCGAGAAAAAGGAGTATGAGGAGGGATTCATATACAAGGTGACAAGTGACCCTAATGTCGAAGGACTAGAGTTCAAAACCTCATCTACTACTTGGCCCTGTGACCTCGAGCAAGTTACTTTAAACTCACTGAGCCTATTTCCTCAATAGTATAAACATGAATAATTCAAAACTCACAGGATTGTTTTGAGGGTTAAATGAGAAGATACATTTGAAAATAATATTGTAAACGTTCAGTTTAACTGTTACCATGAATCTGGACTTAAAGAATTTCAAATAGGCAGAGGAGCAGAAATGTAAAGTAAGGAGATTATCAATGTGGGATGGAATCAGCCCCAGAGGGCTGCCCAGTGGAGGAAAACTTTAAGCTTAGCTTTCACTTGTCATTTAGATTTTGCTAAATCCTGAAAATCTCAATGGGGACTTTTTATTTCAAAAAAAAGAAAAAAGCACAGGTGTTCCATGGGATAAGGAAAGGCAACAAAAGGAAAGGAAAGGAAAGGAAGAGAAAGGAAGCACAGGAAGAAAAGGAAAGGGGGGAAGGGGAGGGAGGGGAGAGGAAAAGAAACTCACATGTTGGAAACTATGTTTTTTATCTCAAATGACAGGGTTCCCCTATTCAGAGATGTCAAATAAATACCATATAAATAAAAAGTTAAATTGTAGCACAGCCAGGAGTTTTCCTTTGTTCAATTTCTTCCACACAGTTACTTGTCAGATACTAAAACACCCACTGGATCCAATTCATAAACTTTTAATTCTAGGAACATCATAGTTCAAGCATCCATCTCATTCAAGTGTCTATCTCACAACTCCATGAAGAGTATATATTCTAAGACAGAGGCACAGATTTAAAATAACTGGCCATTTTCATTTTCTCTTTGATATGATGTAGTCTTAAACCCACTTAACAGAGAAATCTTGGTGGGGGGATGGGGAATGAGATGAATGCTCCCCAAAAAGAAGGTACGAAGTGTTATCTAAGCAGTTCCAAAAATGTCTGCAAGGTGAGTAACAAGGGAATTTCTCAGTGGTACTAAGGATTTAGCCCTTTCCAAAACTGATGGTGAGGACAGGGGAATATTGAGATGTAAGTTTACATCATAGTAAGAGAAACAGGATGTTCTTAAAATAGATGAAACAGCATTTACGATAACAATATTTTGTCATTGATGATACCTATGTCTTCACAATCTACCATTTCCAATCTGAAAAAGCAGAATTCGTTGCTCTTTCCTATCTTCTGTTAACATTTGTCACATTCTGTTATTGTCAGTTGGGTTTATATCTGGGTCCCCTACATGATTTATAGACGCATCACGTAGGGAGCTGGGACCTCGTCCTAGAGTCAAACAGCTTAAGTTCTAGGGCCAGATAGCTTATGTTCAAATTCCTGCTCCATTATTTAATAGCTGTGTGACCTTGGGCAAGTTGCCTATCCTCTGAAAGCCTGTTTTCTCATCAGTCAAATGGAGATCACAATATTCCCTATCTCAAACTTAGCACAATAATACCAGGACAGTATAAGACATTCAACGAATGTTTGTGAAATAGTACAGACATACGTTTAATTACTATAGGAGAGAACATTTCGTAGATAGATAGATAGAGATACATACATACTTACATACATACATAGGATAGATATATCTCCAAAATATGCAGGCATCTCATTATAAGGAAGAACTTGTCAACATTTGGAGCCATTACAAAATTGGAAGGGATGCCTTGCAGGCAGTGGGCTCTCCATCACAGGAAATGTTCAAGCAGTAGATGTCTTTTAGGGACACTGAAGTTGGTGTCTTGCAGTAAATGAGAGGATGGAGTACAGAACCTCTAAGTTTCTTTTCAAATTTATATATAATACCAATTAAAATTTCTTTTAAAATTTATATTTGCCCTTAACAACTGCATTTACTTAAATGTAATCTCTTGACTTTATTTTGAGGCTTAAAACCAATTCCTTCGTGCTACAAAAATCATAGCACACTGGTGTTTATTAAAACCTCACACAATGAGGTGAGAAATTTTAGACTTCTGTAAAATGAATCTAGTATTGTTGCACTAAAACTTCATTTTTCATTATTGCATGCAGTACAAGTTGTCTTCAGACAAATTAACAATTTTATGTTTCTATTTTAAACACCAAAGATTACTGTGGGTTTTTTCTCCCCCCACTAGCAACACCTACACAGCTGCTGTTCCTGTGATCTAAGAGGACATTTTTCATTGGTGAAGAGCTCATTGCTATGGGAAAAGTACGCTGACTTGCTTGCCCTATTGTCCTTTATCTCCCAGCAGGGAATCCTGGTGGACTGAACGTAAATAAAACTGAATTCCCTTAAATAAAGACATGTGTCTTAAAAATCCTGAACAAAAAGCAAAACTACTCTTCTCTCTCTAACTAAGACAAGGCCATTCCTCCTCAATAACTGGTTTGGACAAGAAAAAGAAAGGTATTCAGAAGACACTTAACAAAGTTAAAGAAACTGAGATACTTAGAGAATGACTTGTTTAATAACACACACCATTTCAGTGTCAGAAGAAGCTGAAATATTCCTCTAGAATATTACTCTGTAGAGTGTGGCATGCATGGCTCCTAAAGCAATATCAACATAAAATAAGGTTATAAGAAAAATAATTATCCAGTAAGAAGATTATCCACCATGAGAGACAGTTAATAGACACAAGAGTGGGAGAATAAGAAACCCAGGAATGTGAGATAACAGAACAATCTGAAAGAAATTGTCCCCCAAAATGGTTGAAATGACTAAATAAAGAAATTATAGAAACCATAGAGGAGAAAAAAAAAAGAATGTGATAATGGGCATACTTAAGAAAGAGCTAAAATCATTTGGAAATGCAACACAGTTAATGAAATTTTTTTAAAAAGTCAGTAGATTGGGCTTCCCTGGTGGCGCAGTGGTTGAGAGTCATGCCTGCCGATGCAGGGAACACGAGTTCGTGCCCCGGTCCGGGAAGATCCCACATGCCGCGGAGCAGCTGGGCCCGTGAGCCATGGCCGCTGAGCCTGCGCGTCCGGAGCCTGTGCTCGGCAATGGGAGAGGCCACAACAGTGAGAGGCCCGCGTACCGCAAAAAAAAAAAAGTCAGTGGATAGATTATGTAAATGTATTCGAAGAGAGAATTAATGAACTAGAAGAAAGAACTAAAGAAAATTCTTAAAATGGAACACACAGGGAAAAAGATTTAGATAATACAAAAGAGGTAAGAATTACGAAAAATCAAATGAAAAGTTCAACATACATCTATTAAGATTTCTAGAAAAAGAAAGTAGAGAAAATGGGGTAAAGGGTAATCAAAATGATAACAATTTGGAAATGTTTTATATTTAAGGAATGTGAATTCTTATATTAAAGAATCCTAAGCAGGAAAAAAAGAAAAAAAAGAGAGAGAAAGAGAGAGAGAGAAATAGCCACACCTTGGTTCATCATCATGAAACCAAAAACACCAAAACTAAGATAAAAATCTTAAAATCAACATATAACTTTTAAGTAAAGCTCACAAGACAATGAATATAATAGTTTTGTGTTGAAAGAAAAATGCCTTTCAATCTAGATTTATTTAACTAGGCAGATCATTTAAGAGTGGAGGCAAACCTAAGACATTTTAAGATGAAGGAAGTTTGATTAAGCTTACCACTCACAGATGATCACCAGCATGACCACTAAAGGACATACTTCAGTATAAAGAAAATAATCCCAGAGAAAGGGAGTGACATTCAAAAGGAAATGATGGGTAAAAGGAACTGGTATGATAGGTCTAAATTTAAGTAAGCATTGTGTAACTACCACTACCACCACTGTCAACAACTTGTTTGTGGTGGCTTCAAAACAAGAATAATAACCAACATTTTCTTAATGCTTATAAACTAGCTATTATTATTGTCCCTATTCTATAACTGGGGAAAGGAGGTACACATTGTCACTTGCCATAGCTAGTAGATGGTAGAGCCAGGATTTGAACCCAAGTCACCTATGTACTGAATCTATGGTCTAAATTAATTTACTCTTCCGTTGCTGAATGCTACGCAAGTAATGTATGCAAATTCCAACTCACATCTTAAGAGAACGACACTTGCTTTCTAAGTGCTTTCTATTTCCTCTTTGTCCCTTTTCTGCAATGCAGATGTGGAGATAAGCCAACTTCACCATGTGAATGAGGACATCATATCTGTTTTCTTTTGGTTGACATCTGCCAGATATATTAATTAGGACGTTGATTTGTCAGTTTTTAACTGAGACCACATAACTATGTTTAAACAACATAGAAGGTTCCTTGATCTCACACAGAAAAGCTTAAACTGGTAAGTGGCCCAAGGCAGCATGACCGAGAAACAAGTAAAAAACTGGCTATGTATGACCTAGAGAAGCATAATTACCAAACCCTCAAATCAATATTCTAACAAATGTACTTGGCAAATGTTAACCAAAAGGAAACAGATTCAGAAATATTACTGGCAGACAAAATAGACATTATCACCAAAAATGTTATCATTGTGTCTTGAGAAAAACCATTAACCCAGGGGATATAACAGTCCTGAATCTGTATGTACCTAATAACATAGCCTAAAAATATATAAAACACATATTGATAGACTGAAAAAACTGACAAACCCATGATCAAAAACCCCACTAAAATGTATGTTCCATGGGGGTGGATATTTTTGTTTGATTACTGCTAATTTCCAGGACTTACAACAATGCTTAACCCATGTTAAGAGCTTAATAACTATTTATTGAATATAAATACTATATCCTTCTTGTTAAAACTTACAGAATAAGCTGGGAGAAAAAGGCTATAACTCTTTTAAAAAGCATAATTAGCAGACCAGAAATAAATGACATACCTACAACCCTGGATAAACAATTAGAGGGTCCCATCCTTTCAAAAACATGAGACATAATGCAAAAAGTAGTCATGTATTAGAATCATAAATAAATAATGAAGAATCAATAATTTTATTCCATATCTTCTGACCACAATGCAATAACAGTCAAAATCAATTACAAAAAAATCTGCAATATTTGTGACTGAACAAATTACATAAACTCTCATTTTATCAATAAAATGAGAAAAATTAGATAAATAAAAATGATAAATGAAAGGAGATAAATTCATGTGTGCTTAAAAATATTCTGTCCTTAATTATCACTTTCTGTATATAATGGAATAGTAGAGGGACGCTTTCAGAAAGAGACCTGAGATCAAATTCTTCTAATTTTCTCCTTTTTTAAAATAATAATGCTCATCACAAGTTATATAACATACATATCAAAATGCTTGCTCTGTAATGAAATAAAGCAAATTACATACAAATGGTTGTTCTCAGAGTGCTAGCTATTAGATGATAGTTTATACATCCTTTGTGTTCTTTTGTGCAACACTTAAAGCCAAAAAATATGTTTCGTATAAACAACTTTCAATTATATATATAAGAATTAAATGATGCCCAAAGTATTTGCATTAGATATTGATTCATATTACATAGTGCCTGGGCAATTTATACCTTACAGACTAAAAATAGTTTGTGTTCACTATCTGAAAACGGAAAGGCCACCTAGGGTTGCATTTAATTAGCTGCTGATCCACAATATATTCTGTATTCAGATAACCTGTAGCTATTCATACAATTATTGGAGTCTTAGGAAATACAAATAAATAAATTACTGCCTGTGCTCCTGTCACAAATGACAGCCAAGCTCTTTATCTCGGAAGTTGCTCCCTTCCCTTGGTAGGTCTGAATGAGTCCCCAGAACATTTACACCAATCTTGTTACTATTTTATGAATAGAGATGATGTTCATTTCCCGAGATTGCCAGGCTTTACTCCAAAATCCAAGAACCTGACAAAATCAATTATAATTTTAAAAACTACTGCTCAATCTGGAAACTAAATGCCATGCAAATGCATCTGACACCCTCTGATTTTTGATCCTCTCTAAGTGAAAATCCTGGAAACAATATTCCAAAAGAGAACTCTGATATGAGCAATATCATTGTTAAATAAGGTACACGGAGTTTATTTTTAAGCCATAAAAGAAAGACAAAGAAGACAAAAAGCATATATATATATATGAAACTTGGAGCTAGAGAAAATTGGAAGGTTTTTGAAAAGTTATACCAGAAGAAAGACCACATTTTTGTCCCCTGAAACCAAGTTTTAATGAAGAAGGGACTCTATTATGTATGATTTCCAATGGTTTTAATATGGTGTGGCTGAGAGATGTATTTGTCATGCTGCTTTAGAAATGGAAATAGCTGGATTTTAATTCTTTGCTCTAACATTAATTTCCAGACATTAAGCAACTCAATCATAGGCTATCTCATATGGATTATGAGTTTTTTTAAATTTAAATGTGGCAGGGGGCGTGGGATGAATTGGGAGATTGGGATTGACATATGTACACTCATATGTATAAAATAGACAACTAAAAGAACCTGTTGTATCAAAAATAAATAAATAAAATAAAATTCAAGAATTACAAAAAATAAATAAAATTTAAATCTGTATAATAGAAACGGAGGCTAACAAGTACACAGCTTTGGGTTAATACCTACTGTTTATTTCCCCTGCTGTACCTCTCCCCCGCGGCCTTGCTTGGCCAACAACCCCCTTGTTAATTTCAGGCAAGTGAATGCAGAAGACGAAGCGTTTGCTGTGGATTTTCTAGGAATCAAGAAGAAGATTCACAGGGGAGTGATGGTATGAGAGGCAGAAGTCTTCAGTGCCGTATATCTTAGCCCAATTCAGGGAGAGTGAGCCACTTCATCCAAGGGAGTGTGTCTGTGCCGCAGTAAAGGATCACAGAGGGAGTCATGGTGCTTGACAGGCGCAACTTCCTAAAATGCGTACCTTGTTGGTACTGAGAAGATGAACACAGAAAGGCGGGTGCATCCGAAAAGAGGACAAAAGGACAGTGTGCTCTTGGGTGGTGCTGAATATTCTTCGAGGGTCTGTAACACCACTAACAGGTTTGACTTGTTGCTAAATAAATTAAAGTGTCACAGAGTCATGGTGAAGCTTTAGGAATAACAACATCCAGCACATTTTTTAACCCTCTTCTCTTTCAAAGTCTCTTCCTGAGCTCCTGCTGGGACTAGGGGAGTTAGGGGTGGGTGTACAATGGCTGTTGCTTTGGGAGTTACTCAGCGGATGGTGGTTACTAAATGTGATGCTGGGGGAGCGATAATAAATTTTAAAAACTACAAGAAACTCTTGGCCTTTTCTCCTCAGCCCCCACTCTCCCACTACAGTGAAAAGAAAATCGGGACTAGCAGAAATAGCCACCCCCAGCTGCCCCACCCCCAGTTACCAGATGTGGAAGACACTTCTGGTTGCTTGATTTACGTCATAGGAAGATGATTTCATGCATGGCCCAAAGAAAAACAAAAAAATATTTATGGCTTATTATAATTTCTTCTCCCCCAACTCATTCTCTTCCCCAGTACGTACAACCCTTGATCAGGGCTCTTGATGACCAATTCCAAACAAAGTTAATTTATTTCTACGTACTAAGTTTTTAAATAGTTTTTTTGTTTTGTTTTGTTTTTGTTCGTTTTTACTACTAAAAACAAACAAACCAAAACAAAAAACCTCCGTGAAAGTGTTCCTTCTAATAATAGTAGCATAAAGATTTTGGTTATCAATTATACATCCCCACTGCAGAAAGCAGCATAGTTTATTCTAATGTTTGATAGATCTATTTGTGTCTTTTCTGACGTGGAGGAGATTTGAAAGATGCTTTGATTCACCTAGCTGTTAACTATTACTCTCTGCAATGCATTTACCAAGTTGGGGTTTGGTATAGACTGAATTTTGTTTCCCTAAAATTCATATGTTGAAACTCTAACCCCTAAATGTGGCTGTTTTTGGAGAAAGGACCCTTAAAGAGATACTTAAAATTAAATGATGTCATAAAGGTGGGAACCTGATCCAATAGGATACATGTCCTTAGAAGAAGCAGCAGCAACACCAAGAGTATGCAGGCATGGAGACAAGGGCCATGTGAAGACAAGGGAGAAAGTGGCTATCTGCAAGTCAAGGAGAGAAGAAGCCTCAGGAGAAACTTCACCTACTGGCGCCTGGATCTTGGATTTCCAGTTCCAGAACTATGAGGAAGTACACTTCTGTTATTTAAGCCAGTCTGTTGTATTTTGTTATACAGCCTGAGCTGACCAATACAAGGCTTTGGGTAATAATAATGACATTTGTGGAATTAGGGACATTCAAATCCATAAAGAACCGCAGGGCTCACTTGGCCCAAGAGTTCTTAGCCTGGAGTTCAAGGAACTGCTATGAAGAGGGCCACCTCTTTGCACACTTCTGAAGGGTTATCAACAGTCATATGAATTGTGCCCCTTAGAGTTGTATAATTCTAAACTACATATTTATGTAGTGCATAATATCTATGGTTGAATATGACAACCTTGAAAATGGTCTGTAAAACTCCTTCCTGAAACTACATTCAATTTAGTTTGGTTGTGCATTTTTTTTTCCTGGAAAGAAGGTGCAAAGATTTCTTCAGATTTTTAAAGAAGTTCATGACCCCCCAATTATTTAAGAACAACTGATTACTTCAAATCCCTCATATAGATGAGTAAACTGAATTCTAGAAAGAGAAAGTGCTCAAAGATGCATAAAAACACGAGTAAGATAAGATCCATCTCTCTTACCTACTGACTTCATTGTTAACATGTTCCTGCTCACCTCCGGTTACTAGTGAATAAGATCACACATACCTCCGGTTACTAGTTAATAAGATCACACATACACACACACACGCACACACCCGTTACAAAGATACCAAAATATGCTTTTTTTTTTTTTTTCCCGGTACGCGGGCCTCTCACTGTTGTGGCCTTTCTCGCTGCAGAGCACAGGCTCTGGACGCGCAGGCTCAGCGGCCATGGCTCACGGGCCCAGCCGCACGTGGGATCTTCCCGGACCGGGGCACGAACCCGTGTCCCCTGCATCGGCAGGCGGACTCTCAACCACTGCACCACCAGGGAAGCCCCCAAAATATGCTTTTATAGGAATTGAGAACTTCACCTGAACTCAGGGCAAAAGAGAGCTTCCGAAGTACATCGATGGGTAGGTAATACTCAAATTTTAGCGTGTTCATTTAGATAGTAGGGTTGGTATTTTTTTTTTTTTTAAACTTATGCCAATACTCACCCAGCATGTTATACAGACATGATATTCTATGGCTGACAACATGGAGGTTTCTGTACATATGACTAATAAGAGCATTCCATCAAAGAATGCTGTTTAAGCCTCAAAATTACAGCTTCCAAGTTGCTCTGAATCTTAATATAAAGCCTTGTGTCCTTCCACTTGGGAATGGTCAAGAGACAGTGAATGATTAGAATTCCATTTCCCTAATAGTTCATTATTAAGACTGGGGTCAGGCGTGCAGGCCAGAGAGAGTGTGTGTGCACACACTCACATTACACACACATTTAAAGTGTGTAACCCTCTAACCTCCAGCTGCAGAGACCTCAAAGAGGAATTCCAGCAGAGGCAGGCCCTAACAGCTGCCAGAATAGTGGAGGCTGAGAGCCAGCCACCTCCTCCCTCACCTTGTACCTATCGACCCAGGAACCATCCACTCTCCCCAGGCCTCTGTGAATGTCAATAGCCATTTGCCTTCTCCGAAATGTGGAGCTCGCTCTGCTTTGAAGGGCCTCTTCTGAGTGCAGCACTTGTAGTCGGTGTGGCTGCCTCTCTGTAGGCATCTGTCCTCTCCCATAATTCCTGACACAAAAGTGACCATTTCAGTTTTTTAATAGAAGGCTTATGCCTTTGAAAAATGTTTGCAAAGATTCTTCTTCTCCTACTCCTTCTTTTCTCCCATGTCTCAGAATTCAGTGACCAGAGAGCACCCCCAACCTTGGCATAGGGATTTATGTGCATGGGGAGAAATTGGAGAATCAGGCATTTCACTTGTCATTTTAGAAGAAGTGGTGGGCAGCAGAGCCCAAGGAAACAGGGGCTTATGATTATTTCACAAAATACAGACTGACGCAGTCTTTCTTACAACCAATTTCATACAATGTGTGAACCAGCATTCCAGGTCCTCCCCATTTGCTCAAAAATTCCCTTCCCCTATGTTCCCCTGTTGCTGATGTCTGGGATACCCTAAGACATAATCTGAGCTCCAAAACCATGCTTCTCTCCCTACCCCCACCTGATCAGGATCTGAGAGTACCACCACGGGCTGGATGGCATTGGGGCCAGAGAAGAGGCAAGAAGGGGGGGAACCTCCTTGACCACTAGCCCCCAGCTGTCAGCTTCTCAAAGCCCCAGGTCCTCTCCGCAGTACCCTCTCCCATCCTCACTCTTTCTCACCCACTACAGCTACTAGTTGCCTGTGGGACTGAAGTCTCTTTGGAGGTCAAGGAGGATATATGGTGCCACAGAAGAAAATCCATCCTAGAAGGTAAAATCATGACTTCCCATCCCTTCTAATCCTCGACACTCTACAGGCATATCCTCCTCGTTCCCTCCACCTCCCTTGCACTGCCCCACCTGGGGACTGGGATCTCACCCACCCTCTTCCTGGATTGGGCTTATCCTTCTATTCCCTACCTATCTCAAGTAAGTAAAATCCTCAGGCCTACCACAAATGCTTCCTCTTCTCTTCCATCAAGTGTTTCCTAATCCTTCAATCAGAATAAAGCTCTCCTTCCTGTGCTCTTACTGAATTTCTGGCCTGGGACTGAACAGTTCCTCTCCATGAATGCTAATCTGCATATATGTCCGTCTCCTCCCCTCACAGAAGGAATTGAGTATAGATCAACTTTGCTCACTTTTCTGGCACAAATAGGATTGGGTGTGGAACAAACTGAACAAGAAGTGTGGAATTTCACTGAACTATGTTCTGCTTCTGTTCTTTATTAACCGCTGAAGCCCCACTCCTTCAACTTCCATCCCTTCTCCTCCATCCCTCCCCATCCCCAGGGCTCTGATTATTCCCCTCAACCAGATCTAACTCTCCTCTTCACTCCATCCCAGAGCATCCAGCCCAGCACCTCACCACAGCTTTTCTAGTTGGAGCCTCTTTCTGTCCTTGAGTCCCCTCTTCACGTCCACCTTGACCCAGAGCTACCCCCCATGGAATGTTTGGAGACAGAAAGTGCATGGTTGGGTAGCCCAGGCCTTGTCATCAAATCTGCAGTGGTAAGAAATATGTTGTTAGCACCCCAAACCGGAATTCCAAATACATACTCCTTTAGAAAACATTTCCTATGTAGCCAGGTACCTGATAATAGTAGTAGTGCTAGACTAGGATATTGGGAAAGTCCTGGGTTAGCAGATGTTTGAGTTCTGGAAATAGAATACATTCTATCTCTGGGAAAACATGATCTGAGCTCTGAGAATTCATCAAGTAACTTCCGGAATACAGCCCTTTCGGAAACTGAGGTCTGCCTGCTCTTCTGTTAGGCTGTGGGCGGCAAGTGGGGTGGTGGTATGACTATGATATCGGGCTTTCTATTTCTGTAACATGACAAGGACGCTGAGGAATTCAGCCCCCAGACTGAGAAATGCAGAAGAGCACCCGATACTAAATCGTGCAGAGACAATATACACCTATGTTGTGGGCGGCTATGGGGGTGGGTGCAAGGGACTTGTCAAAAGTACCCTTCAACACGTGTCTCCCTGTTCGCTGGTTTAGCCTAGTTCTGTGGGCCCTAAATGGAGGAGAGTTTTCTTTTCCATTTCATTTTTCTTCTTAATCACTTTCTTTTCAAAGCTCTTTTAACATATGCCATCCTTCCTACCTGTTGGCACCCCAAGACTTCTCTTTCAGTTTTCATTCTTACAACAGTATTCAATTTTAACTTAGACCCTTTAAAACAGAATGTACATAGCGATGAATCCTCTTTAAATCCATAGTGTATGTGTATTTGTGTATGAGAAACGTGATTGGTATCCTTTAAGGTAGTGATAAGGTAAATATATATGTATTGACGTACCAAAAATGTGAGAAAAATGTGAAATAGAAAATACATTGACAAGGCTTGAGTAAATTTCAGGGCAACCCATAATCAGTGTCATTCCATAGTTCAAATTCATCAGCAGTTGCCCTGTGGTCCAGTTGAGTGAATGCCATCTTCAGAGCATGGACAGGTAAAGAGAAGGGTGGATAAGAAGGGACAGGAGAAGAAAATAGACTTTCTTACCAAGTTCTAACCTCTCCATGGAATATACTGAAGAGAGCTCAGCACTGCATCCAAAAGACCCCAGAATAGCATTCGCGGGCTCAGTTTTCGTTCAACATTATGACTCCAAGTTGAAGAAGAAAAAATTGTAAATACATAGGAAAAACGGAAGCATTACTATTGATGTGAGAACCAGAGTGATGTTCCCTTCAGAGAAGGGTCTTAGAAAAACACTAGAGAAGCTATAATTGCTGACAACAGAACAAGTGCTTCATTTGAAAGACAGAAGTTTTCCGTATGAGACAATGTGAATCAGAAGGTAGGAAAAAAGGCTGGAAGCAGAGCTTAGAACAAAAACTAATACCGCCTCTCCTATCACTGTAAACAGCAGACAAGGAAGGCCCTTCCTTTCGACACACAGCGTTTTTATTTAACTTCATAAACAAAAGCTCCGCCTCTCCTGCCCTACCAAGGGACTAACTAAAGATAGGATAGTGGGATCCTTTTACCAGCAGACACACAGGGACTACGTAGGTTGTGATTCTTCTCTGGTTGCCTCTTATCTCTTTCTGCAAATGTGTCAACCTAGGATGCCTGCAGAAGAATCCAGAAAAGAAAAGGCAAGGAAAAAAAACTCCCACAAACCTTGACCATGGTCTCTCTCCAAGTCAGTTTGTTTGAAGGACGTCTGATCCCTCTGGTGTTTGACATAACCAAAAGACACCTCCATTTTGTTCCTCAGAAGAGAGAGACGTGAGGGTTGAAGGAAAATACCAAACTTTCTTCTCCAGAAATTCCACCTTCACTCAGTCACACATCCCTCTTTTCTCAGACCACCTGTACATTTGGGTGTCTGATTCACACAAGGCAGTAGGATGATGTGAGCCCACATCATCTCCAACCAGAAAGGAAGGACTAGTTAAGTAAGTTTGCCACCAACGGTAAGCCAAGAACTGAAAGCTAGCTTATTTCATTTCCACACAAAACCTAAAGAACTAATCCTCAGAGAAATGATAAAACTCAATAACTACAGGAGCTCCAGAAGATGAAAGAACAGAGCTCAGATCTGAATTAAGAAAAAAAAAAAAAAAATCAAGTCTGAATTCATAGAAACTGAAGGAGAACAGATTGTTTCAAAAAAAAAATGATAATCTTCTGCAGAAAGTTTTAAGCATGGATGTGGTAAGAAAACACCACATGAGCTGATGGAGGGGAGTGGGCCTTTACTATAGTAAAGATTAAACACCAATGCTACACATTCTGAAAATGAGAAGCAAAACTGATCCTCTCTTTTTTTCCAATCAGTACTATCTTACATTGGTCAACTTACTTTCTCCTACAAATCTGACAATTCCGGGTATCTCAAATGCATTGAATCATATAATATTTGTCCTGTGTCTGGCTCATTTCACTTAGCAGAGTGTTTTCAAGGTTTGTCCACATTGTGGCATTTATCAAAATTTAATTCCTTTTTCATGCTGATTAATATTCCATTCTATGCATATAACACATTTTGTGTATCCATCCATCCCTAAATGGGCATTTGAGTTGTTTCTTCCTTTTGGCTATAGTAAAGAATGCTGCTATGACCACTGGGGTACAAATAGCTGTTCATGTTCCTGCTTCTAATTCTTTTGGGTATATGCCTAGAAGTGGAATTGCTAAATCATATGGTAATTTGATGTTTAATTTTTGAGGAACTACCATACAGTTTTCCACAGTGGCTGTAGTGTTTTACATGTCCACCAACAATGCACAAGCTTTCCAATTTCTCCACATCCTCACTAACACTTGTTGTTTTCTGTTTTGATTTTGCTTTTTATAATAGCCATCTTAATGGGTATGGAGTAATATCTCATTGTAGTTTTGTTTTTTTGTTTTTTTTTTTGTGGTACACGGGCCTCTCACTGTTGTGGCCTCTCCCGTTGCGGAGCACAGGCTCCAGACACACAGGCTCAGCGGCCATGGCTCACGGGCCCAGCCGCTCCGCGGCATGTGGGATCTTCCCAGACCGGGGCACGAACCTATGTCCCCTGCATCGGCAGGCAGACTCTCAACCACTGCGCCACCAGGGAAGACCTCTCATTGGAGTTTTGATTGCATATCCCTAATGATTAGTGATGTTGAGCATTATCCATGTGCTTATTGGCCATTGTATTATCTTCTTTGGAGAAGTAGTGTCTATTCAATTGGGTTTTTTTGGGTGGGGTGTTTTGTTGTTGTTGCTGAGTTGTAGCAGTTCTTTATACATTTTGAATATCAATCCTTTATCATATATGATTTGCAAATACTTTCTCACATCCCATTGGTGTCCTCTTCGCTCTGTCGATAGTCTCCTTTGATGCACAAAAGTTTTTATTTTGATGAACTCCAGTTTATCTATTGCCTATGCTTTGGTGGTATATCCAAGAAATCATTGCCAATTCTAATCTCATGAAGATTTTCCTCTATGTTTTCTTCTTAGAGTTTTATAGTTTTAGTTCTTATATTTAGGTCTTTAACCCATTTTTTAAACATCTTTATTGGAGTATAATTGCTTTACAGTGTTGTGTTAGTTTCTGCTGTATAACAAAGTGAATCAGCTATACATATACATATATCCCCTCCCTCTTGCGTCTCCCTCCCACCCTTCCTAACCCACCCCTCTAGATGATCACAAAGCACCGAACTGATCTCCCTGTAGCACATGCCTCTTTAAATAGCTGACATCTGGAGGAACTATCTGATACTTGTTACACTCCACTCAGCATGAACGGAGGTTGGCAGGGAATTTAGCAGCATGTCGTATTTTTAAAACACCTCACACCTCCCCCTCACCCTCCCTGCCTTCGGAGAGAGGTTTAAGCAATGCACTTGTATGTTCTGATGCATGAGCCTACCACCTTCCTCCCAGACATGCAAATGCTTTAAAAAGAGGGCCCAAAGCTTTTGATCTAACGCCAAGGTGGGCCACCCAAATTAAATACAAATAAGACAACAGCCAACACCTCTTCATTTCAGCAATAAAGTATGTGAACTTCATAAATCAGGTTACCTCAATTGTTCTCCCTCTCTCTCTCTCTATCTCTCTCTCTCTCTCTCTCACACACACACACACAGACACGAGCTTTAAACATTTTCTAATAAAAGTCCACCCACTGCTTCACTGAAACTCTTCCAAAGATCATTAGCAGCTTAAGAGAATTGTGTTGACTTGACAAAATTAATGGGACTCTAATTCAATTGTGACCTGACAGAAAGCCACCTGCTTTGCCTCCAGCAGATCAGGCTCTCTGAAGACTGTCCTTCCCTATTCGAGCTTCTGGGAAGTCAGATGAACAAATATCCGGAGAGCAATGCTGGACACGTAAACTCTTGGAGAACCTAGATCTCTCAATGGTGACAGCTGCCCCAGATATTTAATAGCTGTTCTTTAGAGTCTTGGAGCAAACTGAACACAGAGGTGTGTGGAGGTGCTAGGGGGCGCTCTACCACAGGAAATGGCGTTGGTGACTTAGTATGGAGCTTGTAGAAGGGGGGAGTTCTGTGTAACTGCTAACAGTCTGATAAGTGTTATCACAGAAAGTGGCGATACCCACTGTTGACTCATGCAAACAGTAATTGTTATTAGGAATAGTGCTAATAAAACAACTCCAAGAGTTTGAGAATTTTACATTTCCTTGGAATAGCCCACAGTATTTTATAAGGTCGAATTCTATAATTCTTCTTAACATTGCTTCAGGTAGCAGAACTCTTCTGGGAAGTGCGTGAGTGTGTGTGTGTGTGTGTGTGTGTGTGTGTGTGTGTGTGTGTGACAGAGACAGAGGAGGGGGGGGGATACATGGGAAAAAAGCAATGCATTTAATATATATACAAGCAAAGTATTCACCCTCAAGCACTCCTGAGATAAAGCTTTTTGTCTTTCCTTTTCCAAGAGTGAGTATGGGATTATTATACACTCTCTAGTTATGTGCCCCCAGATTCTCCATGGCAAATATTCAATCCTAGATTCCAAAAGCTCACAATTGGGGAAATCTGATAGAATCATCCTCTGCTTCAAAAATAGAGGAATAGAGGGTAGTGATCTAAGACAGCACTGCCAATCAGTTTCTTGAGCAGAGATTTAAAATCTATTGTCTGAAGAAGAAAATGTGCCCGGCTATTATCATAATTATCATCCCATTGGTCTTCAGCCACCAGGTTTACTGTGTAGCAATTTCAGAATCTAAGATCCTTGCCATATAACAGGGTGTTGAAAATTATGCTTAAGCGTTTGGAGATATGCAATGGATGAGAAGAATAATAAACATTTATTTTTTACTACATGCTAGGTATTATGATAAGTGTTCTAACACAGATGATCTCATTGAACACTGAAAACAACTTACAACAGCTACAATTATCCCCATTTTATAAAGGAGAAAATTGTGGCTTAGAAAGGTGAAGTAACACAGCCAATGTCACACAGGGATGAAATGGCAAGATCTGAAAATGTCTCTGGCTCTGGACATCACACATTTGTACCCTATTCTGCCTTTTAATCACTACCTGAAACACACCTGGCATGGTAAGCAATCTGAATATATTAGCTATCATTAGCTGGTATTCCCTGGTGCTAGGATGATCCAGCTTGTTGTGGAGAAGCTCCAGAGTACATCTTGAATGCTGAGAAAAAAATTTATTTTTTATTTCCAGCATTATAAAGGCAGGAAACATAGTTGAAGCAGATGGTCTGGGCCACTTCCTGATAGTGTAACTTTGTGATCATTTCTAAGCAATGAGTTTGGGAGGATTGAAGAAGAGTTCCATTTCAACACAGGGTCAGGGAATCCAGGAAAGCTTCCTGAAAGAAGAAATAATTGAGTTGTATCTTTAAATGGTCTGTAATGAAATAAGGATGCCATTCCCTTTCAATGAGACAGGCCTTAAATCAACACAGCCCTTCTGAGGATTATGAAAGTGGAGGCAACATTGCCAAATAAAGGCAGGTGAAAAGTGAATGAAGTGAAAAGATGAATGAAGGGGAATTGAAGAGACATCTATTAAACCACAAAAAATAAAAGTGCCTCCCAAAGCATGAGCAGTGTTTTTTGCTGGTGTTTCCCTCTGAAGTCTGCAATGCAAGACAATTTTTTTCTTCACATTTCTTTCTTGTCCTTTCAACTCATTGTAGCTAAAGTGGTCTGAGGCCAGCATGCTAATGTACTTTGACTGGGAGGCGGGAGGTCTCCGATCCCAGGCAGCCTCCTTGCTGGTCTGCCTGTGCACCCATCACCTGTTTAGCACCACTTCAACATAAATCATTAAAGCTCCTATAAAGGAAGCAAAGAAATACACTTAATATCTCCCCTCTCTTCTGCTGGAGCCTGCACAGCGGAGTGAGAAGGTGAAATAGCCATTTTCAATGTCTAAAATTGTCTCTGAAAAGTCACCAACGAGCCTCATTAAGTAACAGTCTTTGCAAATAATAAGCTGATTTTCTCCATGGCTTGAGACCAATTGCTCTTTTTGCTGCTGTTAACAGATTGCTGAAAGTGAGTTTCTGACACACAGCCCTCAGCATCAACTAGGATTAACAACATATTTTGGGGGCATCGCTGCCTGCCATGCTTTCTTGCAGCTGTGAGGGCAGCATAGGCCATCATGCTGGACTCTTCTCCGAGGAGGACACGGGAACTTTTGGAAGAGCCATCAGGTTGCACCCAGGGTGTCATGGCAGAAACACATGGCTCTCAGACTTTCCCCTTCTTGCCTATAGGAAGAGGGGAGGCCCAGAATAAAATAATTTAGACCATAGAATAGAAATGAGGAATGCACCCATTCATGTTATAATTTTCTTATTTTTTAGCTGACCTTAACGCTGACCAAATAAGAGCAAGCCCATGAGCTAAAACCATGAAGTTACCAATGTACCCTGCTTAGAAGAACCCCACACTTTGCCCCAATATTTTGAACACACACTTTCTTGATTAGCAAGAAGTCTAGCCTTGCCCTAGGATCCCTTGCCCACTCCACTTATTTTCTAGAAATTCCTGGTTGGGAGTAGAGCTTACATCTATCAGATTTCCAGCCTCATGCTCTAGAGGCCCGTGTGTCCTTGAAAGCTTTTACTCTGTCCCCAGTAGAGCTGGCAACCACATCTAGATTCGTATCTTCTAGGGTGCTTGTCCCTCTACAGCCAGTGGTAGAACATCTTCCTCTTGTCACAATGCAGCACTTTCAGGGGCCTCTCCCACTGAAGAACAGGAAAGCCCTGAGAGACATGTTCTCTCCTTTGCAAACTGTCTCTTTCCCAGCACCCACAGGCAATGCAGGGAAAGAAGATCTAAGGATATTTAGAACTAGTTTCAAACCTGACCTGGAACCACTTCTTTTCCTTGACATCCTAGGCATGCTATTTAGTCTAGCTGATGGGTCATTCATGGTGAATTTCCCTGAGGACTCCAATTTCTCTCTTTTTGGTCTCAGCTCCTTGTCAGCTTTCCAGTCTTCACAAGATCTCTATGTGACTGAACCCCATTGGTTCCATGTAAATCAATGGATGTGGCTGGGCAGCCCTTGCAGTGCATTCTGAACATTTTCTTAACAGTTAAAAAGTTCTCCAAATGTCATATTATAAGGGGGAGGCTCATCTTCCCAGAGCACAGAAGAAAGGTGTGTTCTAGCTCCACAAGCCGGTAGAACAATCTTGTTTCTGACTTCACCAGCCCCTACTCCTCTACTGTGCTGGTCACTGGTCTGGAGGTCTCATTCACTTCTTTCAGAGTCATTTTTGCACTATCTTACTTTTCAAATTCCCTCTGAAATGTCATCAACTTTCTCTTAGGTCTGAGACAATTCCTAAGGTACTATCCCTGGCCACCCACCAATCTCCACCGCCCCCCCATCCCCCTGCTATACACATACACACATCCTGTTTCCATTTACCTACTCCTCTCAATATCTAATCTCCTTCACACTGCTCTTTAGGGAAACCACAGATGATAAAAGGAGATTCTACTGCAGCTTAAATAACTGGCATGATGGGAGGAAACAAGACATCAACCACAAGATCTTAAAAAAAAAAAAAAAAGGATCCTGTTTTCCATATAAATATCTCTAGTAATTAAAAAAGGACAATGACAGAAACAGATAGGGTGAAAAATAAATGAAAAGTAAATAGATTTCACTTCTAAGCCTGATAAGTCAGAAAGGTTTCCTCCTGAGGAGGATGTTCTATTAAGATCTTGGAAGATAAACCTAATTTCTGGTTATTATGCATTACTGTTATGCCAATCACCTTGACATCCAGATGTACCTCATTCGAAGAGGTGGAGGTGGAGGCATCTGATTTACCTACTCTAATGGGCAAGACCTTTGGTTACTACAATAGGATATGTAACTACAGGCTAAATAGGTAGCTCTTATTTTGGTGGAAGGGATTGGTTACTCTTATAAATTCTTGATAAGGGTATTCTCAGACAGGGAAATAATGAGGGTAATGGTGCAATGAACCTGACAATTTCTCATTCTCAAACTTTCCTTTAGTTTGTCTTCTATCACGTACAACTTAAAAATGTGTTCCCCCCAAGGCGCTATCCTCAGTAACATTGTTCCATATTCTGTCTCTTGATGACTTCATGTGAATCAACCCATGGATTCAGCTACTACTTCTAAGCAGAGGACCCCAGGTCTATACTCTCTCATCCCATCCAAAATCTAAGCTATGACCAACTATTACAACCAACTCTTTCTATAGATGACCCAAACTCACCATTTTCATTACTACTTTCCATATGCCCCATATTGCCCCAAATTTACTATGTGTTCCCATTTTTCCATTTACTCAGGCTCAAAACTTTAAAGTCATTCCTTGGTAGCCCCATTCCCAGAGCCCGGTTCAGTCCCTCAATACCTCTTGGTCTGAACAAATATAACAGCAATATAACAAATATAACTAATAACTGATGCAGTTATTAGTTGCCAACTCAGTTTTTGAACAGGGCCTGCTACACAGTTTCCCCAAAGAAATCTTCCTAATGCACAGTTCACATGATTTCACCCCTTTGAACAAAATCTTTCAGTGGCTACTTAATGCATACACATGGCAAGTTCCATCTCTGTATTATGGTACTCAAGGCCCTCTGAGGTGTGCAGTATGGCTGGAATCTGGATGAGGGAATGAAACAGATGCTGCTGGAAAGGGAGAGAGACAGCAGACCATGATAATCCTTGTGAGTGATAAAGCATTTGTATTTCAACCTGAGGTCACTGAAGTGTCATCCGGAGGGTTAAGTGGGGACAGATATTGATATTACATGGACTTTAGAAAGTTCACTCTGGGGTTGGGCTACTTCATAAACATTTAAAAATATCACAAGCTATGAGAGAGCAGGGTTGGTGACAAGTGGTGAGATGTAAACTTAGAATGTTTTTCATAAAGGTCAATACACACACACACACACACGCACAAACACACAACTTAAGGCATTGCAATGCAAAATAAAAGAGGTAGAAAAATTACCAAGTTTTTTAAGCATTAGGGATATAAGCCTGAAGAGCAATATAAATGCAAGTTAAAATATAAAAGAAGCTTATATATGTAAGCAAAACTTCAAAGAAAAACATATACATAATGTGAAAAAGGAGTGGGGAATGGATTCAAGGAAAAAGAATAAGACAACTACCTAGCTCTTGGCTATTTCCATTTTAAAATAAGACTGGGAAAGTTAGAAGGGAAAAAATATTTAGTTCTGAAATGGAAAAAATAATAAGATGATAATTTTCTGTCAAATAGAATTGTGTGGGGGAACTTGCTGGTCTTTCTTCGCAGAAAAAGGCCTGCCGTGGAAGGTTCTGCGGATGAAAGGGTTTGATTAGTTTTAAGAACGTGGACCTGTGAAGTGGGTACATGAACAGATTGTTCTATTACTGCCTGTTAGCAGGGCAATAGTTATTTCGCTAATTTTTTCTTAACCTCTTCTTGATTTAGGGATATTTAATGCCAGAAGTGCAAAATAAGACTGCAGGACTTAGAAGCAGAATTTTTCTTCTGGTCCATAGGCTGTAAATCTTGTATAATTCATCTTCCATTGGGAGTAAAGATATTTAGGTAGCTGGGAATGGGGAAATGTAAGTAGAAACTGTAGAAGTGACAGAAAAGAGAGACTATAATTAAATAATAGCATGTAACACATCTAGTTTGGTATTTCCTTTTCCTGTCCTTTTGCACAATCAAATGCCTCCAGAGTTTAAGCAGGTAATGCAAATTAATAAAGTAGTCTGGGTTTAAGAATTCTAGTGTTCAAGCATTTTCATATTTAGTTGTCATTATCAGAACTGGCCATCAGCTTTGGTGTTGGTGGGGAAATAGAGAATTCTAGAAAGTGCAGCCACCCAAAGAATATCTAAAATAATTGCTACTGATCTCTAGCAGAATTTTGCCACATGGGAATGCAGGCCCAGATTTTGCAGAAGATATTTTTGCAATGTCTTCTGACTTGCCAAGAGTAGCTAACAATTTTCATTTTTATGTGAAATTCTCCATTTTTAAAACGTTAACTCAAAATTATTTTTCAACCTTGTTACAGGAAAAACAAAACTCATCTGAAAGCCCCATCCAGATCTGCTTTATAGTAATTGATGACAATAAACTTTAGAAAAGAATTAGCTTGTATCTTTCTCTTTCACTTTCTAGGACCTTTATTTCTTTTCGAAATTCCTGACCTTTAAAGAAGGCCACAATGTGAGAAGAGACAGAAATGCACTTGTCAAGAAAGGCTGTTCCCATGTTTGAAGACCGCAAGGGAAGGAGATTTGTGCTGGATAAAGACAAGGCTGTTTGACTAGATGAATGGGGTGTATGGGTGTCCCAGGCACAGAGAATCTAAGAAGAGTCTCAGAGTTGATACTACAACCAGTAGTGTAAAACACTCTCACTAAGGGTGTTTCATTTGACTCCTTGAAACTACCCCGTAAGTGAAATAAAAAGGCATGTGGAGGGCTTCCCTGGTGGCGCAGTGGTTGAGAGTCCACCTGCCGATGCAGGGGACACGGGTTCGTGCCCCGGTCCGGGAGGATCCCACATGCCGCGGAGTGCCTGGGCCCGTGAGCCATGGCCGCTGGGCCTGCGCGTCCGGAGCCTGTGCTCCCCAACGGGAGAGGCCACAGCGGTGAAAGGCCCGCATACCGAAAAAAAAAAAAAAAAAAAGGCATGTGGAAAATTCTGGAACTAGGAATAGGCCAGTCAGGCTGGATTAGAAATCTGAGCTTCCCAGGCCAAAATCATCCTTGGCTAGGCCAAATCGTTTTAGCCTAAACAGAAACAGAAGCAATTCAACTCCCTTTGCAATGTTGGCTATTGGATCGCAAGCCCACTTTCTTAAAACTAATCAAACTCTTTCATCTGCAGAACCTTCCATGGCAGGTCTTCCCAGCCAGAAGATGCTACTTTGTGAAAAGTCTCCCTTAGAGTATCAATTCCTCCTATAGGAAGAAAGGAATAGGGAAAATACATTAAAATTCAAACACTATAATGTGTGAACATTTTGTTTGTTTGTTTGTCTTGCTCTTCTGGCTTTGGTGAAATGCTTTCAGAGGCAGAGCTATCACTGTGCAATAGGAACTGCAACTTTATAAAAATTCTGGCTAGAACCTAAACTGACCTGCTACTCCTGTAGTGTTTGCTAGGTTACCACCCTGTGTAGCCTCTGACACTTTATCAAGCACATTACTGTATTCCTCCTTCCTTCTTTCTCTCCCTATTTTTTTCTTCAGAAATAATCTGTGTTTTTGTGTGATGGACGCTGTCCAGAGATGAAAAACCATGGACTCTGGTTTCCTCAAAGACTAGCAGAGAAGGTAGAAATTGAAATGAACAATGAAAATCGGAGGATGGAATCTAGAACATAATGTGTGCTAGGAATGCTCATAACAAAAAGGAACCTGTCATCAGAAACGATAATATTATATTCTATTAATAAGAGTTTGTTACGTGCCAGGCACTGTGGGAAGCATGTAATAGAAATCATCCCATTTAGTCACCCAAATAGAGGTAAGACATGGGCTTTATTATTTACTGCTTTACTGATAAGGAAACTAAAGTTTAGAAAGGATAGACATCTTGTCTTGGCCAAGATTTCTTCTCTTATTCCCTCTCTGTCTCTCTCTCCTCCCCGCCAACCCTTGGACTCCATTTCTCTCTCTTTCTCTCTCTTTTCCACATCGCTCTCCCTATCTCTTGATCCTGAGGATTGGCTATTGGATCACAAGTCCACTTTCTTAAAACTCTTTCATCTGCAGAACCTTCCACGGCAGGTCTTCCCAGCCAGAAGATGCTACTTTGTGAAAAGTCTGCATGCAGAAAGCATGCAAACTGTGCTGCACAGTGTATGGCAACTTTATAACTTCTCAATAAATGGCAGCTATTATTTCTTGGGCACATCAGGAAAGGCTTTTCAGGGGAGGCAGTGCTTGAACTAGAAATTGAAGGATGCTCAGGTCAAGTAACTGTGACATTTTTCATTTCATTTAATATTTATTAGGAACCCTGTGAGATGGGTATCATTAACCTCACCTTTCAAACAAGGAAACCGAAGCTCAGCAAGTTTAAATGACTGGCCCATGGCCAAAGAGCTAGCAAGCTGGAGGCTTGAGACTGGGACCCAAGTGTCCTAATTCCAAGGCTAACCTCTTTCCACTATTATATCTCTGTCCTGATGGCTTTTAGACCCAACGGTTGAAACCACTAATCCTTTAGTAAAAGCAGAGGGAGACACAGAATTGATACCAGCTTCTTGTTAATCCTTATTCCCTGGAGTAAAAGCGTTCCCTTGGAGAGTTAAAAGATACATACAAATGAGCAAAAATCATTGCCTATTCAGTAATGCTTCTGATATGTGCTTGTATCTTTTCAAGTAACTGAAATAATTATATGAAAGAAAGGAAAAGGAGAGAAACCCGGTACAAAGAGTATGTTTACAGGAAGGTCTTTTTAATGAGCTCTCTGCTCAGTACATTTTGTTGTCTGTAAAGGAAAGGTGTGAACAGAGCCAGTATGGATCTGCTAAGAATTAGTCCAACTTGCTCCCATCAATTATACTGAAGTTTTTGACAAACCTCCACTATTCATGGGAAATTTCCTGACAGGATGCTAATAAATCTACCTAACCTTGTCACCCCCCACCAATATGCCAAATTTGCAGCGTTCAAGATAAATAACATTCATGCATTATGAGACTGAACTTGACTTCTCAGAATTTCCATAAGGCTCTAGTAGGCTAATGGAAGAAAATGCTATTTTGTCTCCAGAATATAAAAGAAAATGCTTGTCTTCAGAAAAGCACTACCCTGGCAGGCAAAGTATTTTGCTGCTGGGCCCATTTGAGATGCCAAGGACCACAGGGTTGAGAGGCATCAGGGCGTGGTCATGTGTTACCTGTACAATATAGTGCCATGCTGGAGATGTGCGCAGTGAATAATATAGAGCACTGCATACACATACTTAGAGGAACCCAGATGCCTAGACCTTGGGGCTAAGCCGCTAACAGCAAAGCTGATATCTGCAGGTTTATTTTCCACCCAAATCATTAACTTCCATTTCAGAAAGGAAATTCATCAAAAGCTAAAACCAAACTCACTGCCTGAGGGCAAGAGTGATTACTGAGCAAAGAAGAACTTTGCTTTGCTTGGGGGTATTCCAAGGTGACATACCAGAGTTAATGGTAGTGTGGCATCTTTGTGAAGAGCTGAGCTCTGAAGCCAGAGAACATGTGTTCAAATCTCTGCTTTGCTACTTGCAAAGTTTATAAAATGGTGATAATAATAGTACACATTCCATTGGGTTGTTTTAAGGAAAAGATTAATTTTGACAATGCATGTAAAGCACTCAGCATTCAGTTCAACATGCAGTATACCCCATCAGAAAAAGATTACTGGGCTTCCCTGGTGGCGCAGTGGTTGAGAGTCCACCTGCCGATGCAGGGGACGCGGGTTCGTGCCCCGGTACGGGAAGATCCCACATGCCGCGGAGCGGCTGGGCCTGTGAGCCATGGCCGCTGAGCCTGCGCGTCCGGAGCCTGTGCTCCGCAACGGGAGAGGCCACAACAGTGAGAGGCTCGCGAATCGCAAAAAAAAAAAAAAGATTACTTTTGTGTAGACCATGCTCTTAGTTCATGCTCTGCCCTGGTGTCACATCCTATAGGAATCTCCACCTCCCAAATCCAGCTGAGCCAGTTGGTCACCTGCTCTGCTCTCATGATACTCCACCTATGCCTCTATCACCACACTTCACACATTGTATTACAGACTATGTCATTGTGTTTGCTTCCACCAGTAGATTACAAAACAATGAAGGGTAAAGAAACTGAACTTTTACATTGTATTCCATTGTATTCATCTCCAGTGCCTAGTATATGGGAGGTTATCAAAAATGTGTGCTGAATTAAGGTACAGATACATTGTCTCATTTTGCGCACCTGAAACATAGAAAAGGCTAATGTCTCAACTTCTGGGTTGAAAGGGCAGCTAAACAAATTGTTAATTGTGTCATGTTAATGTCATGGGTTTTTCCTCTCAATAAAGTTATGGGAGCAAAGAGCTCTTAAATTCCTATACATTAATGGTATAATTCCCAACGGTGGACGTGAGGATGTCCATTGTAAAATCCATTGTAAAATAGTTTTCACTATTATTACCCCAGTAGAGAAAGTACATAATGAATGAACCACAAGTTCCTTCTTAGAAAACTCTTCCTTCCAGGCAGACGCTGCAAAAGGCCACTTGGGTTGCACAGGCCTCTGCTGGATTTGCCTGATGAAACTGAAAGAGACATTGCCCTCTGAGATGTCTTTCCTCATTAGAAGACCGGAAGAGGAAAAACACAGAACTAAGAGAAAATTCCATTAGAACTGCAACTATTCCTCACCCGGAGGTAACAACCTTCACTCCAGCTTTAGGTCCAGGGTAGAGTAAGTAAACTCCACCAATGGAATCCAGAGGGCATACAATCAAAACACCCCACAGAGCTGCAACTATTTATTTAAAAAGATCTTGAACATTCAGCAGGAGTGGGCAGACAACAGACAGGCACTCTTCTAGCCTCAGAGCCAGTATTCCTGCTGACTGGCATGGCATATTTCTTTAGCCGATCTTCTAGAATCTGGGCTTTACCTCTCCATAAGGATATAGAATTTCAATCAGTTAAAAGCCTAAACTTTGTGCCCAGACAGACCTGGGCTTGAATCAACGGATGTGTTACTTTGGACAAGTTACATGAGTTTTATAAACTTTGTTTTTCTCATTGGTAAATAGGTGTAATCAGTTACCTACTTCTTAGGGTTGTTACAAGGATTTAATTTTTAAACATGAACATAAAACATGTGAAAGTTACTGGCACAAGAAATGCTACCTTTTGTTGTTTTCATCACTATAGCCTTTTGTATCATCTATCTTGCACTTGGTTCTCTTTCTCATAAGACTATGAACCACATTAACTCATTCTGAAGGAAAAACTGGCCTTCTAATGTTGGTCTTCCTTGAGTTTTACCAGGCTATTTTTTTGTCTGTCCCATCTGAGAAAAGTTCTTCAAATCTGTCCATGTGACACCACCACCATACAAATACTGGTCTGATAAAGAATGACTGTTTTTACTCTAAGTTCTCTGGGATTTGTGCCATTTCTCCAAGTAAATTCAAATGTGGTTTAAACAATAGACTGTATTTTGTAAAGATAAATATACAGAGAAAGACACACACACACACACACACACACACACACACACACACTTGCACACTTTTAACTTATATTGCATGGACCCAGTTGGGAGAAACAAGATTTCACTTTTAGATTCTCCACCTGCATGGCATGGGTGTAATGAAAACGTCTGTCAGGGAAAGTAATGTGTTTAATATTGCACCAGTCTTAAACATCAGCAGAGATTTCTGTGCACTGCAAATAATTCCATCACCTGCCCATATTACATCGCTCTGTGTTTCATCTGTGGTAGAATGATATCAATATGTCAAGCATGAGGAAAAGGATGTTTTATGAGATTGATGTAAGGAAGCACAATAACAAGCACATAAAAAGGGCAGCCAAAGATGCCAAAAAAGTTGTCAGAGGAAAAGGCTGTGATCTCTCACTGGTGTGCACTGAGTTTATTTTTCTCACCAAGGGTCCAGAGGCCATCAAGGCTGCCTGTGGCCTTGATTTAGGATTTTAAAGATTAAACCACACTGATTTTAGGAAAAGGCCTTTCAGCAACCACTGAATGTCTAGGAGGTGAATAATAGGTGAAGGCTGTTAGTGAGCCTATGGAAAACAAACACCAGAATGTTCCAGGGTGTACCAGTGAGCAATTCCCAAGAGAGGCTGACTTTGCAAGACACCGTGGAGGGAAACTTCTTTGGGACCTGGATCATGATTGGAGGGAGGAAGGTAAATTTTTCTCTAGAGAAGAAATTTGCATATGGAGAAGAAGAAAGGTGATCATCAATCTAGATGGATACCATTCTTACAGAAGCAAAATTAGAAAAGAGAATCTGGAGATAATTTTCTTAATTTATACTGTTAGTGTCCCATTTTTGGCCTTTGCTACCTCTTCTCATTGTATTATTTAGGATTCCTTTTTATATACTGGGTACTTAAAATCAAATTAACTGCTTTATATTCCCAGGGCTTACCCCACACCTTCTCACCTCTGTATGCCTGCCACGCTATTTCCATTACTTGGAATGCCTTCCTTGGGTGTCTTCACCTACATAAATATTTCTTATCCTTCAAGGGCCAGATAAAATAGAATTTCATCCACAAAGCCTTCTCTGATTACTTTAGATTTAAAGATTCCTTGCCTCTGAAATTCCATGACACTTGACTGACATCTCATTGATTTGTCCTTTTTTTTAAAAAGATAATGGGGGTAGGAGTTTATTAATTTATTCATTTATTTTTGCTGTGTTGGGTCTTCATTTCTGTGCGAGGGCTTTCTCTAGCTGTGGCGAGCGGGGGCCACTCTTCGTCGCGGTGCGCGGACCTCTCACTATTGAGGCCTCTCTTGTTGCGGAGCACGGGCTCCAGACGTGCAGGCTCAGTAGTTGTGGCTCACGGGCCTAGCTGCTCCATGGCATGTGGGATCCTCCCAGACCAGGGCTCGAACCCGTGTCCCCTGCATTAGCAGGCAGATTCTCAGCCACTACGCCACAAGGGAAGTCCCTCATTGATTTGTTTTTAGTTTTTTTATTATAGTTGTTTAGATATAGGTACTGGAATACAAGCTCCTTGAGGATGGGGTCTAGTCATGGGTCAGAAGGTGAGACTGGCACAAAGTGGCCCTCAGTAAATATGTGCTGAGTGATTTTTTTATATATACTTTTATTCACTGTAGTGTCTTGTACAGTGCATTTAGTAGGTGCTCAATAAATATTTATTGATGGAATGGACAGATGAAGTTCAGGAAGTCCCTGAAATGCTGAGAATAGCTTTATATGTAAAAAGAAGCAAGAAAAAGAAGGAAAGGAGGAGTAAGAGGAGGAAGTGGGGAGGAGAGGAATTTCCTATAGGCACAATGAAACAACTTCTCAGAGTTTTATCTTTCAGGAAATGTGGGTGCGAATAAAAAATCTAAATTACCAGTGAGTATTCTTCTGAACATATATACCAGTATATTTCTAACTCTCTTTTTATTCAAGATCTCTGATACAAGGTGGATAGGTGACAGGTCACATTTCCAGAAGCTGTTTCTAAAATGTACTTGCCCCTAATTTGGTTAGCTGCATTTGCAAACAATCTTACACTAGTGGTGGCTTGGCATTCAATAGGGACTGCATTGTATATAGTGTATTGCTTGGTGAAGCAAATACCTTACAGTGATTTTGAACAGGGGCCCAAACAACACAGAGAAAGTCTAGTTACAACATTCTTTTTTTTTCCTCTGAGGCTGCTGCTGAGGGCTACTAGAAAAAAGAGTCACCAGGTTCTCCCACTTATAAGTAAATACGAAAAACACAACATCAACTATCTTTTCACTCAGTGTTTGGAGGGCATGTCTGGAAACAACCTGCATCAGAAGCTCTTGGGGCACTTGTTTAAAAATGCAGATTCCTGGCCTCTTTCCAGACCTATGGATTACTTAGATTGCCATATTTTTGTAAGGAGGAGAATAAGATATATTACTAATGTCTATCATTTATTTCATTATATATAGTCACATATACACACACATATATACACAATATGTATTTATATTTTCATAGTTCTTGGCCTTGAAACATAAAAGAGGCTTTCAATTACTGATATTTATTAGATTTAACTTTTTTTTTTTTTTCAAGTTCACCTTCTTTCCTGGCCCACAGACCCATACATACAACTTTCACTCCTCCACGTTTCCTGCATGGGAGAGTATGTCAATATGCATGTATGAATGAATAGATGGGTAACTGTTAGATGTATAAATAAATAACTTAGTGATTACTGTATTTGGTATGCAACTCATGGAAGCATTTATACACTCAATATGTCCACATCCAGGATTGATTACATAATTCACGACACCCAGTAAAATGAAAATGTGCAAAAATGAAAACTATTTAAAAATTATTGAAACTTTACAGATGGTGACGGCAGACCATTAAAATAAGCAACTGTGCAGGCTGCAGATCCACGAATCTGACCTTGCCTGTAACATAGACAATGTTCTTCTCTGTGGAATGAATGAATGGAGGGAAGGCCCAGTGTGTCTTCTGATCTCCAGGTAGAGAGAGGCGGGAAAGGGCCACCCAGCCCTGCAGCCATACTTCTATCACCTATGGGCTATCCGCTTGTTGGATTTTCCCCACTCCCCTTTGGTCATATTCATTTGCATTTTCCCAGATTGTGTGGGATTTAGATAGCTCTCATTTGTTTCTAATATCCTGCTTTCTAGCCCTCATCTTCCCTGTTATCTTCAACCATCAATTTGTAACTTGTAATCTCACTAGAGCTAGCTATTAAGCCCTTACAATATTCTAAATAGAATCTGAACAAGCCCTGATCCTTTCATAAAACCAGTGGTTGCCTCTTATCCAATGAGTTGCTATTGCTAGTCTCCTTCCCTCTTCTCCATTCCTGGGATGCAATGAAATGTTGAGACACAAGTTCATTTTAATTAATTTTTCAAGTTTCCTCCCAAATTTAACAAAAATATTACAAGCAAAAATAAAGGTAAAATAAAATAACAACACCCTTGTGACACTACACAGTATATAATTAGTGAAGAACAATTTTTTAAAATAGATGTACATGTTTGCAAGCAGTGACTATTTTTATCAAAAATAAATGCGGGGGGAGGAATCTCAATCGTGTCCTTTTATGATATATGGATCTAACACACTTTAATAAGAAGCAACCCCCAGGCAAAGAGGTAAGTATAATTTCTTCACCCAGGGGAATAGTTAATATACAGTTTAATGCTCTTATGAATGTTGATGGAAAAACAGAATTTTCATACATTTAAATTTTTTCTCCTAAGCTTAGATATTGAGAGTTTGTATATTAAGGAAAAATTAAAGTAACAGTGGCTAACCCTAGCAAATTATGAATCATATTTCATATCTCACAATCATACGTGTGAATCACATATTATACACACATAGATACATACACACACAAATATACTATGCAGATATTTATATGCCTAATGCCTAGAAGTAAATCATGGAGTGTTTTCTTGTATGAATTTGTGGAAATGTGAAGGTGAGTACAAGCATATGTATGTGGTATCTGGATTTGAAACTAATTTGGAAAGTCGACCTCTCAGGTTTATAAATATATCTCATTTTTTCACAGCTTCAGCCAGATTTTCCTTTCTACTTTTTCTCATGGCATTGTGAGAGGATATCAGTAAGGTGTAATTATTCTCCTGCTGGGCCATATGTGCAGTAAATTTCCAGATAACCAAATTCTGTAACTGTTGGAAATTTCAGAGGGAACATTATTTTAGAAGAGCTGGTATTTTAGGTCTTCAAATGGTAATTAAATATGGTAAATCTCTACAGAATAAAAAAGAATGAATACAATCAGATGACTAAACTCCAACTGATCTTAGGTCATTCTTTGTCTTATGAAAGGGCATTTTACTTATGGGGGAAAACAGTGATAACGACGATAACGTTTACTCACAGTCATTCATTACAGTTCTACACTTCCATACCTAATCACTTTGCCCCATAATTATTTTCTAGGCTTGAGTAAATAAACCCTGGACTAAAGGTCCACCATGTGTGTTTGTCTCTTGATCCAGGTGGTGTTTTTTGTCCCCAACAATTATTTTTCCTCAAATGGACTTTTCACCGAAACGCAAGTATTATTGACAACATCTTAACTATACGGAGGGAAAACAAGTGGACAAATGACAGGCAGCAGGCACTAAGGAAAAGAATAAAATTAGAGCTGGTTAGTGAATGGGATCATAGACATATATTAAAGTATTGGTTAGAAATGAGGACACTTTCTTTTAAATCACTGAAGGGATTTACTCAAAGGTCAAAATTCTGTTCTTGTTTAACCCCCATATCATTCATTTTCAGGTGGTGGGAAGTAATAGTCATTTTAATTATACAGTAAGAATCACAGAGGTTATTTGTTAGCCCCAGTCTCACAGAAAGTCATCGCTAAATAAAGGTTCCTGACCCTTTTATCCAGTTAATTTCCTCTTATTATTATCCTCCACTGTCACATAGATTTTAGTGGCTACTCAGAAGTAGGCTTTTTCCCTTTCTTACATAAATATAGATATGCTTTCTTTCATGTCCTGAAAAGTTGAATATAACTTGAGCTCTCATAAATCATATGCTGAAGAGAAGAAATGCTGGACTGGGAGACAGGGTAGGAGTGGGAATTATAAGCTTAAATTTTTAGAAACATGTTTATTATCTTTTCAAAAGTGATTAATGCTTTAAAAACCACTTAAAATACTATTTTAATGCACTTGAGAAACTCACATTAAAGGAACTCTGCATAAAATAAAATACTTAAATAACTTATTAATGTAAGTAAGTACTCCATTACTTAGCTGGATTCCCCCGACTTATTTTATACATATTTTTTTCTAGTATAGTATTTCCCAAATTGTGTTCCCAGGAGCTGAATATTAATAAGTGTTATATCAATGAACATTACATAAGTGACTGGTCAAATGAGTTTTTTTTTTTTTTTGCACTTTTGAGTGTTTTATTTATATCAAACTGAATAAAATCTGTGCATTTCTCAGATAGAAAAGACATGTCATGGTAGAAATATACCTTTCAAGTATTCAAGGGTACACAAGTACACTGGGGAGATCGTAAAAGTGCAGATTCTGATTCAGTAGTTCTGATGGGCTTGAATTCCATTTTTTTTAACATCTTTATTGGAGTATGATTGCTTTACAGTGGTGTGTTAGTTTCTGCTTTATAACAAAGTGAATCAGTTATACATATACATATGTTCCCATATCTTTTCCCTCTTGTGTCTGCCTCCCTCTCACCCTCCCTATCCCACCGTCTAGGTGGTCACAAAGCACCGAGCTGATCTCCCTGTGCTATGTGGCTGCCTCCCACTAGCTATATATTTTACGTTTCATTTGGTAGTGTATATATGTCCATGCCACTCTCTCACTTTGTCACAGCTTACCATTCCCCCTCCCCATATCCTCAAGTCCATTCTCTAGTAGGTCTGTGTCTTTATTCCCGTATTGCCCCTAGGTTCTTCATGACCTTTTTTTTTTCTTAGATTCCATATATATGTGTTAGCATACAGTATTTGTTTTTCTCTTTCTGACTTACTTCACTCTGTATGACAGACTCTACATCCATCCACCTCACTACAAATAACTCAATTTCATTTCTTTTTATGGCTGAGTAATATTCCATTGTATATATATGCCACATCTTCTTTATCCATTCATCTGTTGATGGACACTTAGGTTGCTTCCATGTCCTGGCTATTGTAAATAGAGCTGCAATGAACATTTTGGTACATGACTCTCTTTTTGAGTTATGGTTTTCTCAGGGTATATGCCCAGTAGTGGGTTCGATGGGTCATATGGTAGTTCTATTTTTAGTATTTTAAGGAACCTCCATACTGTTCTCCATAGTGGCTGTATCAATTTACATTCCCACCAACAGTGCAAGAGGGTTCCCTTTTCTCCACACCCTCTCCAGCATTTACTGTTTGTAGATTCTTTGATGATGGCCATTCTGACTGGTGTGAGATGATACCTCACTGTAGTTTTGATTTGCATTTCCCTAATGATTCATGATGTTGAGCATTGTTTCATGTATTTGTTGGCAATCTGTACATCTTCTTTGGAGAAATGTCTATTTAGGTCTTCTGCCCATTTTTGGATTGGGTTGTGTGTTTTTTTGTTATTGAGCTGCATGAGCTGCTTGTAAATTTTGGAGATTAATCTTTTTTCAGTTGCTTCATTTGCAAATATTTTCTCCCATTTTAAGGGTTGTCTTTTGGTCTTGTTTATGGTTTCCTTTGCTGTGCAAATGCTTTGAAGTTTCATTAAGTCCCATTTGTTTATTTTTGTTTTTATTTCCATTTCTCTAGGAGGTGGGTCGAAAAGGATCTTGCCATGATTTATGTCATAGAGTGTTCTGCCTATGTTTTCCTCTAAGAGTTTGATAGTGTCTGGCCTTACATTTAGGTCTTTAATCCATTTTGAGTTTGTTTTTGTGTATGGTGTTAGGGAGTGTTCTAATTTCATACTTTTACATGTACCTGTCCAGTTTTCCCAGCACCACTTATTGAAGAGGCTGTCTTTTCTCCACTGTATATTCTTACCTCCTTTATCAAAGATAAGCTGACCATATGTGTGTGGGTTTATCTCTGGGCTTTCTATCCTGTTCCATTGATCTACATTTCTGTTTTTGTGCCAGTACCATACTGTCTTGATGACTGTAGCTTTGAAGTATAGTCTGAAGTCAGGGAGCCTGATTCCTCCAACTCTGTTTTTCTTTCTAAAGATTGCTTTGGCTATTCGGGGTCTTTTGCATTTCCATAAGAATTGTGAAATTTTTTGTTCTAGTTCTGTGAAAAATGCCATTGGTAATTTGATAGGGATTGCATTGAATCTGTAGATTGCTTTGGGTAGTAGAGTCATTTTCACAATGTTGATTCTTCCAATCCAAGAACATGGTATATCTCTCCATCTGTTTGTATCATCTTTAATTTCTTTCATCAGTGTCTTATAATTTTCTGCATACAGGTCTTTTGTCTTCTAAGGTAGGTTTATTCCTAGGTATTTTATTCTTTTTGTTGCCATGGTAAATAGGAGTGTTTTCTTAATTTCACTTTCATATTTTTCATCATTAGTGTATAGAAATGCTAGAGATTTCTGTGCATTAATTTTGTAGCCTGCTACTTTACCAAATTCATTGATTAGCTCCAGTAGTTTTCTGGTGGCATCATTAGGATTCTCTATGTATAGTATCATGTCATCTGCAAACAGTGACAATTTTACTTCTTCTTTTCCAATTTGGATTCCTTTTATTTCTTTTTTCCTCTCTGATTGCGGTGGCTAAAACTTCCAAAAGTATGTTGAATAACAGTGGTGAGAGTGGGCAACCTTGTCTTTTTCCTGATCTTAGTGGAAATGGTTTCAGTTTTTCACCATTGAGGACGATGTTGGCTGTGTGTTTGTCATATATGGCCTTTATTATGTTGAGGAAAGTTTCCTCTATGCCTACTTTCTGCAGGGTTTTTATCATAAATGGGTGTTGAATTTTGTTGAAAGCTTTCTCTGCATCGATTAAGATGATCATATGGTTTTTCTCCTTCAATTTGTTCATATGGTGTATCACGTTGATTGATTTGCATACATTGAAGAATCCGTGCATTCGTGGGATAAACCCCACTTGATCATGGTGTATGATCCTTTTAATGTGCTGTTGGATTCTGTTTGCTAGTATTTTGTTGAGGATTTTTGCATCTATGTTCATCAGTGATATTGGCCTGTAGTTTTCTTTCTTTGTGACATCTTTGTCTGCTTTTGGTATCAGGGTGATGGTGGCCTTGTAGAATGAGTTTGGGAGTGCTCCTCCCTCTGCTGTATTTTGGAAGAGTTTGAAAAGGATAGGTGTTAGCTCTTCTCTAAATGTTTGATAGAATTCACCTGTGAAGCCATCTGGTCCTGGGCTTTTGTTTGTTGGAAGATTTTTTAATCACAGTTTCAATTTCAGTGCTTGTAAATGGTCTGTGCATGTTTTTTATTTCTTCCTGGTTCAGTCTTGGCAGGTTTGCATTTCTAAGTATTTGTCCATTTCCATTTTATTGTCATAGAGTTGCTTGTAGTAATCTCTCATGATCCTTTGTATTTCTGCAGTGTCAGAAATACAATTTCTTCTCCTTTTTCATTTCTAATTCTATTGAGTCTTTTCCTTTTTCTTTCCTGATGAGTCTTCCTAATGGTTTATTAATTTTGTTTCTCTTCTCAAACAACCAGTGCTTAGTTTTATTGATATTTGCTATTGTTTCCTTCATTTCTTTTTCACTTATTTCTGATCTGATCTTTATGATTTCTTTCCTTCTGCTAACTTTGGGGGTTTTTTGTTCTTCTTTCTCCAATTGCTTTAGGTGTCAGGTTATGTTGTTTATTTGAGATTTTTCTTGTTTCTTAAGGTAGGATTGTATTGCTATAAACTTCCCTCTTAGAACTGCTTTTGTTGCACCCCATAGGTTTTGGTTCATCCTGTTTTCATTGTCATTTGTTTCTAGGTATTTGTTGATTTCCTCTTTGATTTCCTCTGTGATCTCATGGTTATTAAGTAGTGTATTGTTTAGCTTCCATGTGTTCGTATTTTCTACATATTTTTTCCTCTAATTGATATCTAGTCTCATAACGTTGTGGTCAGAAAAGATACTTGATACGATTTCAATTTACTTAAATTTACCAAGGCTTGATTTGTGACCCAAGATATGATCTATCCTGGAGAATGTTCCATGAGCACTTGAGAAGAATGTGTATTTTGTTGCTTTTGGATGGAATGTCCTATAAATATCAATTAAGTCCATCTTGTTTAATGTATCACTTAAAGCTTGTGTTTCCTTATTTGTTTTCATTTTGGATGATCTGTCCATTGGTGAAAGTGGGGTGTTAAAGTCCCCCACTATTATTGTCTGCCTGTCGATTTGCCCTTTTATGGCTGCTAGTATTTGCCTTATGTATTGATTGCTCCTATGTTGGGCGCATAAATATTTACAATTGTTATGTCTTCTTCTTGGATCGATCCCTTGATCATTATATAGTGTCCTTCTTTGTCTCTTGTAATAGTCTTTATTTTAAAGTCTATCTTGTCTGATATGAGAATTGCTACTCCAGCTTTCTTTTGATTTCCATTTGCATGGAATATCTTTTTCCATCCCCTTACTTTTACTCTGTATGTGTCCCTAGGTCTGAACCGGGTATCTTGTAGACAGCATATATACGGGTCTTGTTTTTGTATCCATTCAGCCAGTCTATGTCTTTTGGCTGGAGCATTTAATCCATTTACATTTAAAGTAGTTATCGATATGTATGTTCCTATTACCATTTCCTTAATTGTTTTGGGTTTGTTATCGTAGGTCTTTTCCTTCTCTTGTGTTTCCTGCTTAGAGAAGTTCCATTAGCATTTGTTGTAAAGCTGGTTTTGTGGTGCTGAATTCTCTTAGCTTTTGCTTGTCTGTAGAGGTTTAATTTCTCCATCAAATCTGAATGAGATCCTTGCTGGTAGAGTAATCTTGGTTGTAGGTTTTTCTCCTTCATCACTTTAAATACGTCCTTCCACTCCCTTCTGGCTTGCAGAGTTTCTGCTGAAAGATCAGATGTTAATCTTATGGGGATTCCCTTGTGTGTTATTTGTTGTTTTTCCCTTGCTGCTTTTAACATTTTTTCTTTGTATTTAATTACTGATAGTTTCATAATATGTGTCTTAGCATGTTTCTCCTTGGATTTATCCTGTATGGGACTCTCTGTGCTTCCTGGACTTGATTAACTATTTCCTTTCCTGTATTAGGGAAGTTTTCAAGTGTAATCTCTTCAAATATTTTCTCAGTCCCTTTCTCTTTCTGTTCTTCTTCTGGGACCCAAATAATACGAATGTTGGTGTGTTTAATGTTGTCCCAGAGGATTCTGAGACTGTCCTCAGTTCTTTTCCTTCTTTTTTCTTTATTCTGCTCTGCAGTAGTTATTTCCACTATTTTCCCTTCCAAGTCACTTATCCATTCTTCTGCCTCAGTTATTCTGCTATTGATCCCTTCTAGAGAATTTTTAATTTCATTTATTGTGTTGTTCATCATTGTTTGTTTGCTCTTTAGTTCTTCTAGGTCCTTTTTAAACGTTTCTTGTATTTTCTGTATTGTATTTCCAAGATTTTGGATCGTCTTTACTATCATTATTCTGAATTCTTTTTCAGGTAGACTGCCTATTTCCTCTTCATTTGTTAGGTCTGGCAGGTTTTTACCTTGCTTCTTCATCTGCTGTGTGTTTTTCTGTCTTCTCATTTTCCTTAACTTATTGTGTTTGGGGTCTCCTTTCCATAGGCTGCAGGTTCGTAGTTTCCGTTGATTTTGGTGTCTGTCCCCAGTGGCTAAGGTTGGTTCAGTGGGTTGTGTAAGCTTCCTGGTGGAGGGGACTAGTGCCTGTGTTCTGGTGGATGAGGCTGGATCTTGCCTTTCTGGTGGGCAGGTCCACGTCTGGTGGTGTGTTTTGGGGTGTCTGTGGCCTTATTATGATTTTAGTCAGCCTCTCTGATCATGGGTAGCGTTGTGTTCCTGTTTTGCTAGTTGTTTGGCATAGGGTGTCCAGCAGTGTAGCTTGCTGGTTGTTGAGTGAAGCGGGTCTTGGTGTTGAGATGGAGATCTCTGGTAGATTTTTGCTGTTTGATATTACATGGAGCTGGGAGGCCTCTTGTGGACCAGTGTTCTGAAGTTGGCTCTCCCACCTCAGCAGCACAGCCCTGACTCCTTGCTGGAGCACCAACAGCCTTTCATCCACACGGCTCAGAATAAAAGGGAGAAAAAACAGAAAGAAAGAAAGAAAATAAAATAAAGTAAAATAAAATAAAATAAAGTTATTAAAATAAAAAAGAATTATTAAGAAAAAAATTTAAAGGTTAAAAAAAAAGAAAGAACAAAAAGAGACGGACAGAACCGTAGGGCAAATGGTAAAAGCAAAGAAATACAAAGTCACACACATACACACTCACAAAAAGAGGAAAAGGGAAAAAAATATGTATATCTTTGCTCCCGAAGTCTACCTCCTCAATTTGGGATGATTCATTGTCTATTCAGGTATTCCACAGATGCAGGGTACATCAAGTTGATTGTGGGGATTTAATCTGCTGCTCCTGAGGCTGCTGGGATAGATTTCCCTTTCTCTTCTTTGTTTTCACAGCTCCCAGGGGCTCAGCTCTGGATTTGGCTCCGCCTCTGAGTGTAGGTCGCCTGAGGACGTCTGTTCTTCGCTCAGACAGGACGGGGTTAAAGGATCAGCTGATTCGGGGGCCCTGGCACACTCAGGCCAGGGGGAGGGAGGCATACAGATGTGGTGGCAGAGGCCAGCGGGATGTTGCACCAGCCTGAGGTGTGCCTTGTGTTCTCTCGGGGAAGTTGTCCCTGGATCCCGGGACCCTGGCAGTGGTGGGCTGCACAGGCTCCCGGGAGGGCAGGTGTGGATAGTGTCCTGTGCTTACACACAGGCTTCTTCGTGGCGGCAGCAGCAGCCTTAGCGTCTCATGCCCGTCTCTGGGGTCCGCACTGATAGTCCCAGCTCGAGCCCGTCTCTGGAGCTCCTTTAAGCAATGCTCTTAATCCCGTCTCTTTGCACAGTAGGAAACAAAGAGGGAAGAAAAAGTCTCTTGTCTCTTCGGCAGCTCCAGACTTTTTCCTGGACTCCTTCCCGGCCAGCCGTGGCGCACTAACCCCTTCAGTCTGTGTTCTTGCAGCCAACCCCAGTTCTCTCCCTGCGATCTGACCTCCGAAGCCTGAGCCTCAGCTCCCAGCCCCTGCCCGCCCCAGCGGGTGAGTAGCCAAGCCTCTCGGGCTGGTGAGTGCCGGCCGGCACCGATCCTCTGTGCGGGAATCTCTCCGCTTTGCCCTCGGTAGCCTCATTGCTGTGCTCTCCTCCATGGCCCCGAAGCTTCCCCCCTCCGCCACCCGCCATCTCCGTCCGCAAAGGGGCTTCCTAGTGTGTGGAAACCTTTCCTCCTTCACAGCTCTCTCCCACTGGTGCAGGTCCAGTTTTGATTGTGTCTTCAATCACATCTATTCTTTTGTCTCTGTGTTTTCTTTTTTCTTTTGCCCTACCCAGGTACGTGGGGTGTTTCTTGCCTTTTGGGAGGTTTGAGGTCTTCTACCAGCGTTCAGTATGTGTTCTATAGGAGCTGTTCCACACGTTGGTCAAATGAATTTGAGAAACCTTGAGTTAAATAAAATTTAAAATGTATTTATACTACAAGACTTCTTAGAACCTTTAATTTGCTAATACACACTGTGAATACCTAAGGGTGGGAGCTGTATTAAGAAGCTTCCCAATGTATTTTTACACAATATATTCTTTTTTTTTTTTTGGCTGCCTTGGGTCTTTGTTGCGGTGTGCCGGCTTCTCACTGCGGTGGCTTCTCTTGTTGCGGAGCATGGGCTCTAGGCACACAGGCTTCAGTAGTTGTGGCTGCTCTGCGGCATGTGGGATCTTCCCAGACCAGGGCTTGAACCCATGTCCCCTGTATTGGCAGGTGGATTCTTAACCACTGCGCCACCAGGCAAGTCCCCCAATGTATTTTTACTGAATATCTTCCCTCTTTTAATTCCCAAGGACCATACCATAGGACTGTTTTTTTGTTTGTTTGTTTTTGGTCACACCACATGGCTTGTGGGATCTTAGTTCCCCGACTGGGGATCAAACCTGGGCCCTCGGCAGTGAGACCACAGAGTCCTAACCCCTGGACTGCCAGGGAATTCCCAGGACTGTTTTTTAAGTGAATGTATTTTGGGAAACAACAGTCTAATGATATTTTTCTTTAAGTGAGACCACCAATATGTCAGCTGCTATCCAATGCTGGGCTAAGGCATGGCCCCAAGAAAACATGATTTTGTTTGTTTCTTATACATCCATTAGGTACCAAACTGAAAAGGTCGTATTCACTTCCAGAGGTGAAAGTTCTATCCTCTTTGTAACCAAAACAGCATTGCTCAAAATAAATGTTTAAATATTCCACAAATCCTTTCTCTCAAAATATTCCACAAATCTTTTCTCTCAAAATTATTTAGACCCTTCCTTCATGTCTGGCCTTTCGTTAAGTCAAATAGCAACAATTTTAGACACTATCATGGTTTGGTCCAAAAGAATACTTTTTTAAATGAAACCAAACTTAAAACTTAAACATGGATATCCAGTTTAAAAGGGTGTCTTAATTTTTATTCTCTATCATTTTTCTAGGATCAACATGGGACCTGCCCCTAGAGTTTATCTGGAAAATGTTGTGAAATTTAAATCTAATCATCTTTTATACAGAATTCCTCTCTCTCTCTCTCTCTCTCTCTCTCACTCACATGCACACACACACATACACACACACGCATCACACACACATTGAAGTTATACTAGAACAGACATCTCTGGACCACTCCCATTTTTGAGAGGACCAAAGTCTTTCCATTCTAAAGCAGAGCATGATCAAGTGTCTCTAAATGTCATCTGAACTAACTGGAATCCATTACAGGCTCTTAGGACTAAGAGCCTATAATGGACTAAGGGCCTATGAATCAGACTAGGTGTACATAAGTCAAAGCCTAGGTGATCTGATGACCTGTCCAGTAAGAGGAGGACATTGGATGAAGAAGGATCTTGCTAGTATATTTGGAAGAATTTCCCAGCTCTCTCCCACTGGACCCTCAGCCCTATTTACCATTTTATGCCCAGCACTGTGCACACTGCTGACTCTCACCACATATTGTTGGAGGAATGAATGCAGAGAGTGAACTAGGGATGAAAACATTCCATCTAGAATAATGGTGTTAGAAGTCAAATTTCTAATGAGATTTCAAAGCAATAAAGATTGTTAGGCTGCTATGGAAACTTGGTGCTATAAGGACTTACTGGTTAGTAAGATTGGCCTGTTTTTTTCAGAGAAATTTAACGGAATTTATTTGACAGAATATTCATAAGGATTAATGAGCTCATTTTGGCAAGGTACTTTGAGATCCCTAGAGGAAATGTAGAACGATTTTAAGTAGTTTAATGAATCACTATTTCAGTTATATAAATAGAACTCTGTCTCAAATGTTACAGTATTTATTTTGCTGCATATTAAATACTTATCCATATATGACAACTATTATACACAGCATATTATGCCATAGGTTCAGATTTTATACTCTGTGTATAATGAAGTTCTATAAGAAAGCTTTAGGATAGCAGAAAGTTGCATGCTGCTCTTGGCCTTGTGTATCTGCAGGATGGTAATGGGGAAAATTTCTTCCCGACCATCACAGGTAAGCAGTTAATTCCCTGAAGCATGAGATCTGATTACCTTTACCTGTACTTCACGCCCAGGCAGTTTATTGGATCTGTCATCCTAACTGAAAGAAAGTCGGATGTGGTTCCCATGATTTTACGAATTTCTCCAACTAGAAAGCAGGTGTCACTGAAAGTGAGCAACCTGTAAGGGAATTGTAGGAAGAGACGCACTCTAAGTTAATATTGAGATGTTCAACAGCTAAGAAGCATGAAGTATTTTTCTATAGCATTCAAGAGGGGAAAAAAAAACCCGTCCCCCTGTCTGAGACTATGCAACTGACATGGATTTTCAAACTTTGAAGAATGAGGTCCTCTATTTAATACAATTTCAAAACAGTAGATACCTAGATATCAACTCACTCGTCTAACATTTTGTTCCTTAGGATCCTAAAATATTTTTAAAAAGAAGGAACAGATTAAAGAGGTGGGGATGGACACAGAGGCTGAATAAAGGTGGAAAAGAGTAGCAATTCCAGATTCCATAAGACACAAAAGCTGACCAATTCACGCTTCAGAGCTATAGTCAGATGAACACGGGCTCAAATCCAGATTCTAACACCAGGTTCTCCTGCCATATGATCTGAGCCTAATTACTTTTTGAGCCTCAGGTTTCACTTCATAGCATATAAAATAGTTTTAATGTTCCTTCCCTTTCTAATTACTTCCCTGGGTGTTTGTCTTCTTCTCTGAGACCGTTAGCTAATTAATTTTTTAAATGCCTAATATTTTTTGTTTTCTTTTTCCTGTAGCTCCTGAAATCTCAACTTTCTCCTATCATTCCCTCAACCCTCACTCTACCACACCAGCTTAGCATTTTCTTCCCAGTGGAATGGTAATTTTAGTTGCCCCCATTTTAGAGCACTACCGCTTCATAAAACAAAAGCCTATTAACCAATGCTTTAAACGTGCTTTCTCTGTTTAAATACAGGCATGCTTCTAAGACAAGCTAAACTGCTGCTAGTAAGTGAAAAAATTGAGAAGATATTCTTCTCTTTGGTACGTTGGCAGAGACGTCAGGGCACCCTGGCTATTTAATCACTGAACACCTCTGCCTCTTATTGCTGGGATCTGAACTGCATGGCGGTCTTGGTCCTCCATCTGAAGGAAGCATACCTAGAGAAACAGGTTGGCGTTGCTGCCCTCCATCTAGCTGACACATGAGCAACATACCATCCTACTGAAACAGTGTGACACCTTTACAACAAAGTCGACTATTAAATGGGGGTGGAGTGGGGGACAGAGGAGACATTTGGTTTTCCTCAATGATCAGCTTAACCCCTTTTGCTACTCATCATTATGACACTAACAAGCACCCACACTGGCTCTGACTGAAATCTCTAAGAAACAAAGGCTATCTCGGCCTTTTACATTTTGGAAACTAACTGTATTAAGGGACTAAATGGCAAATGGTCTATTCATATCCCTAAGGACATTTTAAAGAGTTCTCTTTAGCCTCAGGATAAAACCTTACCTAGTTCTTTTTTCAGTGAGGTAAGGATGGGGAAAGCAAAGTCACCGAGTCAAGAGCCCCCAGTGGTGTGATCCAGAGAATCTAACTGGTCTTGCTTTTGAACATCCTTCTTTGAAACAAACACTACTTGTGTGCCTGAGGAATGAGAAAGGCCTTAGATACCATTAGTCAGGAATCATAAGGTAGTCCGGAAGAGTTTAAAATAAAAATCAGGCTCTTTGAATGAACACAACTTACCCTACAATGGCTCATGATAGTATATAAAGCACTCTCAACATCTCTTGAATGCTAAGGAAAGGATAAAAGCAGGGCGATTATTGCTCTCCCCAGTTTACAGATGAGTAAAGTGAGGCTCAGAAATATTAAGCAGCAATAGGTGGTCATATTACTAGCAAGTGTCTTAGCCCCTTTGAGAACCCAATCTTGTGGTTCACAGGTGAGAGTCTTCTGTAGACATGAGCACCCTGCCTAGGCCTGTTGGGGAGGAAGTGGGCAGCAGAAGACAGGATCACAAAGATACTTGCTCCATGAAATGAATTATTTAGGACAATAATTCACCAAATAAGAAATCCTCCCTCATGGATCCCCAAGGCCAGTGACCTTTCAATGAAATGAGCTTCTGGGCTATAGCTGCTCCCAGGGAGGATTTAAAATACAAACAAGATCAGACAGCAGTGACCAAGGTTGATGATTTCAACCTGTACTTTATGTGGCTAATTCACAAGGGTGGAAGGTAAATTCATGTCCCACTTACTCCTGTAGGGAACATAATGACCATGGTTTCAAACTTCCAATCTTCATCCAACGGAGCTGAGATGCTGTACTAGAACCCTTGGCCAGGCAGCTCTTGGGGCTTTAAAGAAACAGGTAGGGTCCACTGGGTAGCTCAGCCTCCTCAAAGGCAGGAAGGTGTCTATGGTTTGGTTGTATGAAGTGGTCATGCCCACACCAAGCTTCCCTCTTATATCAATCTTCTTTCTTCAAAACTGCTGCCTAACACACACAAAGTAGTATGCGTATCAGGACCCAGGGGAAGGAGCAGTGATCCCAGGGGAGACTGAACCAGACCTACCTGCTAGTGTTGGAGGGTCTGTGGCACAGGCAGGGGCGTGGGCTGTAGCTCACCGTGGGGACAAGGACACTGGCAGAAGAAGTTCTGGGAAGTACTCCCTGGCGTGAGCCCTCCCAGAGTCCACCATCAGCCCCACCAAAGAGCCCAGGTAGGCTCCAGTGTTGGGTTGTCTCAGGCCAAACAACCAACAGGGAAGGAACCCAGCACCACCCATCAACAGTCAAGTGTATTAAAGTTTTACTGAGCTCTGCCCATCAGAGCAACAGTCAGCTCTACCCACCACCAGTTCCTCCCATCAGGAAGCTGGCACAAGCCTCTGAAATAGCCTCATCCACCAGAGGGCAGACAGCAGAAGCAAGAACAACTACAGTCCTGCAGCCTGTGGAATAAAAACCACCTTCACAGAAACACAGACAAGATGAAAAGGCAGAGGGCTATGTACCAAATGAAGGAACAAGATAAAACCCCAGAAAAACAACTAAATGAAGTGGAGATAGGCAACCTTCCAGAAAAAGGATTCAGAATAATGATAATAAAGATGATCAGGACCTCGGAAACAGAATGGAGGAAAAGATTGAGAAGATGCAAGAAATGTTTAACAAAGACCTAGAAGAAGTAAACAACAAACAAACAGAGATGAACAATACAATAACTGAAATGAAAAATACACTAGAAGGAATCAATAGCAGAACAACTGAAGCAGAAGAACGGATAAGTGACCTGGAAGACAGAATGGTGGAATTCACTGCCGCGGAACAGAATAAAGAAAAAAGAATGAAAAGAAATGAAGACAGCCTAGGAGACCTCTGGGAAAACACTAAACACAACAACATTCACATTATAGGGGTCCCAAAAGGAGAAGAGAGAGAAAAAGGACACGAGAAAATACCTGAAGAGATTATAGTCGAAACTTCCCTAACATGGGAAAGGAAATAGCCACCCAAGTCCAGAAAGTACGGCGAGTCCCATACAGGATAAACCCAAGGAGAAACACACAAAGACACATAGTAATCAAATTGGCAAAAATTAAAGACAAAGAAAAATTATTGAAAGCAGCAAGGGAAAAACGACAAATAACATACAAGGGAACTCCCCATAAGGTTAACAGCTGATTTCTCAGCAGAAACTCTACAAGCCAGAAGGGAGTGGCATGATATATTTAAAGTGATGAAAGGGAAGAAACTAAAACCATGATTACTCTACCTGGCAAGGATCTCATTCAGGTTCAATGGAGAAATCAAAAGCTTTATAGACAAGCAAAAGCTAAGAGAATTCAGCACCACCAAATCAGCTCTACGAAAAATGCTAAAGGAACTTCTCTAAGTGGGAAACACAAGAGAAGAAAAGGACCTACAAAAACAAACCCAAAACAATTAAGAAAATGGTCATAGGAACATACATATCGATAATTACCTTAAATGTGAATGGATTAAATGCTCCAACCAAAAGACACAGGCTTCCTGAATGGATACAAAAACAAGACCCATATATATGCTGTCTACAAGAGACCAACTTCAGACCTAGGGACACATACAGACTGCAAGTGAGGGGAGAGAAAAAGATATTCCATGCAAATGGAAATCAAAAGAAGCTGGGGCTTCCCTGGTGGCGCAGTGGTTGAGAGTCCACTGGCTGATGCAGGGAACACAGGTTCGTGCCCCAGTCCGGGAAGATCCCACATGCCGTGGAGTGGCTAGGCCCATGAGCCATGGCCTCTGAGCCTGTGCGTCTGGAGCCTGTGCTCTGTAATGGGAGAGACCACAACATTGAGAGGCCTGCGTACTGCAAAAAAAAAAAAAAAAAAAAAAACAAAGAAAGCTGGAGTAGCTATACTCATATCAGATAAAATAGACTTTAAAATAAAGAATGTTTCAAGAGACAATGAAGGACACTACATAGTGATCAAGAGATCAATCTAAGAAGAAGCTAAAACGATTATAAATATATATGCACCCAACATAGGAGCACCTCAATATATAACGCAACTGCTAACAGCTATAAAAGAGGAAATCGACAGTAACACAATAATAGTGGGGGATTTTAACACCTCACTTACACTAATGGACAGATCATCCAAAATGAAAATAAATAAGGAAACACAAGCTTTAAATGACACAATAGACCAGATAGATTTAATTGATATTTATAGGAAATTCCATCCAAAAACAGCAGATTGCACTTTCTTCTCAATTGCACATGGAACATTCTCCAGGATAGATCACATCTTGTGTCACAAATCAAGCCTCAGTAAATTTAAGAAAATTGAAATCATAACAAGCATATTTTCTGACCACAATGCTATGAGATTAGAAATGAACTATAGAGAAAAAAAACGTAAAAAACACAAACACATGTAGCCTAAACAATACACTACTAAATAACCAAGAGATCACTGAAGAAATCAAAGAGGAAATCAAAAAATACCTAGAGACAAATGACAATGAAAACACGACGATCCAAAACCTATGGGATGCAGCAAAAGCAGTTCTAAGAGGGAAGTTTATAGCTAAAAAAACCTACCTCAAGAAACAAGAAAAAGCTCAAGTAAACAATTTAACCTTACACCTAAAGGACCTAGAGAAAGAAAAACAAACATAACCCAAAGTTAGCAGAAGGAAAGAAATCACAAAGATCAGAGCAGAAATAAATGAAATAGAAACAAAGAAAACAATAGCAAAGATCAATAAAACTAAAAGCTGGTTCTTTGAGAAGATAAACAAAACTGATAAACCATTACCAGACTTATCAAGAAAAAGAGGGAGAGGACTCAAATCAATAAAATTAGAAATGAAAAGGGAGAAGTTATAACAGACACCACAGAAATACAAAGCATCCTAAGAGACTACTACAAGCAACTCTATGTCAATAAAATGGACAACCTGGAAGAAAGGACATATTCTTAGAAAGGTATAACCTTCCAAGACTGAACCAGGATAGAAAATATGAACAGATTAATCACAAGTAATGAAACTGAAACAGTGATTAAAAATCTTCCAACAAACAAAAGTCCAGGACCAGATGGCTTCACAGGTGAATTCTATCAAATACTTAGAGAAGAGCTAACACCCATCCTTCTCAAACTCTTCCAAAAAATTGCAGAGGAAGGAACATTCCCAAACTCATTCTATCAGGCCACCATCACCCTGATACCAAAACCAGACAAAGATACTACAAAAAAGAAAATTACAGACCAATATCACTGATGAATATAGATACAAAAATTCTCAACAAAATACTAGCAAACAGAATCCAACAACACATTAAAAGGATCATACACCATGATCAAGTGGGATTTATCCCAGGGATGCAAGGATTCTTCAATATACGCAAAGCAATCAATGAGATACACCATATTAACAAATTGAAGAATAAAAACCATATGATCATCTCAATAGATGTAGAAAAAGCTTTTGAAAAAATTCAATACCTATTTATGATAAAAACTCTCCAGAAAGTGGGCATAGAGGGAATCTACTTCAACATAATAAAGGCCATATACGACAAGGCCACAGCAAACATCCTTCCCAAAGGTGAAAAACTGAAAGCATTTCCTCTAATATCAGGCATGGGACAAGGATGTCCACTCTCACCACTATTATTCAACATAGTTTTGGAAGTCCTAGCCATGGCAATCAGAGAAGAAAAATAAATAAAAGGAATACAAGCTGGAAAAGAAGAAGTAAAACTGTCACTGTTTGCAGATGACATGATACTATACATAGAGAATCCTAATGATGCCACCAGAAAACTACTAGAACTAATCAATGAATTTGATAAAGTTGCAGGATGCAAAATTAATGCACAGATATCTCTTGCATTCCTATACACTAATGATGAAAAATCTGAAAGAAAAATTAAGGAAACACTCCCATTTACCACTGCAACAAAAAGAATAAAATACCTTGGAATAAACCTACCTAGGGAGACCAGAGACATGTATGCAGAAAAGTATAAGACACTGATGAAAGAAAGTAAAGATGATACCAACAGATGAAGAGATATACCATATCCTTGGATTGGAAGAGTCAATGTTGTGAAAATGACTCTACTACCCAAAGCAATCTACAGATTCAATGCAATCCCTATCAAATTACCAATGGCAGTTTTTATGGAACTAGAAGAAATCATCTTAAAATTTGTATGGAGACACAAAAGACCCTGAGTAGCCAAAGCAGTCTTGAGGGAAAAAAATGGTGCTGCAGGAATCAGACTACCTGACTTCAGACTATACTACAAAGCTACAGTAATCAAGACAATATGGTACTGACACAAAAACAGAAACATAGATCAATGGAACAAGATAGAAAGCCCAGAGATAAACCCACACACCTATGGTCAACTAATCTATGGCAAAGGAGGCAAGGATATACAATGGAGAAGAGACAGCCTCTTCAATAAGTGGTGCTGGGAAAACTGGACAGCTACATGTAAAAGGATGAAATTAGAACACTCCCTAAAACCATACACAAAAATAAACTCAAAATGGATTCGAGACCTAAATGTAAGACCGGACACTAAAAAACTCTAAGAGGAAAACATAGAAAGAACACTCTTTGACATAAATCACAGCAAAATCTTTTTTGATCCACCTACTAGAGTAACGGAAATAAAAACAAAAATAAACAAATGGGACCTAATGAAATTTCAAAGCTTTTGCACAGCAATGGAAACCATAAACAATACGAAAAGACAACCCTCAGAATGGGAGAAAGCATTTGCAAACAAATCAATGGACAAAGGATTAATCTCTAAACTATATAAACAGCTCATGCAGCTCAATATTAAAAAAACAAACAACCCAATCCATAAATGGGCGGAAGACCTAAATAGACATTTATCCAAAGAAGACATGCAGATGGCCAAGAAGCACATGAAAAGCTGCTCAACATCACTAATAATTAGAGAAATGCAAATCAGAACTACAATGAGGTATCACCTCACACCAGTTAGAATGGCCATCATCAGAAAATCTACAAACAACAAATGCTGGAGCGGGTGTGGAGAAAAAATGGAACCCTCTTGCACTGTTGGTGGGAATGTAATTTGATATAGTCACTATGGAGAACAGTATGGAGGTTCCTTAAAAAACTAAAAATAGAATTACTATATGACCCAGCAATCCCACTACTGGGCATATACCCAGAGAAAACCATAATTCAAAAAGACACATGTACCCCAATGTTCATTGCAGCACTATTTACAATAGCCAGGTCATGGAAGCAACCTAAATGCCCATCGACAGATGAATGGATAAAGAAGTTGTGGTACATATATACAATGGAATATTACTCAGCCATAAAAAGGAACAAAATTGAGTCATTTGTTGATATGTGGATGGATCTACAGAGTGTCATACAGAGTGAAGTAAGTCAGAAAGAGAAAAACAAATATTGTACATTAACGTATGTATGTGGAACCTAGAAAAATGGTACAGATAAACTCGTTTCCAGGGCAGAGACACAGATGTAGAGAACAAACGTATGGACACCAAGGGGGGAAAACCGCGGCGGGGTGGGGATGGTGGTGTGCTGAATTGGGCGATTGGGATTGACATGTACACAGTGATGTGTATAAAATTGATGACTCATAAGAACCTGCAGTATAAAACAAACAAACAAAAAAAAACAACTAATACTAAACTTACTTTGGGTTATTTGTATGGAAATAAGTTAATATAAATGTTTGAGACATTAAAAAAAAAAAAAAAAAACTGTTTCCCAAGAAATATGCCCTGAATTCCCTTTGGGAAATAATAAAGATGAAATATTATTTCCAGTGTATTGTGTGCTTTCCCCAGAGCCTTTTCCTTTTCCAGATGCCAGTCTGAAATGCTCAGGCTCAAGTCCAGATACCAAGCGCAGCAGATTGCTTCATTTAGTTACTGTGAGCCTCATTACGGCTCACCTCTGGGAATGTAATCAGTCTTTTACTCACCTAACAGGATCATTCTCTAGTAAGGTGTTCGTTTAAAGAATTTTCCCCACAGGGTCTGTCTTTCTGAGCGCTTCTGGGAGTACTGATTGGAAGAATGAGCGTGCTGAATATTCACTCACTGCAAACAAGTTTCCCCTGCCTTCCAGGTCTTTAGCTATTCCGAAGCCTGTGTGGCTGCATTAGATCTATAAGCACAGGCTTGTCACTGGTAGAGGAAAGGAGGGAAAAGACAGAGACACGGTAGGAAAAGACGGACAGCTGGCAAATTATATCCAAGTGGGCTGCTGCCCACCAGGAGAGCAGTCTGGACTTCCTGAGGTAATCCATCTTTCTGACACATCCCCTTCCTGGGACTTAGTTTTCTCTAACATACATTTTGCTCCTGACAAACAGGACGGATCTGTCTTTACTCTTTCTTCCTACTGACAAGCTGCAACAGTCACCCCTGGCATGCCTTCAGCACTTGCCTTCTCTCATGGAATGGTTATCTATCTACCACCTTTATTAATAATTATCAGAGAACTCAAGGGATGCGGCAGTTAGATAAAAGTTTCTGGCCATTTGCCCCTTCAACCTCACTTTAAGTCAAACAAATGGGAAATTCAGTAAAAAAACAGAATAGAACTGTTAACCTGGTGAAGCACCACCAATTGTGTCAAATTTTATTCCAATTAAACTGATTTTAAAAGTACAGAAATCTTATAAAATATAATTAATGGAGATTAGAAAATACACTATTAGGTGATAGTGTATTTAGATGTTTATTCAAGCAACCATAATGTTTATTCAAGCAACCAAGATGTTTATTCAAGCAACCAAGATGTTTATTCAAGCAACCATAATGTCAGTGGAGAAAAGGGAAAAAAAATAAATAAACACTATGCTGGAAATTAGATTAACCTGGGTCCTGGTCCTGGCCAGGCTGCTAAATGTTTGAGATTTTAAATCTCTTCTTTAATCTCTCAGGGACTCAGTTTGCTAATCTATAAGAAGGGGGTTGTAACAGTGGATCTCTTTGCTCCATTTGAGGGTTAAAACTCCATCTGGAATCTCATTTCAAGGGTGATGTGACAATGTGCCATGACTGCTCTCCTCTAAAAAATTAAAAGGTCAACTTTAGTGCATGTGTAATCCAGAAAGATATATGGTATGTTTACATTTCCAAACGTCTCTCTGATTTTTGATAGGAAGAACTTTCAAAGCTTCCCAGACTCAAAACCTAATTGTAAATCTTCTCTTTGGAGACCGCAGGCGCGCACCAGGTGCAAATCAGTCAGCTATAGCTAATATACTTTGCTAATGAGCCCACGGCACAAATATACTCTTTCTCCATGTACGTAAGGAAAAGGACTGAAGCTATGGTGGATGTCTCTTTAATTCTCTTTACCTACTAACTGCTTCTTTTAAGACTCTGGGATGACTCTGATATGGGATGAGAAGTCATTTCTGGTGAAGCAGTTAGGCATTAAACATTTGTCTTTGTCATGTACCTGACTGGCACCAGAACATCAACTATTTTGCTGCTTAGCCACATCTAAATTTAATGCAAATTTTTTGTATTTGAGTTACTCAAAGTGATTATTTCTAATAATTTTTTTAAAGATTTTAAACAACGAATTATTTAATATTCCCCAAAAGACTTTCAAGTGTTCATTTCTCCCCTTTCACATCCAAGAATTCAAATGCAGGAAGCTTTATCAGTGAGACTTATACCACTGAGCCCCTAAGATGATATGTCTGCTAACACTTCAGGAAAGTTTTCTGCTATATCTCAAGAACTGAATAAGCTCTGGGAGGGTACCAATATCAGCTCCATTGAGGAGATCCTCACCTAACAGGTAAATTAATATGAAGAATGGAACATCGGGGCAGGCAAAGTTACCTAAATCTATAAGACTTTCTCAGATATGTAGTTTCTTCTTCCTTAAATGTGAGTAACTTGTTTACCTTGACCTACTTAAATCATTATTTGAAAAATGACCTTTCTACTGCTTTGGGGGACGATGTCATTGGTTTGTGATTAACTGTCACATTTGAGGTCAGGGTTGGTCTCACCATTTGGGAGATTAAGTGAAGAGGCCTAAAAGGAAACATTGGAGGGGCACCAGGAAGGGGCCCTAATAAGATATATATATATGATATGGTATATAAGGGGCCCTAATAAGATATATATATATATATATATATAAAAGATAATATATACATATTATCTTTAATGGCCTGAATAGTATAGCTACAATTTCACCAATAGAAAGTTACTTTTTGTGGGTTATAAGGAAACCCCTTGACAGACAGCAGATGTATACAGCGCTAACACATTTCACGCTTTGGTGGCATTTTCTTAATTAAACTCTTTCCAAGTAGAGTCATTCAAAAGCTGAGCCACAGGCAAATGAGACGTAGGATATGAAATTTGGATAATGGAAAGAGTAACAAAGATGTGTAGATGTCAAGATAAGGAGAAAAACAAAATCTAAGTAGGCAAGGGTTAACCATGAAGGGGAAGAGAAGACTTAATAAAAACAAGTTTGTATTACGGCAATGCATCTGACAGGGACCTTGAACATCTGAATCACTGGTGTGTTTCCAAGTGCTTAGAACAATACCTACTACACAGCAGGTATTCCATAGCTATGATTACATGAATGAATGAACTGTCTTCAAAGACATTTTAAAAGTATATTTTTGTAGTGTTTCATTTTTAAATAGATGTGAGAAGAGAAGGAATGCCAAAATATGCATGGAATCCGCATAAGAAAACAAGAAATAAGTATGTGTCCACACTTGCTGACAAAATCACTAAACAGAGCTGAAACTAAAATGGGAGTCAATGACTGTTATCAGTAATATGCCTCTTAGGTTGTTTAAAAGGGGCAGGGAAATAGAAGGTGATAGATAAATGGTGTAATAAATTGATGGGATGAAATATTCTAATGATAACTGGATGAAATTAATTAAGCAAGGAAAATTTTAGTTAAAAAAATTGTTGGCTGATAAGAAACCAGTCCCATCAAAGATGTCTGATGTTCTTAACAGTCAAATATTTTCCATTAAGTAGACTCAGTTTTTAAATTTCAAATCAACAGGTTGATAACAGGTTTTTTTTTTTTTTGTGGTACATGGGCCTCTCACTGCTGTGGCCCCTCCTGTTGCGGAGCACAGGCTCCAAACGTGCAGGCCCAGCGGCCATGGCTCACGGGCCCGGCCGCTCTGTGGCACGTGGCATCCCCCCGGACTGGGGCACGAACCCGCGTCCCCCGCATCGGCAGGCGAACCCTCAACCACTGTGCCACCAGGGAAGCCCCAGGACAGACTTTAAAATACTGCACAGATCATTTGGAGGCCGGCTTTCTCTTTTTGCTTATTATTAACATTGGCTACTTTTTTTTTGTTTTGGGTTTTTTTTTTTTTTTTTGCGGTACGCGGGCCTCTCACTGTTGTGGCCTCTCCCGTTGCAGGGCACAGGCTCCGGACGCGCAGGCTCAGCGGCCATGGCTCACGGGCCCAGCCGCTCTGCGGCATGTGGGATCTTCCCGGACCCCGGCACGAGCCCGTGTCTCCTGCATCAGCAGGCGGACTCTCAACCACTGCGCCACCAGGGAAGCCCCTTCATTTGCTACGTTTTGATAAAGCTCTGTTTCCTCCTCACAGTCTTGCTGCTCCTTCTCCTCAGTCCTGTTGGGAAGTTGTGCTGTTCAGCTGCAGATAACCTGTGGTAGAATAATGGTGACCCAAAGATGTCCATATCCTAATCTCCAGAATTTGTGAACACACTGAGTTACGTGTCAAGAGGGAATTAAGATTGCAGATGGAATTGAGTTTGCTGATCAGCTGACCTGAAGAAAGGGAGATTCTGGATTATCTGAAGGGCTCCATCTAGTTACATGAGTCTTTAAAAATGGACAAGGAGGCAGAATGGGTCAGAAAGATTTGATGGGAGAAGGACTTGACCAGCTGGCTTTGAAGATGCAAGAAAGGGGCCATGAGACAGAGAATGCAGTAGCCTCTAGAAGCTGGCAGTGGCCCTCAGTTTACAGCCAGCCAAAAGTCAGGGCTCTCTCTCCTACAGCTGCAAGAAACTGAATTCTGTCAACACCCCAAATGAACAGGAAACAGATTTGCCCCTAGAGCCTCCAGAAAGGAATGCACTTTGATTTTAATCCAGTGCAACCCATACTGGACTGCTCACCTAACTGCACAATAATAGGTTTGTCTTGTTTCAAGCCATAAAATTTGTGGTGACTTGTTACAGCACCAATAGGAAACTAAGACATAACCCAACCATTTCCAGAATAATTCCTGGGAATGTGGACCTTTCAGGATTATTATCAAGAAAGATAAAGTAAGTAGAGAAGCCTCGAATAATACTGTATTAAATGTACATGAGGTTCTCTATGAATGAGAGAAGCTATGTGATCAGGGATGGTTGCTTCCTCTTTTTCAGTGTAGAGCAAGATACCTGGGCTTTTGGTTATACCTTACTCCATGTTTAAGGGTTTGTTCAAACCAGAAGTGGTCCAACCCACAGCCGTCCATTAAGGTGACCTGGGTAGTGAGCAGATAGAAATTGGCAGAAACCCTGGCGTCTGGTACAGGTGAGGGCCAAGAACTCTTTTGCTGACTATTCCTCATTAGTCTCCCTGGCTCTTGGATCTCTGCCTACATATCTGGCTTCTGAGATCTAGTTGTGGCCACTCCAACTTGGTGGCCTCTGTGGAAGTCCCTCAGTGGCCAACTGGGCTCAGCAGCCTCCTTGGTTCCTGGATTATTTGCTAGGGCTGCAGTAAAAAAGTACCACAAACTGGGTGGCTTAAAAAAACCAGAGATTAATTTTCTCCCAGTTCTAGAGGCTAGCGGTCTGAAATCAAGGTGTTAGTAAGGGCCATGCTCTCTGTCTCTCAGCTTCTGGCAGTTGCCAGCAATCCTTGGTGTTCCTTGGCTTGTCCTGCATCTTTCCAATCTCGGCTGTTTTTCTCTGCATGTGTGTATGTATGCATGTTTCTTCTCCTCTTACTACAAAGACGCCAGTTATGTTGGATTGAGAGCTCCCCCTATTCCAACATGACCTCATCTTCATTATATCTGAAGCAACCCTATTTCCAACTAAACTCACATTCTGAGGTTCTGGGAAGAACATATATTTTGAGGGGACATCCATTTCAACCCAGAATAACTCCTAATTCTGAATAGGTCCTAGATGTTGCCATATTCCTAAACTCAGGTGAGTGAGTTTCTTCCTCTACTGTCATCTTGACCACTCACTGCCGCCCTGACTGTCAAGTACTAAGAATGTGTTGAGTTTCATGTGTGAGAAACTCAACTGAACCAATAATTCTTTTCTTGTATTATAATTTATTATTAAACTTAAAAATGACTTTATATATCCCCAAGTGATTCACACTTATCTCACCTGTGACTCATAGTGACAATGGTAATGCAAATCTCATTATCTTCATTTTGTAGTGAGATAAACAAACACATACCCAAAGAGAATACATTATCCAAAATTGTACAGTGAGTTAAGAACCAAGTCGAGCTAAAGACTAGACTTCCTGACTTCTGGCCCCAATCTTTCAGTCTCCTTTTTACAATCATAATGGGAAAAATCACCCTTGTGTCTACAACTGTCCAAAACAGAGTGTTCCTAAGAGCTGAAAAGAGCAACAACGATGATCTATAGAATCTCTGATCATTGCCACACAGTCTCTGCATTTCCTCTCTAAGCCGTTCTATTGCAAATGAGTCCTTTTTCCTTTTATTCCCCTCCAGGATAAAATAGGATGCAAAATAAAATATCAATTGAGGACCAAGCATGGTAAAACCATTCTTCCCGCTCTGTCATATATAGAACATATTTGAGCATAATCAAGTTATATGAGGTAATTTGTAACTAAAAATATAGTTTCAAAAAAAAAATACCAGTCATACGAAAAGTTCAAACTTGTGTATGTTTGCCACCGCTCTGAGAGGAAATCCCTTTTGTGTCCTAACATAATGTCTTCATTTATTATCATCATGCATAGTGATGGTAATCTGTGCCTGGCTGCAGCAAAGTGCTAAACAATGTGTAAACCATGGATTTGATTCTTGAAGGGGACAGGAAGCTCTTCTTCATTCATCTGCATGATCTCAAGTATTGGCAGAGGGTCAGCATCATCATTACTCTACATGCATTTGGGTAAACACCATTATTTTTTTTCTAATAAGAAATGTGATTCAGTAACATGATATTCCCATTGAAAGTAATTAATTGCCCATAGAGATAAATAGCTGCATCCCCTTTAGATTTTCAATGGAATTTCTAAAGAGAAGACAGTGGTAAATTTCGAAAAGGAAAGACAAGAGTAAAAGGAACAGAATAGGAGAGTATTTAAACACTTAGAAATGCCCAGCAGGACCCTTACTTCAACAATCTAACCTAGATCACTGAAACCTTCATGGGGAAGGAAAACAAAATCCATAATATATTTCCAGCAGATTAATGAACAATGTCCCCAGCTCCAAGGTATAGTTCAAATAAACGCTTTACGTATTTGGTATCTGCCTCTCTTTCTCTGTAGGTAGAAAATTGGGACGCATGTCTCTTGACTCTAACTTTTAGCGAATTTGCTAAGACTTCCTGGTCCCTTTCATTATATTTCGCTGAAATTGTTGTGAAAGAGAAAATTGGTACAGGTCAGTTTTCTATCTCAGATGAAACCAGGGAAATAGAAGATAATGTACCCTCTAAATAAGATGACTAAGCTTTGGTTATTCCTTTGTCTAATTCTACAATTAAAGACATGAGAGAACTTTCATGAGAATGAAAAGATAAGCCACAGACGGAGAGAAAATATTTGCAAAAGGTGTATCTAATAAAGGACCGTTATCCAAAATATACAAAGAACACTTAAAACTCAACAATAAGAAAATGAACAACCTCATGAAAAAATGGACAAAGAATCTGGACACCTCACCCAAGAAAATATACAAATAGAATATAAGTATATGAAAATAGGCTCAACATCCTATGTCATTCGGGAATTGCAAATTAAAACAGCAATGAGATACCACTACACGCTTATGAAAAAGGCCAAAATCCAGAGTACCAACAATACCGAATGCTGACAAAGATGTGAACAACAGTAAACTCTCAACGATTAAACTCTCATTCGTTGCTGGTGAGAATGCAAAACAATACAGCCACTCTGGCAGTTTCTTACAAAACTAAAGAAACTCTTAACATACAGCCCACCAACTGCACTCCTTAATATTTACCCAAACGAGCTGAAAACATGTCCACACAAAAACCTGCGTACAGATGTGCATAGCAGCTTTATTCATAACTGCCACAACTCGGAAGCAATCAAGATGTTCTTCAGTAGGCGAACAGATATATAAATTGTGGTACATCCGGAAAATGGAATAGTATCCTGCACTGAAAAGAAATGAGCTATCAAAACCTGAAAAGACATGGGGGAACCTTAAATGTATATTATTAAGCAAAAGAAGCCAATCTGAAAAGACTACATACTGTATGATTCTAACTATATTACATTCTGGAAATGTAAAACTATAGAGATGGTGAAAAGATCAATGGTTGCCAAGGGAAGGGGTGGGGAAGGAAGAGGAGGAACACAGAGGATTTTTAGGGCAGTGAAATTACTCTGTATGATACTATAATAGTGGATACATGTCATTATACGTATGTCAAAACCCACTGAATGTACAACACCAAGAGTGACCCCTAATGTAAACCATGGACCTTAGGTGATAATGATGTGTCAATATAGGTTCATCCAGTGTAAGGAATGTACCACTCTGGTGGGGGATGCTGACAGTGGGGGAGCAGTGGGTATAAGGGAACTTTGTATTTTCTGCTCAATTTTGCTATGAACCTAAAACTGCTTTAAAAAATAAAACCTATTTAAGGGGGAAAAACAGGATGGATAAAACATTATCATCTCTACCTAGGAAGTCTCCCTTTTTAATGTCCCTCAAGTATGGAAGGATGATTTCACTGATGCAGGCAGCATCCTTTAAACTGGAAAGCATATCTTAATCTCAGTTTACAGGCCTGAAACTAAGAAATAAAGATGGCAAGCAGTTTTCTAGTAGAAAATGAAAAGTAGAGATATTTAGGTTGAGAACTGTAACCTACATTTCAATGCAGACCCTTTGTCTTAATTATAAACTAGCCTTCGTTTATATGGTCTGTCAAATAGCCTCTTACAAGTAGCCTGGTAAGACAAGACAGTGAGGATTTGCATTCGTCTTAAGACCAATGCTGATCAAATTGAACATTCTGAAAGGTAGTATTTATCCTGCTTTTGCATATTTGTCCCTATTTTGATGGGAAAATAATACTGCCTGTATAGGATCATGAAACTAATTTGGGTTGGGTGGTACGTAATGTAAAATGATCATAGAACCACACCGTACAACGATGAAAAACTGTGTTGGGATGCTAAAATACAATTATTTGACCATCAGACGTGAAAATAAAAATAGACATCCATTAGAAGTGTTGGCTCTTTGCACTTACCCTTAGTTAACCCACATCACTAAATTAAGTAGCCTCCCTCTATAGAGACCTTAAGCTAACCAGGCCCTCTTAGTATCATAGCACACTCAGGGGGAAAGCCTTTAAACATGATACATACATTTTGGAAAAACCTCTCTGATTTTCTTATTAAATCTTTCTGCAAAAGCAGTGCTGATGACAGAACAAGATCTTGCCTTAAGGTTTTATTAACACTAATGATAATAAAACCAGGATAACAGCTAGTATTTATTGAGTGCCCACAATGTAAAGCTAAGTGTTTTACTTACATTTATGTACATTTTTAGAATGGTTCCTATTTTAGCACAGATTTAGGTTCACAGCAAAATCGAATGCCCCTTTTTCTTTTTTTTTTTTCATTTCTGTCGGCACCAATCTAAAACGAGACACCATCGTATCTCACTTGGACAATTACAATTGCCTCCTAACTGGGTTTCCCACTTCCCTCTTGACTCTCCATAAATAACAGTAGGTAATTTACTCCCTTGCTTAAAATTCTACAAAAGCTCACCCTCAGACTTACAATGAAGCTAAACTGCTCCCCCCCGGCTTACATAATCAAGCCTCCACCTAGCTGTCCACTCTTACTCTCTTCACTCTGTCCGTTGCTGATTACATGCTGGCTCTCTGCCTTTTCTTGGTTCTCAAACAAGCTAAGCTTTTTAATTTTTTATTTTTATTTCCCTTTACTTTAACTTTTTGTCTTTATTTTTATGTTTTTTTAAATTTTATTTATTTTTGGCTGCGTTGTGTCTTCGTTGCTGCGTGCAGGCTTTCTCTAGTTGTGGTGAGCGGGGGCTACTCTTCGTTGCGGTGCGTGGGCTTCTCATTGTGGTGGCTTCTATTGTTGCAGAGCACGGGCTCTAGGTGCACGGGCTTCAGTAGTTGTGGCTCACGGGCTCAGTAGTTGTGGTGCAAGGGCTTAGTAGCTCCGCGGCATGTGGGATCTTCCCGTACCAGGGATCGAACCTGTGTCCCCTGCATTGGCAGGCGGATTCCTAACCACTGCGCAACCAGGGAAGTCCCAAGCTAAGCGTATTTTAGCATAAGGCGTTTTCATTAACAATTCCTCTTAGATGTGCTTTTCTGGTCCTTGCAGAGCTACCTTTTATCATTTGGGATTTGAGCTTTTCCTATTCACACAACCTAAAGTATCTCCCAATCATACTCTTGCTCCATCCTGTTTTATCCCAGCGTATATCAGAAACTGACAGTATCTTCTTTTTAACTTACTTATTGCCTTTCTTCCTCTAAAGAATACAATGTGTGGCTGTCCTACTCATCACCATACACTCTTTGTACAGAACAGGATCTGGGAATAGCCATGTGCTCAGTCAAGGTTTGTTGAATGAAAAATGAATGATTTTAATTCCTAAAGCCATTTCATAGAACAGGTATTCTATTGTCTCCCAATTTATGGAATCACAGTGAGCTAGAAAGATGGCTGAAGGTTATTCAGTTATTTAACTGTGGCAGAGCCAGGATCCAAACCCAGATCCATCTGAATTCATGGTGAATCTGCACAGCAGATCGACCAGGTAATCAAGAAAATGTGCTTGTAGGTAGGAATAGTTCAAATGCTTTTGGTTGCAAGCTATAGAATATCCGAACACCTGGCTGAGAAAAATAGGAAACATCATCTCCATAAAAATAGGGCAACTATAAGGCTGCTCTTTCAGTAGTTCAATGATCATCAAGAAAACAAGTCCTTTTCTGCTTTTTGCTTCAGATACTGGCATGTGGGCTTTGTCTCCATGTCAGACATGAAACCAACAGAGTCTGCTGTGGAATAATCCCTAGAAGAGTGAAGAGGCAAATGAGTGTCTGCTTAGATTAGCGTCTTATTGATAAGAATTCACTAAGGCAACTAAGCATTACAATTAAAGATTTTTTTCTTGTATGCTCTTTACAAAGAGTTTATGAGAACAATGGTTCACAAGGCTGGCTGCACATGAGAATCTCCTCGGGAGCTTTTAAATTCTGATGTCTGGTTCACACTTCAGACCAATTAAATCAGTGTTTCTTGGTGCCAGAGTTTTTTGGTTTTGCTTTTTATTTTTTAACTCTGTAGATGATTCTTTTGAGAAACAAGGGTTGAGAATCCCTAGAACTTCGTTGGTGTATGCTACTATGCCCTAAGTATTTCCACTCTCTAATTATTCATTAATTTCTCTTCTTGCTTGTATGTCCCCGTTTCTTATTTTCCATTCTCTGATGTTTTTCCTATAATATTTATTAAATAATGGTTATTGTTAATTGAGCTATACGAATGAAGAAAGTAATGTCGATTAGTTCCCGTATATTATCTTAGAGCATTCCTAGAAAGATGAAGAAAGGCAGCATTTCAGATACAGAGCACTTTAAAATGATCCATCTTATATTAGCATGATGAAGTACCTGATACACTTCTCAAACAAACATTATAAAAATACAATCATATCATACTTTTTCAAAACAACCAAACAATGTCGGTAGAGAAGTGTATTTTTCCAAAGACAGCCATAAAAAATATCTCCCATGCAACTTGCTCTTTTGCAATGTGACCTTTCCTCTCCCTAATCAGAAGGGGGGGGGCCTAATTTTCTCTCCCCTTTAATCTGATTGGCCTGAGTGACTCACTTGTAACCAATGAAATGTGGTGGGAATATCCCTGTGTGCTTCTGAGGCTCGAATAGGCAATGCAGTTTCCACCTGGTTTCTGAGAACATTCCCTCTCCAGAAACTCCCTCTCAGGACAGTCTCTCTCAGAAAACCAGACTGTGAATAAGAAGCACAAACTGCATAGAAATGCCAAGTAGGTAGTCCCAGATCAGCTCAGCCTTTGAATCCTCCCAGTTCAGGCACCAGACACATTATAAGTAAAGAACCCTCCGGGTAATTCCAGGTCCCCGCCACGCAAATCACCCTTAGCTTTTCAAGTCTTCCCAGTTGAGACTCTCGATATCACGGATCAGAGACAAGCCATTCTTGTATTGCTCTGTCCAAATTCCCGCCCCACAGAATCCATGATATGAGAAAAATGATTGTTACTTAAAAGCCACTGGATTTGGGGTTGTTTGTTACACAGCACAGATAACCAGAATAATCTCAGCAGAGCCTCACCAGGAAAAGCAAAGAGAAAACATCTATCTCTTTAAGTTTTGTTCTTTTATTGTTTCTGTTTTCCAACTTCACAAACTCTTTCTAACACATGCTTCTAAAACTTTACCACTCTGACCCTTTTAGAGACATACATATAAAACCTGCAACTCCATTTCCCATTTCTATTATTTCAAAGAGATTTTGAATTTATGTAATCATTTAACAAATATTATTTGAGGTATTGTATGTATATAGATATAAATATATATAATTTGACAAATATTATAATTCCCTCAAATAGTACTGGAATGGACCATCAATATTGTGGAGATCTATAGCTCTAGGAAAGCTACAGATATAATAAATACAAAACGGAGCTTTCTTTTGAAAAGAAGGATCTTAATATAAGATACAGCTTTATGCCCATTCTGTTAAGCAACCAGTAGTACCTGTGCCAGTCTCAGAACCATCCAGTAGTACCAGTCTCAAGAAGGAATGAAACCATGTCCACGGTTCAAAATAAAGATTTCCCCTAACTTTACTGGAACTTCAGCTCACAATGTATCCCTAGAATTCTTTTCATTGGTGTCCTTTCCCTCTGAATTTGGAGAAGGTGTGGAAGAGGGAAAGTAAAAGGAAATAGACCATAAGTAAAAGACTACATGTCAATGGAAGTCCAAAAGAAAAAAAGGAGAACGTTTATAAAAACAAACTAAGAACTTGCTGCTGAAAACATCACCATGTTACCAACCCCTGATAAAGGCTCTTTGCTCTTCCACAAAATACTGACAAAGATAAGAGAATGTATACTCGCAGAGAAGCACGAACACAAAAACTGACAACCTATTGCCAGAACTGGAAGGAAACTATATTCAAATGGATCTGGCTCAGGAATAAGGGAAAATCCAAGTAAACTTCGATTTGCAGCACATCCCTCGATTTTGCTTCTGAACCAAAGACCACTCTAGAACAGCTGGGAAGACAATTTGAGTGCCCTCCCTGTTTGCCCTCTTACTCAGACACTGGGCTCTTTATCACCCAGAAAATGGGACTGTCTTCTTTCATGGACCAATGGGAGCCATTCCAGGTGACCAGAGAATTATCCTCACAGCCGCCTCCTCTCCACATATGCTGCAGACAGCAACACTCAGAACACAGAAGGACAATGAACTCATTTATTTCATAATCAGAAAATTTTTTTCTTTAATATAACTAGGAGTCTCATGAAAAATGGGTAGTATGACTGAGCCCAACATAGGACATATGTGGTTATGACTATACCAAGTTTAACAATAAAACATTTTCATTTCAACACATTGTTTTATGAAATTAGTTGACTTGGAAGGGAATAAAAACATGTCCTTATGATTGATTTCTTAAAACCAAAGATCAATAGCATAATTTTCCAAGAATGGAAATGCTACGTGGTTGTGCGAGTGCTTTACATTATGGCAGCCACAAGGGCCAGTCTCTCCGAGAATCAGTGCTGACACACTGAGAGAATGAGCTGGGCCAGAGTTTGAAGCCCAACAGGAGAGTTCTTGACCCCTGTCACATGGGTTCTGTGCTACCTACCATGGTAAGAATCTCCTTTTAAGGGCTTCCTTTTGCTTTCCATTGTCTCTTTAAAGTAATTTGTGATATAGTGTATTTTGAATGTTACATTAAAAAAAACTGCATTGTAGTTTTATTCTGTTACATTTGACTCCATAAATTTATGTTGATTCCATGAACATGCCAAAGTGAAACTGATAATAAAAAAGGAAAAACACCTTTAAAATGTGCACAAAGACAAATCCAGGATATGTTTATTTTTCATACAATTTCTTGATATCTAATTAATAAAACCCACCCACAGATTACTTGCATACAGCATAACTAACATACCAATCCACCTACAGAGGAATGTACCTCTACCACTTCCTTATCGTTCTTCTTTTTAGGTATGCTCATGGCTTTATAAGGACAGGAGAAAGATGGAGGGGGAACGAAAACAGGGTAGCTACTGAGAGAATGTTCCTGCAGAATCTTCTTAGAACTAAGTAGAACTTAGTAGCTTCTGGGAGTTACTATAAAAATACACTTGTAACATGAAAAATTATCTATAAAAAAGTTCACTCGAACTAACAAGTCAATTTACCCAAGCAACAACATAAGTTTGTAAACTAAATCTTAAAAATGAAATGAAAATGATCTAGTCCATTGTTCTCCAAAGTGTTATCTAATAGAACATTAGCCCCTAAGCCACTCCTAAAAAAGCATTCCAAGGTGAGTTTGTTTTATTTTTTTAAGGCTCTGAGGACGCCTGCAGTGAAAAGACCTACTTAATATTGTTTCATCCAGCATTTCCCACACTTATTTGAGCACAAAACTGTGTGTGTGTGCACGTGCGCACGTGTGTCTTCTTTTAAGGAGGATATGGATGGGAAGATAGGTAAACTATCCATTATATCCACTGAGTAAGAAAGAGCTGGTCTCGTTTTGTAACAACAGGTATAAAGCATAGCTGTTAACAGACCCAGTTTCCTATAAAGGACTTCCCAGGAGCAGGTGGGAACAGGGAGGAAGAGACAGTGGTTGGGATTTTTTGAGATCCTTCTCATCTTGGTTTTGTAACACGTTCATTCATCTTTCTTGTCCCTTTTCCCCCAAGCAAGTTAACAGATTAACCTAAGAACATAGAGTATCAGAGGCCAAAACTCTGCACCTGAGAAAACATTGTAGCTTCACATGTACAGAGGAATAAATCATTTCACAGTCTTTCTCCAATGAAGCCCAGAAAGAAAAATCACAGACAGGGGCATTTGTCCTTTAGACGATTATTACCCATAACAGGTGGTGGAAATGCGAATGGTTAAAAAATGCATTTTGGCAACCAAATCTGCAGCCCAAACCCAATGATGTTCACAGGGGCTCCGTCTGTTTTCTGGCTGCTATGATACTATATTAACATCCAAATAGTGGGAGACAAATTACTGTGCTTGTTCCCTTTGCCACAGATTCCTGAACAGGTACAGGAAGTTCCCCTTCAAGCCAAGATTGAAGAAGGAAAAAGTAGAATGAAGGAAAAAGAAAAAAAATACCAGAAACAATGACTAAAATAAAACAAAACAAAAATTCTTTCAACATCCAGCCTCAAGTACTTTAATTCCTTAATCCTCAGAGCAATACCAGGGAAAATTACATTGTTAGTGTAATAACAGGGGAAAAGGCAACTTAGCTGCACAGCTTTAAAAGTTGTTTATACAGTTTTGAATTATATTGATAGAGTTTATAAAAATCCTATGTTTTCAGGATTTGGACTGGCTTTGAAAGTAAGTGATCAAGGCAAGGATTCAGAAAGATTCCTCTGGAATAGCCATCAGAATTTATAATACAGCACTAAGGCTCAATGAAAGAAGATTATAGGTGTGATGTGGCATAAAGTTTTAAAGTCAGATGGAGCTACATTCAAATCTGAACTCCACCACTTAAGAGCTATTTAACCTTGAACAAAGTATCCAATCTTCCCCATCTCCGGTTTTCTCACTGGCAACATAGAATAATAATACATACATACTTCAACAAGTTGCCAGATTTAAACTGCATAAGATAGACAAAGCATTCAATTCAGTGCCTGGACATGTCAAATAATCATAACTGTACTTATTATCATCATTATCTTAGAGTTGGAATGAGCTAGCGGTCCTTTTCGTTAACTCCAGACAAGTAAGTATACATATCTCCCTTCCTAATAAAAACAATTTAACATTGAGAACTTGTGATGCTCCAGTCATTCCTCTAAGCTCACTTTATGTATTATCTCACAATAAGCATATGGGGAAGTACTCTTAACAACCCTATTATAAAAATGAGGAAACTGAGGCAAAAAGAGGTTAAGTAGCTTGCTCAAGGTCAGTAATAGTGAGTAGTAGGACCACGACACAAATCTAGGCTATTTGGTTTTGAAACCTAATCACTTCACCTTTAGGTACAGGTAAATTAAGTGACTTGCCCACAGGATAAAAGTATATAGTTATTGTTATAAGGGAGACTAGAAACCACACTTCCTGCTTGTTTTACTAGAGGAGTATTAGGGATGGGTAAGGGGCAATTAAGTCAGGTGACAAAGAGGAAAGGGCAGTTCAAAGAGCCCTGTGTTTCACCATTTAGACAGGGCTTACAAACCCCCAAGGAACACCATGGTCCCACCAAGCAAACACTACTAAGAGTTCCTACAGCATCAGACTGGCTCTATTGTCTTATCTTAGCTAACCATGTAATCCACAACAAATGAACTGAGAAGTGACGAAAGAAGTGACTTTGTAGAAAACAAACATATGGACACCAAGGGGGGAAGTGGCGGAGTGGGGTGGTGATGGTGGGATGAATTGGGAGATTGGGATTGACATATATAGAATAATATGTATAAAATAGATAACTAATAAGAACCTGCTGTATAAAAAAATAAATTAAATAAATAAATAAATTATAAAAATAAAAAAAGTGACTTTGACCCAGTCATCTTCTCTGGGCAAACAGCAAATATGTAGAAGTCAGGAATGTTTATTATAACCTTAGAGCTCTACATGAAATCCAGACAGAACTCCTGGGAGACCTGGGCTTCCTACAATCAGGGAAGTGGGTAAGCATTCTCCCCAATAAGACAAATAATACCTCAAAAATTCAAGCCAACTAAATCCCTACTGAAGCAATTTCTACTGCCCACACTCAGCAGTTTAACTTAGATATAAGTAAGAGAGAACTAGTCACACAAATTCTCAATGCTCAAAGGAGTTACCCAGAGCACATAATAGATTCCAACTGGGTTTCTTGATGGGTAGGACATACTTTGACTAACTTGTTCACATACTCAGTACTCTTTTGGAATGCTTCCTAGTACCACTTTGTAGGTGTTGGGGATTCCATGGGGAACCACACAGATGACACACTTGTCCTGATAAAACAAGCATGTTCACCTAGTTAAGGTACATGGTAAATTGTTAAGATACTTGCTTTCAAAATAGTATCTCTCAGAACATCCATTAGTGGACAGAATAATCTTAAGAGGATTTGAAAATAGGATATTTAATAGCTCATGGCTTTATCCATGGAAGACAGGGATTGAGGAAATTAAGATGGCTACCCAAAGGACACAGCCCTTAAGAAAGCATAGAGAAAAGTGCAGCCAAACTCATCTATAACAACAGCCTAATATCATTAAATGGCAACTCCTAGGATAAATCCAAGGGGAAATTAACTCCCATTTGTAACCAAAGGACCAATGTTACTGATGCTTTAATCGTTAGTCCTTTCCTGCTTACCTTCATCTACAAGGCTGAGCTTCTTAGATAGGGTCATAAAGGATACTTTGCCCCAAGTGCATATTTTGTCTCTTAACAGTGTTGTACTGCAGCCTAGCAGCTGTGAATGAGAGGTGAATGGTGAAATTAGGCATTTAATAGGACCAGCATTCATTCATTCACTCACTGATGCATCATCTCTGGGTGTCTTCCATGTTTCAAGCACTGTTTCAGGCCCCAGAGATAAAATGACTAGTACAGGAAAGGTCTCTTGACTCCTAGAAGCTTATGTTGTAATGAGGAGAGAAGCAATGAACAAAAAGAACAGTGATAAGTGCTATAAAAATGTTCAGACAGAGGAATGGGATAGAGAGTGACTGGTAGGTTGGGGAGACTATCTTAGATAGGGTGGTAGGAAAAGGTTCTCTCTAAAGGTGACATTTAAACTGAGACCTGAATGATCTGAATGATGACAAGGAAGGAGTACCTCTCACATACCAGGAGTTTTGTTTATGGAGCAGAGAATTTGTAACACTTTACCCCATGTGACTTTTGGAGAAATTCCTTAGTATCAATACTTATATGGCAGTGTATTATAGACAGACTGAAACGTATCCTTGATTCCTGCTTCTGAGGGAGCAGGTAATTGGACATCCTGGCTCTTGATAAAGCCTGGTAGGTGTAGACATCTTAAAAAGAACTCAGAGTTTGTTCATTCACAAGTCATTTCTTTTAAACTTTTCATAAAAATCTTCCTATGTTGTTGGTGGAAATATAAATTGGCGCAACATTCCTGGCTGGAAATCTGATAAAATGTGTTGCAAACTTTAAAATATGCACGTTCCCACACTGGCAATTCTACTTCTGAAAATTTATTAGAAGGGTATAATTACAAATATTTTCTATAGTTACCTACAGATATGATTTCTGCAACACTGTTTATAATGGCAAAAATTGGAAAATTAACATAATGTCCGATAAAACTGAGTTAGTCAAAGTAAATTGTGCTATTTCATACAATGAAATATGGATAAAACACTTGAAACAGTGACCACACAGAGTAAGAGCTCACTAACTATAAGTTATTATGAATATTATTGTTGTTCAGCCAGTCATAGAAAATTAAATTTTCAACAAATATTGATACAGAAAGATGTTTTGGGAAGGTGGAGATCAAAAAATATATTCTTGGCTAAAAAAAGATCCTTGGTAAAGACTTCAATGTTCTCAGTGTGAGATCTTGAGCTCTTTGGGCCAAAAAGAAATAAAAAATTAGGGCACTGATATTCTTGGCTCAGCTTTAGAAAAAAAAAGAAAAAAGAACCATCATGGCAGAGTCTAGTGGATGAATTCTGTCTGGTTCTTTAATCTTACCTCATATGCCCATTTCCATAAATCCAGGAACTGTCCTACATGGGATTATGTAACCCTACCCAATTTACCATCATAAGAAGCACCAGAAAGTTACATTTGCTGCCACAACTGTTTGGATTCTGTTTGAGCTGCAGGTTCCAATTCTTACAGTTATTCAGTCTAATTAATTCAAATGGCACCATTTGCGATGGACTCGAAATGTACTTTTCCTTTACATACAAATGATGATTTGTTTCCTCCCAAGTGTGGAGTCATTATGCTTGCTGCCTCCTCTTTATGCCCTTTGGGAAAGTTACTCAACTTCCCAGTTTTCTTCTCTGTAAAGTGGTTAAGAAGATTAAATGTGCTAATGTATATCCTAAACCTTTAGATGTGCTTCTCAATGACTGATAATCAATTATCTCAATTATTGAGATCATTCTCAATTGAATTATCATCTGGGAGGGATTCCTTGGTTTTCTTCCTGTTAAGATCTCTCTCCCGTCTATGTCCCTTCTCTTGAAACAATGCCAAAATACATACCTATCAACAAACTCAGAAGATTCCAAGCACAGCTTGCAAAACCTTTCCTCTATGCATATTCAACAGTCCCCTGAGACTCAGGTCCATTCTAAACAGGATGTTTAGTGGCAGGTTGGGGCAGGGAGAGCTGGCCAAAGAAATAAAGGGAGGAAGCCGAGAAGGGGAACTCGTATGGTGATCTCAATTTTGACTCGTGCTCGTGTTCATCTTCAGAGTGGTCTCCTTCTCAGTGCTCCCAGCTCAACTGCATCTCCTCACTTGCCCCTGTTCTGAACCGTGCTGCAAAAACCCTATCTGTACAGCAATCGTTAGTCGGATATATTTATATGATGCCTCGAGAGAGGCAGTCTCACTTTCTTTTGAAATGCCTGCTCTTCTTACTTCAGTTTCTTTTGTCCTATCATGCCCCAAATGTTTATTCATGTACACTTTTGCTTTTCTACAAGCTAAGCTGGTGTTTCTCCAAGAGAAGTCTGTGGACTGGCTACATCAAGGTCACCCCGGGGAGGGGGTCAGTGATTGGGGCTCAGATTTCTGAGCTCCATGCCAGACCTCAGGAATGAATCTAGGGCTCAGGAATTTGCATTTATTAAAGAACCCCAGGTGACACTAATGCACACTGAATCCTGAGAACTGCAGTCCAAGGAATGACAGACAGTGATGGACACAGGACAGGGATTTGTAAGCAATGTTCTATTGATACAATGGTAGTTGAAAATACTTCAAAACTCAAAGGGGTTTGAGAGCCTGCCTCAAAGGCCAGAGAGCCAGGAAGTAGCTATGAAGCGGTGCAGCATGCTGTGAGATATTCCTCCCAGAGTGGGAAAGGCTATAGACAGGCTAATGTCTGAAATGTAATCTGGTAGAGAAAGAGGCTTAGTGTTTTTTCTTTCTTTTCTTTTCCTTTTTTTTCTTTCTTTCTTTCAAATTTCATACTAAAAATGCGAATGAATTTAATAGTTGTAATGAACACTGAGACTTGTACATTAATCTCCTGGTCACACGCATTGTATTCTGCCTTTCTAATTAGGTAATCAAGTTATTAATTATGACTAATATTTGTATGTTTGCCTATTAAAATTAATTGAAAACCAAATGTTTCCCATTGATTAAAAAAAAAAAAGAGGGCTTCCCTGGTGGTGCAGTGGTTGGGGGTCCGCCTGCCGATGCAGGGGACACGGGTTCGTGCCCCGGTCCGGGAGGATCCCACATGCTGCGGAGCAGCTGGGCCCGTGAGCCATGGCCGCTGAGCCTGCGCATCTGGAGCCTGTGCTCTGCAAACAGGAGAGGCCACAACAGTGAGAGGCCCGCGTACCGCAAAAAAAAAAAGCAGCATTGTGATGTTAATGATAATGACTTAGTAGAAATGGGGCTGGAAAGGCAGAGTTGTCACAGCAGAGGGTGATAACAGTTAACATTCTAGAGCATGGACAATTTTCTGGGCTAGCCTTCGAACACTTGCATATTTCAGCTCCACCCTATGAGGTTAGTATTAGTCATATCCTTAGTCGTCTTTACAGTCGGGGAGAGAAGGGCCCTTGGAACTGCCATACAGCCAGTAACTGGCCGAGGCAGACCCTGAACCCACGTGGTCTGGTTCCAGTTCACTCTCTTACCTCTATGACTCAGTGATCACCTCCTCCAAAGGAAACTTCTCATCTAGAACATGGGGATATGATATTATCTGCCTCAAAAGGCTTCTATAAGGATTAATACATGAAAATCCTTTAACAGAATGTCTGTCATAGTAGTACCATATATATATATATCTGCTATAATTTATTATTATTAATATTAATAATTAATGGCCAATATAATTAGGACTGATGTAACTACAGTAACATATAATAGTAATCACAATAATTATTTATTGATAGTCACATTCCATTGGACAGTAATATAACAAAAAACATAGGCAGAATAATGAATGCCTTTTCTGAGGGCTGAGTGGGACGTTCCTTAAAATGCGTTCTTCTAGACACCCTATATCAGAAGCATCTGGAATGCTTGTCACAAAAAATGGAGAGAGAGACTCCAAGAGCTCCAACAGAGACCCACTATGATGAGATACCCAAATTTGTTTATTTTGCAAAGTTCCTAAGTGCTTCCTCTGAACACTAATGTTTGAGATTCCTTGATAGAGAGAGAAAATTAAAACATGGGAGAATAGAAGAAAAGTCAGCTGTCAGACAACCTACATATTTCTCTGCATGTATGAGTTAAACACCTCAAAGGCATATTAACTTAGTCCTTCCAGGAGGTGGTATTTCTGATTTCTGTCATAAGACTAAATGATTTCTGACTTGATAAAGTTTGCACTTATAATGTAATTAAATAATTTCCATACCATTGTGCTCTATTAGGACTGGATTAATCCAAGCAATAAAAATACGGTAATCACGATGATGGTTAATAGTGGATAAAGATGGATGATGAAGATAATTATGAGGTGCTTGATGTTTTACATCAAAATTATGCAGTCCTATTTTCATTCACTTTATGCTAAACTACAGTGACTTACAAACTTTTTAAACAGCAATGCAGGAGTAATTCCAAATGATTGGTTGTACTTACGTTGCATTCTTGTATAACTCTACCTATCTTTGCCGGTATCTCTATGGTAGGACTTTTTAGCTCTAGAATGATAGCTTTAAGATGTTTGTTAAAATACTTCAACATTAATAAGCATTGAAAAGTAAAAACTGTCTAATAAATGGATTGAACAGAACACTCCAAAAGCAGAGCCACTATAAAATTAGGTTCTCAACCTACAGGGTATTCCATTTTCAAGTATGATGAAATGTCTAAGGAAAACTTACCACTAATGGGAATTATATATCGTAATTCCTTGTCCAGTTCCACCTGGTTATTACCACTTCCCCAAATCAACCATCAAGTGTCAAGGAAGAAAATATTTCCAGTCTTTGAAGCATAAAAGCAATCATCGCTCTCACAATCTACAATGCTCAAATATTTAGTAAACACAAAGGGAAATTTGAGAGAAGAATTTGATTCCTCCTGCCAGAAGGAAGCGACCAGCACATAAATACAGCACTGTGCATACGAAGTCTCATCTGTGTCATGTTGTGAGGACTGTCCAAAAGGCAGTGCTTTCTAAGCAGACAGCTAGAAAGGAACCTGGATGCATGCTCTTCGTTTCCTTCTCTGTGCATAAATATCTCCACCTGTGCCAGGAGACTAAAATAGGAGGGTAGCACGAAGGGTGCTTTTCTTCACTATCTACCCAACAGCTGCTTGGTTTTCACTGACAGCCGCTGGAGGTAGCCCACAAGAAATGTGTCTGCAACTCTGTAATTGATGATGACTTAAAGTATGAAAATGAGCATATTCAGACATTTCTCTTCATAAGGAAAGAATAAACAGTCAATATCAGAAAAAAAACATTTCTCTTATGCCAAGATTTTGATGGTGGTTTCTTTGGGTAGGCAAATGTTTCTTTTTATACCCAACTCTTAGCTGAATGCTACGTATCGATAAAACATGGATACTTTGTGTTCATTTTTCTAAATAAACCTTGGAATTTCTTATAAAATCCTTCACTTTCCTGGATAACTGTTGCCATATAAAGCATTTATTAGAAGAGGAAGGTAGAAAGGGAGGGTGAGACAGATAGAGGTAAAGAAAGAAAAAAAAAGCAAACAAATACAGAAAGAATAACTGGAGCTCCCGTACCAGAGCAGGCAAAAGAAGTTTCACAATTAGGAATGTAACTAAAATCATCACCTCTCCTTTTCAGGCAATATCAGTACCTGATGGGAGTTCTTTGTAATGGATTTCTTTTCTGTGTATCTTATAATTTACTTACTAATGCTGCAAATCTTATTTGTGCCTGGGAATGGGAGTGAGCGTGGGACACACACAGTGACATAGAACAGGCTTGCATTGGCTCCCAAGAGCCATTTAGTTGTCCATATTATTTCCCAACTCTGTGTTGGGTGATGCCACAATGGTAGCTTGAAAGCAGCTTTGGTGGGAGTACTTTCACCACCGAAATCAGCGAATGCTACAAACCAGAGCTTCCCCCCACCACCCCAGGAAGATGATTGTTAAACAGCTACCAGAGTCCACCAGCCACACAAACTCTTCTTGACATGTATCTGTAATCATAATTAAGCACCTACTATGTGCTACAAATAGAACCTGTGTATCACATTTAATCCTTACAAATATCCTTAAGAAGGGGCAACATATCTGTTGTTACTCCTGCCAGACAAGGAGAATGAAAGCTCAGAGATTAAGTAAATTGTCCAATATCACACAGCTTTAATTAAGATATATTTTTGAATCCAAAATCCACCTTCATAGCCTATACAATGCTGTCTTCCAAGGTTAATGGATGACTAGATCCTGGAGAAAAATGCTGCCCAAGATTTTTTTTTTTTTTTTTTTTTTGGCTGTGTTGGTCTTCGTTGCTCCACGCGGGCTTTCTCTAGTTGCGGCTAGCAGGGCCTACTCTTCATTTCGGTATGTGGGCTTCTCATTGCGGTGGCTTCTCTTGCCGCAGTGCACAGGCTCTAGGGTACGTGGGCTTCAGTAGTTGCAGCACATGGGCTCAGCAGTTGCGGCTCATGGGCTCTAGAGCACAGGCTCAGTAGTTGTGGTGCAGGGGCTTAACTGCTCCACAGCATGTGGGATCTTCCTGGCCCAGGGATCGAACCCATGTCCCCTGCATTGGCAGGTGGATTCTTAACCACTGCGCCACCAGGGAAGTCCCAAGAAAGTCTTGATATGCATGTCAGTGGACAACATTGTAATCAGGCATTGTAATCAGGATGGAAAGATGCGGGCTGGATATTCAAGAAGTCCTGGGGGAGTGTCCAGGGGCCCACTGCAGGGGTCCATGCTCTCCACTGCCCTAATCTTTTATATGTAGCACAAAGGAAGACACAAAAGGCATGCTTATCAAATCTACTAATGCCACCAAACTTGAAAGGATACATTATCTCACTTGTCTATTAGGTATATTTGTGTGAACCATCCAGTACCCTTTCTGGAATAAGGCAAATTTTACAAAGTGAAATAAATAAAACAAATGCCAAATGCCATATGTGCAGGTGAAGGAGAAAATGATATGAATCCTGAAGAAAAAAAAAAATTTTTGGAGGAGTTTGAAGGCTGTCTTCAGCTTCTGAAGAAGAAATTCTTCCATCTCTGTAGAAGAGACTCTTCCATGCAGGGAGTAAAACTTAACCAACCAAGGAGAGGTAGGAAGATACCATTTCAACAGAAGGAGGAATTTTCTAGTACATAGTGCACTTCTCACCTCTCAATTTACTCAAGGAGAGCCTGGAAGTCATCTCTCGTGAAGTAATTATTAAATATGCAGGAGCTGGAGCCAGGAGACCCAGGTTCAAATCTGACCTCTATTGCTTACTAGCTATATGACCTTAGGCAAGTCTCAGGGGTTTCCTCATCTGCACAATAAGGATAATAGTACCTAATGCAATGGGTCGTTATAAGTATTAAAAGAAATAATGTAAATAATTATGTAGAAAGTCTTAGAATAGTGGCTAGCTCAAGGTCAGTCGTATGTAAACATTCAGTCCCATTTTGCTATCAAGAGAATTCCTGCTTTGAGATAAATCATAAGCTTTATCAACCTTAATAGTCTCTAATTTTGGGTTTACTTAACTTCCCCTGGAACACAGTGGCAAACTCTTGCCTGGCCTTCAACAAATACTTGTTGATGAATTGAGACTCAGAATCCTTAATAATCTTTATTAAGACTGCCATGAAAAATGATAGCATAAATTCTAGGGAGGATGTGGAGGCAACATTTATTACAAGAGCTTTTAACAACCTCTGAGTGTTTATGAATATATTAAAATAAAGAAAATATCATACCCCTAAGAAACAGCCCAACAGACTAGCCTTGACTTTTAACAACCTTGTAGAAATCATATTCCTGATTTCATATCTTACAGCCCAACAGACTAGCCTTGACTTTTAACAACCTTGTAGAAATAATATTCCTGATTTCATATCTTAGTAGTTATTTTTTTACCCTTACTTTCATTCAAACAGGAAGTGAGTTGATACACAGCTGTCATTGGGAGTAAGAGATAAAAGATAAAAGCTATGTTTCTTTCCACTTGACCACAAATTTTATGTTTTTGAGAGATCTCCTATGTACCTATTAGTTTTGATAAGTGCTCTCAGGCTACAAAAGATGCAGAGTTGTTCTCAGAAGGAGTCATCATCATTTCATTCTTTAATTTCTACCAATAGGCAAAATGGACTCCACTGTGGCTCTCAGTCTGAGCCATTGCCCTAGGAAGAAATGCCCATAAAGAAAGGATAAACTACTTAGTATTATTTAGCCTGAAGAATAGAAGGCTAGAGAGAAAGAAAAAACAAACAAACAAAACTTGTGCAATACCTATTTCAAAAATATGAAGATTATTACTTGAGAAATAGTTACCATATGTTCTTCATGTCCCCTGAGGATAAACAAAAGAAAGTCAGAAAAAAATACAGCTTAAGTGAGAGCAACAGGGATTTTGGATAATGATTTTAAAAAGAACTCCTGGGTAACAAGTGCCCTTGAGGATCAGAACAGGTTAGCAAGAGACAGTGTGAAATCTTTTTCTCTAGGAGTGTCAGTTGTGTGTACATTGTTTTCCAGTTTGTTTCACCACCTGTTTTTCTATTTGTATTAATGAAGAAGAACCAGTAAAAGCTAACCCGTTCCTTCCCAGGCATGTTAGTCTACAGACAAACATATAATCACTACAAAAGCCTTTTAAGTCGCCTTCTGTTCTTCATCCCAGGGGATCCACTTTTTCCTGCATGATACGCAGCTGGCTTTAGAGCCCAGCTCCCCCATGGTTCTGAAACACACATTATTCCATCCACCACCTGGGTTCTCTTGTTCTTCTAACTGCTCCTCTTTTCTTCAATAGTTCCTCACTCTCTTACTATACACTCATCATGGATATGCCAAACCCTCTGAACACACTTCTTTTGTGGAAAATGCCATCCATTTTCATGGATTCAACCATCATCTTTAGGTGGCTAACTCACAAATGCACAGGTGAGATTTATACTCTCTCCCAAACTCTAGTTCAGGATCTCCTTATTGATTAGTGGGTATTCTCACTTGGCTATTTCATAGTCATCAAAACCTCAAAACCAACACCTTCACAAAGCCACCTCCCTTTCTTGACTTCTCAAAATATTTTTCAACTGATGCCTTCATTCACTCTATGGGCTGACATTCAAAATGTATCCCTTTTTTATCCTTTTCTGGTCTAGGCACCTCCCACCCCTACTCTCCCACCCCCAATCAGTGACCTGGCCTCTCAGTTCCTGTTCTATTATATGGCTCACAACTTCCTTTCCCAAAATTACTATCAATGATTCTCAAGCATGTACTGATTAGACTGCAAGTTCTCTACTTTGACATTCAGGGCCCTTCACAAGCTGACTTCAAGTCACTTTCCCATACTCATCCACATTTAAAATCCTTCTACATGAGCCAAACTTATCTAGAGCTGCCTCTGACCCTTTGCTCAAACTCAGACCCAGGCATGGTTTGTCTGTTTGAATCTCATGCAGTGTCGTCCAAACTCCAGCTCAAGGCCCACCTTCCTTGGACCACCCCAGTGAACAGTGTTTGCCTCCTCTTCCACACTTCTATCTGGAACAGTTAATTTGTTCTTAACACATACTACCTTAAACTGTTATGTTTCTTTCTCATGTATCTTTTTCAACTCATAACTTTTTCAGCTTTCAATGGATTGCAAACAACTCTAAAGCATGAACTCTTATACCTCTTTATATCTCCTCCCTTAAGAAATACGTATTAGTGAATATTGATTCAATTGATTTTGCTCATCTTTGATTCTGTGTTTTGCTTCTTTTTCCATGTCATAAGAAGAATCATGAACAAAGCCCTACACACTTAATTTTTTCCTTCTCATAAGACTAGCAGTTTCTAATCTTATCATTTCCCTCTAAGGCCTATTTAATCCCTCATATCAAAATTGGAAGGAGCAAGAGGAAGAGAATAAGCTAAAGTCAGGGAGAAAAGAGGGAAGAAGTGGAAAGTAAAGAAGGAAGATGAGGAAAGACAAAAATAAGAAGAGAAAGAATGCCCCTTGTTTTTGCTTCCTCCAAGTCTGACAGCTCAGAAATTACTTGTGATACTTCTCACAGTTCAATCCCCATTTTGGAGAACCAGTCAGGAAGATTATAGCTCACATCAGTTATTCCCAGGAGACTACTCCTCAGTTTCAAGGTTTCTAAGTAAAACAACTAACAGCTTCACTTCTACTATGAAGCAAGTTCCTGGCCATTCAACTGATCTATTTAAATGGAATTACTGCCAGTCAGCTTCCGAGGATCATAGCTGAATTTCCTTCTGTTAATTCTAGGAATACTGCCTCTTTGGCTACCTTAACATTTTCTATCATTATGATTTTTTTCCCTTTAGCATTAAGTAAAGAGTAATGTATATCCTTCTGCTGTGGCACTGTCGTTTAGCAAAGCAAATTATATCATTCTCACTAAATCCATCAAATCCACATACTAAAAATGAATTCCTCCTGGTGGCATAAACAAACTGGTCTTTAATACGAAAAATATCATAACAGATTGTCCTTTGCTGTTCACTATACTGTATGTTCTGACACTTGTCGGTATGTTTACAGTGTTTCTGCTAAAAAAAGAATTGATCAAGGGAAAACAGCCAAGTTCAGAATGTTTTAAATCTACATTACATACTGTCAAAATAACTTTTAAATATATGTGAAAATGAATATTTGCAATTCAAAATAAGAACACGTAAGGGGGAAACAGAAAATGCTTCCATTCCATATAAATCATATTAGAAAGAAGTTATTTGGATCATCCCTTTTCTATCAGACTCATGGAGAAATTGATGGCAGAGTAAGAGCATCACCCTCCCAGAAAGTGGCCTTATAAATGGAAAATAATAATCTCTGGAAAGAAAGAGATAAAGATTAAATATGAATAGCTGAACAGGAGATAGTTCAGAGAATGATGACAGATAGCCTTCTGATCGTATAACCATCATTTTGACATACTAATGGGAATGCTACAATCAGATAACAAGTATTTATTAAGCAACTACTATGCAACTGGAACTGTCTCTGGTTCCTGGGAAACACAGAAGAGGCAGAAGATTTGGTGCCCCTGCCAAAGGAGTAGGTAAATCTGGTGTGGGATATAAGGACAATGAAAAGAGAAATTGATAGAGTACAAGGCAGTATGGGATTAAATCCAAACCGTTGGCATTGGTTAAAAGAGAAATTACAGACATTCAGAGAAGGGAGAGAGAGCTGTTTAATGGAATAGTCCATGTGGCTTCATAAAGGAGTCAGGGAAAAAATGAGATTGAGATGGGGGCTTCATGAATTAACACATTTTGATTCAGTAGTCAGAAGAGGTGAGAGGACATTTTCAACAGGAATCTTCAAGAAAAGGCACGGCACCAGGATTGATAAATGGGGAGCAGTTGAGGGGGCCATCCCAGCTGGGGAAGAGGCTGTGTACTGTGCAGTAGAAAAAAATCAGTGTTGATAAGCCAATTTTGAATGGTCTTGTAAATAGGACCTTGAGACAGCATTGCATGTGGTTAAGGCCACCAGTGAGATGCCTGGCTTGGATCTCTGACTGTGGAACCAGCAACAAAAAAAGGAATGAATAACCAAAGTTCATTCAAGTATTCTTTTCGGTTTCCAATAAATCATGGAATGAGGAAAACACAGAAATAGCAAATGTAACAAGGAAATAGAAAAAGAGAAAGAGACGCTCTGAACAACCTATCCAAAGGTCTTTCCATCAATAATCAGGTTCAAAAGACTAAGTTGATTGATTTATTAAGACCCTGTTCTGTGTAAGCAACAATTGAGAACAATCCCCTCCTTATCTCTACTCACAGCAAAGTTAAGGAATTCAAAACTCGACGTCATTAATTATTACATTATTACCATTTTTGTCTTTTGCACATTCTTTTATTTTCCAGATGGTTCCAGCAATTACCTTACCTAACATGGCCATACCTCCTGACTAGAAAGTTCCTTCCCCAAGCATTTAGATTGGGACTTGAGGATGTCAATTTGGCTGTTCTCTTAAATGGGCGTGAGGCACACCTGAGAATGAGAATGGCCATAGAGCTGTTTGGCCCAGGAAGCAGCAAAGACTAATATGCAAAAATAGAGAAGAATATTCCAGAGCCAGGCAGCTGGACACAGAAAGAGGCTGAAAGATGTGTCGTTAAAACTGACCCACCCCAGCCTAGTAAAGCCCACATCACAGAACCTCATCTGACCTCCAGGCCTATGAACAAATGCCGCTGAGATTGGCAGAGTTATCCTGCCAATTTGAGGCTTTGGTGGCTAACCTCAACAAACACACAGCTCCACCAAAAGTGTTTACTGTCCTGTGCTGCTGAGATTTTGTGGGTGTCTGTTATGCAGCTAACTGACTGAATTAATACCATTCCTGACCTAATTTGAGTTTCACAACGTACCTCTGAATTCTTACGTTTCCTTTTTTGCATAAATCAGTTCAAGCAAGCAATAAGATCGAAAATACTAAAGCATGCTAAAAAGGAAAAAAAAAAGCCACAACATATTGAGGTCAACATTCTATTTACCTATAATGTGGAGGTTCTTGCGCAAAACATGGAGAGGGATGATCCAGGCCACCAAGTCATTCACTTCACTCCGCCTGACTAAATGTGCTAACACCCCCTTCACTCCTTCATCATTCCTAAACCCTTCGATCCCCACCCTGCTCCCAGGCTGTGCGATGTCCCTTTCTCAGAACTTCTTTTCTCCTCCAGACCATCTCAACTTACCTATTCCATTTCCATGCTTTCAGGGCTACTGCTGTCAACTAGTGATCTCCATAATATATGGATCTGCTAAGGAAATTCGTAAGAGTACAGTTGATTAGGTCATACTGCATCATCTTTTCTACCTAGAATCCCTTTCTTGGGACCCCATGGAGATACAACATCTTAATCCAAAGGTGTGAATCTCTAAAAGCAGAATTTCCAGCCCTGCAATGGGTGGGTAAGTTTCCTCCCCAATCTCCTCAATTAAATAAGAGTACAGACTGGGTCCTATGGTGTCCAGAGACATAAACCAATCATAAAATGAATGGGAGATTTGTCAATTTTTTACAAAGCATGTTTGCTTTTGTTTCCTGTGAACACTTGGGAAAAACAAAATTGCAGAGACAGTAGAGAGTATGAGTATGCCTACAAGTGTGCTTCTGGGTTGGTGAGTGAAAGGAGGCCTAGGTGTCTAAACCTTGGGAAAGTCTCATCACTTTCTAGCACTATTGCAAAGCCACCCCTCCCTGAGTTTCTCACAGTATTAAAAGCCAGGGCATTGGAAGAAGTGCCATGCAGGGATGAGAACTTCTTCTTTCTTCTTTGTTTCTGCTTTTCCCAAAGGCCCGCTGACCTGGAGAGATCGATGGTGGCCAGTGACAAGAATCAGAAAGTCTACCCCTTGATGCCTGGGACCCAGGAGACACATTTGTCATTCCAGTGCTTTCCCCTCGGTGGGAACTTGTTGTCACGGGGCCTGGCTTGAATGCTCCGAGGACAGGGAGCCAGGGGCACAACAGAAGAGACATCATTCTTCATCACTCAGGCAGGAAAAGAAAGGATAGAAGAGGAGGAAGAAGCAGCCATCCATGACTGAGTGTTGATTAATTACCAGTCTTGACAGTGACAGGAATGTGAAAAACAGAGCACAAAGGTAAAAAAAAAAAAAAAGCGGCTTTATAGGCTCCTACACAGAAAATAACTGTACCTTAAATTAGAAAAATCAGTTAATCACATCAGATGTCTTATAGTCAGAATCTGAGAATTTGGAAACTATAAATAAACAGATAGAGTTCAAGGCTTGTATTTTCTGGAGGGCCCAGCACATCTAGAGACCTGAAGGTAGGGGAAAATGATCTCTGAAAACCGACCCCAGGTTTCTATACATACATTTCATTTGTATCCCATGTGCCTTGTTTCTGTACTGTTGACAAAAAGCAACTGTAGCCAATCAACAGACACCGAGCTCTCTCAGGTCTTACTGCCTGACCCCTCTTGGAAGTGAGCTGTCCTAACCCCTGGTTTCTTTTGTGGGAGTTCTCTAAAGGATATTTGTTCATTAATTTCTTCCACAGCATCGACTGGCCTCCAAACTACCCAGACAAAAAAAAAAAAAAAAAAAAAAAGCCTTCCAGCTACCTTCTGGTGTGTTAGAAATTCCCAGAAGTAGAATTGTTCCTTTAGGTTAGAGGAATCCCATTCCTGGGAGGCCTCGGTAAAATGCCAAATATGTTCATTTGGAAATTCTCAAAACAAACTGTCAGCTTCACAATGTAACCCAAGGCTAGGAAGTTCCTAGTTCTTTCTGGAAACAGAGGGAAGGAAAAGGTTCTGGGTTTTTGTTTTTATTTTTTTGTTTGCTTGTTTTGTTTTGCATGTCAAAGGAAATAAATGTATGTCATCAGTTGAAATAATCTGAGCAATCATTGGAAACAGGACAAAGTGAAGGTTAGAGGAATTCTGAGAAGATACAACACCAGGGTCTGAGTCAAATGGAAATTGTGGTTATCCAAGGATCCAGGAAACCTCTCCTAAAAAGTTTCTGTTTCTCCATGGAAGTATTGTTGAAATAAAACACATGCTCTTAAAATTGTGCTAATCACTTAGGACAATAAATTGTATCATTGTCTAAGTGTTTGAAGAAATTTAAAACACTTTTAATTTTAAATTTGTATGTAGTTATTCTTGATAATACATTATGAGGTTGTCTTGTTTGGATTGCATTATTCATATCTGCATTCTGAAAAGTCCTGTCCTAGAACTAACTGACATCATCAGATAATGTTCTGTGGAGCTGTGTTGCTCATTAGTAAATAATACGTTCCATTTTTTTGTAGGAACTGTAAGATACGCTCATCCAAGAAAAACACATTAGAAAACTTTTTATTCATTTAGGACTCTCCTCCAACATATCTTCCATCCATCTTTTTTTCTTTTCTATACTAATCTCAAGGTGTTTCAACATAACTGTGATTGGACCAAGTGTTTAAAAAGATTTTCCCCCCACTTACTAGTTACTTTGGCCACTTGGAACCTCAATTTCATTTGAGAAGGGTCTTCTCAGTGGTTAAAAATGTTCAGAGCTTAAATAATTAATAAACATTGCTAAAACTCTGCAAAATTAAAAATAAACTGCAACCTATGATTAAAGTACTTAGAACAATGATTTATACAAAGATTAAAGCGAAAGCAAAATAATCTAAATTTAAATAAATTAGATTCCAAGACACTCATGCTTGTTCCTATTTTCCCCTCTCTCTCTTTTAACCATACCCCTTGTTCTGTGACACTGCTAATACACTACTAAAGGTTGAAATAAACCTCTCAAACCAATCTATCACCTGTGCAATTTAAAACCAGAGTCAGATCCAGAGGGTGAAATCCATCTCTTTTCCTTTTCGTGGTCCCTTTAATTTACATTCCTTTAAACATCACTATTCTTATTTAGAGGCTACAGCATATTTATATTATCACCATTCTTCCCAGAAGTTCAACTCTTGTCACGTGTTTCCTTTTATTCTCTTCAAAACCCTTCTATGCCAAAGCCAAACAGTAGGTTTATCATGTGGCTAGTTCTATAGAAGAATGATAGGTCTTTTAACATACTGCTTTTCTGAGTGTATCAACCCCATTTTTCCCAGTGACAAACTTTGCACATGGTTGGTGCTCAACAATCTTAGTCAGACTCTTAGAGCTGGAAGAGATCTTTGGGAACATCTAAGTAGTGATTCTGAGAACAAAGGAGGTGAGTGAAGTCACTTGTTTATCTTTCAGTGTTCTTTCGCTATACCGGATTAAATGTTGAATAGCGTTGGTTTGGTAATTATTGTATATGTACCAGAAAAGATGTCTAAACCATCCCTGAATACTTCCTGCTGGGTCCATTTTACCACATCAAATGCTTCAAGGCTACATATGGCCAACACCTGCTTGATTCTTTGATGAGATAATGAAGAAGATGACGGCGACCATGTACTAATGATACCATGTGTCCAGCACTGAACTAAGTGCCTTAATCTTGACAACTATCTAAAATAGGCACTATTATTATCCTCGGATTATCACATTTTACAGAATAAGAATCACACCCCTAGAGAGGCTGAGTACCATGGCCAAGTGGCACAGCGAGTGAATGGAAGAACCAAGATCTCAATCCCATTCTGTCTAATTCCAGCACCCAAGTTCCTACTAACCATATCCATAAGGTAGAAAGTGACCAGGAGTTAGTGAGCACTGTCCTTTCCGGGATCTCCTTTGTTTCTATAGCTGCCTGAGCACTCCTATTTGAGATTCTTCTGAGAATCAACTTTTCTGTTAAATGGGAAGACGGCCTTACACACTGCCACTGGAATATTCATATATAGCATTTAACACAGCAGAAAGTTCAGAACATTAAACTGGGACATACTAGCAGGAAAATCCATATTCTGCCAATTACCTGCTAAGCAGTTTCAGCCAAACTTGACTTCTTTGAGGCTCAGTAGGCTGTTCCAAGAGCAGGTTGCTACAAGGCTTCAAAATCTTACGTCAAATGCCTGGCAAATAGGATGCTCTCAGTTAACAGTGTCTATTATTATTGTTGCTAAATGGAAAGTTCTTACATTTGTCCATCTCTGCCGTGATGCTGCAAAATTTGGGCACTTCCTATTTTCTGTCAGTGGACAAATTATGCCAAGATTCCAATGGAAGTGGACACACAGTGATTCAGGAAGTCAGAACTTGGACAGATCCCCAAGCATACCGGTTTATGGCTCCTTTGCGAATGGGTGGGAGTTTCAGGCCACTCTGACCCACCACCATCAAAAGGCTGCTTCCCTGCAGAGCAGTCAGCACACCAACTGCTTGCACTAGTTGTCTTTACCTATCATGAATCTCTGATCTGCCCTGATCTGGCTATCGGCTATGCCTTTGCATTTCAGCTTGCTCTCCCTACTTCCATAATTTATTTGATTTGGTATCTGGCCTGTGTTCTAATGTCAGTTTCCCTTCTGAAATACTTCTGAAGTATTCAGAGTGATGACTTCTCCATAGTTCATGTGTCTTATGTGATGGGCACAGCAGTGTCCTTAGAACTCTACCCTGGCTGACACTGACAGGCCTTCACTCAAAGACCACAGGAGACTGTTTCCTGCTGGAGAGCTCCCTGCTGGCCTCTGTTGGCTTCCAATTGTTGCACCCAAGGCACAGTGACCCTGATTCACTGGAGATGGAAAGCTCTATAGGCTATTCAAGCATGTATACGTTTGATCCATGCTGAATCTTTGCTCCTATCATGCTTCAGATTATGTGCAGTTTTTATGAGGGTAAACCCTGAACCTTGAAGACTCTCGCTAGGGCATAATTCCTTCATAATGTCTGTGTAAACTCATTCTCAACAGTTTCTAAGAGACTTAGTAGACAGTTAAGATAAGAAGGAGTCATACAAATGAATTATTTACAAAACAGAAATAAGAGTCACAGCTGTAGAAAACAATGGCTACTAAGGGGTAAAGGGGGGGAGGGATAAATTGAGAGATTGGGATTGACATACACACACTACTATATATAAAACAGAAAACTAATAAGGACCTACTGTACAGCACAGGGAATTCTATTCAATACTCTGTAATGACCTATATAGGAAAAGAATCTAAAAAAGAGTGGATATATGTATATGTATAACTGACTCACTTTGCTGTACAGCAGAAACTAACACAACACTGTTAATCAACAATACTCCAATAAAAATTTTTAAAAAACGGTTTAAGAATCAGAAGAGGTTTTGAATAAACCAGATCAAGTTTCCCTTTTTTCCTCCCTGTATCTCCACGAGGATATTCAGAATTCCAGAGGACCTCAAAGATAATTTCCTTTCTCAGAGATTCTCTGGATTAGAACGAGAATGGCTGTGACCCCTTTGGATCCATAACCTCGGAGAACTGAGAGAAAGCAAATAGCCTTAGAGTTTGGACATTCACCTTCAGAGCACATCAGGGCCAGGAAGATACCTCCATGCCAGCAGTGACCCTAATGAATCCTGAATTTCAGGAAGCAACAACTAAGTGTCCATTAGAAAATGACCTGTGGTTATCCATGCCAGCAGTGACCCTAATGAATCCTGAATTTCAGGAAGTAACAACTAAGTGTCCATTAGAAAATGACCTGTGGTTAATACCGCATGTTACAAAGCCTAGGCCTTTAACATAAAAAAATGTTATAAGTATGTATAAATTAGACTTGAATCCAATTCATTTTTTCAGTAAGAGTTATTGAATAGTTATTATGCACCATGAGCACAGGAGAGATAATGGATGTAGAAGGGAGAGAAAGAAAAAGAAGAGAGAAAACATGTCAATTCAATGGGGAAAAGCTGGTATTTTACTGACTGTCAAGTACAGCATGATGACACTAAAGAAAATGTTCAATAAGGATTATACACCTGTTCAACTTAACGTGACAATGTCTCCACGACAAACATACAGGCATGCCTCGTTTTACATGCTTCACTTTACCGCACTTGGCAGATACTGTGCTTTTTACACATCGAAGGTCTGTGGCAGCCCTGTGTGGAGCACGTCTGTCGGCACCATTCTTCCAACAGCCTTTGCTCACTTCGTGACTCTGTGCCACATTTTGGTAACTCTCGCGATATTTCAAATTTTTTCATTATTATTATATTTGTTATGATGATCTGTGATCTGTGATGTCTATGTTACTATTGTACCGTTTTTGAGTGCCCATATATAATGACAGACTTAATCGATAAATGTTGTGTGTGTTCTGACTGCTTCACCAAACAGCCAGTCCCCCATCTTTCTCCCTCTCCTCAGGTCTCCCTATTCCCTGAGACATGACAATATTGAAGGCAGGCCAATTAATAACCCTGCAATGGCCTGCAAGTGTTCCAGTAAAAGGAAGAATCACGTCTCTCACTTCCAATTAAAAGTTAGAAATAATTAAGTTTAGTGAGGAAGGCATTCAAAACCCAAAACAGGCTGAAAGCTAGGCCTCCTGCACCAAACAGGTAGCCAAGTTGTGAGGGCAAAGGAAATGTTCTTGAAGGAAATTAAAAGTGCTACTCCAGTGAACACAAGAATGATAAGAAAGCTAAACAGACTTATTGCTGACGTGGAGGAAGTTTCAGTGGTCTGGATAGAAGATCAAGTCAGCCACAATGTTCCCTTAAGCCAAAGCCTAATCCAGAGCAAGGCCCTAACTCCACTCAATGCTATGAAGGCTGAGAGGGGTGAGGAAACTGCAGAAGAAAAGTCTGAAGATAGCAGAGGTTGGTTCATGAGGTTTAAGGAAAAAAGTCATCTCCAGAACATAAAAGTGCAAGATGAAGCAGCAAGCACTGATGTAGAAGCTGTAGTAGATTATCCAGATCTAGCTAAGTTAATTAATGAAGGTGGCTACACTAAACCACAGATTTTCAATGTAGACAAACAGCCTTATTATAGTGGAAAAACATGCCATCTAGGACTTTCATAGCTAGAGAGGAGAAGTCAATGCCTGGCTTCAAAGGACAGGCTGACTCTCTTGTTAGGGACTAATACAGCTGGTGGCTTTAAGTAGAAGCCAACACTCATTTAGCATTCTGAAAATTCTAGGGCCCTTAAGAATTATGCTAAATCTACTCTGCCTGTGCTTTATAAATGGAAAAGCAAAGCCTGGATGACAGCATATCTGTTTACAACATGGTTTATTGAATATTTTAAGCCACTGTTCAGACCTACTACTCAGAAAAAAAAAAAAAATTCCATATATTACTGATCACTGACAACGTACCTGCTTACCCACAAGCTCTGATGGAGATGTACAACAAGATTAATGTTGTTTTCTTGCCTGCTAACACAACATCCATTCTGCAGCCCATAGATCAAGGAGTAACTGTGACTTTCAAGTTTTATTATTTAAAAAATACATTTCAAAAGACTATAGCTGCCATAGACAGTGATTCCTCTGGTGGATCTGAGAGAAGAAAATTGAAAATCTTCTGGAAAGGATTCACCATTCTGGATGTCACCCATTAAGAACATTTGTGACTCATGGGAAAAGCTCAAAATATCAACATTAACAGGAGTTTGGAAGAAGTCGATTCCAACTCTCATGGATGACTTTGAGAGGTTCAAGACTTCAGTGGAGGAAGTAATTGCAGATGTGGTGAAAATGGCAAGAGAACTAGAATTAGAAGTGGTGCCGGAAAATGTGACTGAATTGCTGTCATCTCATGATAAAACTTCCATGGATGAGGAGTTGCTTCTGATGGATGAGCAAAGAAAGTGGTTTCCTGAGATGGAATCTACTCCTGGTGAAGATGCTGTGAAGCTTGCTGAAATGACAATGAAGGATTTAGAATATTACATAAACTTAGTTGATAAAGCAGTGGCAGGATTTGAGAGCACTGACTCCAATTTTAAAGGAATCTCTGTGGGCAAAACGCTATTAAACAGCACTGCACGCTACAGTGAAGTCATTCACAAAAGGAAGAGCCATTCAACACAGCAAACTTCATTGTCGTCTTATTTTAAGAAACGGCCACGGCCACCCCAACCTTCAGCAACCATCACCCTGATCAGTCAGCCAAAACATTAAGGCAAGACACTCCACGAGCAACAAGATTACAGCTCACTGAAGGCTCAGATGATAGCATATTTTAGCAAAAATTATTTTTTAATTAAGGTACATACGTTGGGGTTTTTTTTAGATATGATGCTATTGCACCCTTAACAGACTACACTTAATAGTCTATTATGCCTAATAGACTATGTGTAAACATAACTTTTATATGCATTGGGAAACCAAAAAATTTGTGTGACTCACTTTATTGCAATATTCGCTTTACCACAGCAGTCTGGAACAGAATCTGCACTATCTCTGAGGTATGCATGTGTTCCCCTCTTCCTTTTGACGCAAAAGGAAATCTGAGCAAATGAGTAGATGAAACATTATTTCCCTTTAGGGGAGTTTTCAAGGAATGTCCAATATAGCCTAACTTCAAAATGCAATGTGCTTCCTAGTCAGAACTTATACCCGAGTGTAATGTAAATTCCTGCCACTGCTATAAGTATTGTTTTCAAGGAAATCTTTCTCAAGGAAGAGAAAAATCACAGTATAAGACATTTGGATAGACACAACAAAACTGTCACCCTTTTGATGAATCGATAAATATGTGTTTATTGTTACTGTGAAATAGGTTATATAGGTATATAGTTGTATGACTCTTTTTTTATGCATGAAATAATGTTGCATTCACCACGGATTGACTTACAGTTTTCACTGTTCTGTGTCACTGTCAAAAGTTATATTCACAGGCGTCCACTGCATATATCTTTCTAGGAAGGAACTCGGGGCGGGGGTGAGGTGGAAGGGTAGTCTTTGCTACAAAAATAAAAGCCATACTCCTCTTTAGATGACTCCAACTTTGCTTTGGAAATTCTCCATCTTTCAGGTTCCTGGGACTGTTGCTTAGTCTTTCCTCCTTTATCTCTTCCTTTCTCTCCTTCTCCTCCCTCCTTTCACTGAGCAGCTCATGAAAAACCACATGACCTCCCAACAAGGACCAAAGAAAAAAGTCCTAAATACCTACCAATGTCAGTTGAAACAGAATGATCAACTAGCTATTCACAAGTGTGATGGATTTAAGGGTGGCTGGTGTTCCCCTTGGGGAGTTTGAAGTCATTTGACTCAATTGCCTTGATGGGTTTGCTTTGGAGAAGAAACTGCCTTTTCATGGAGGCTGATTAACCATCTGTGCATGGATATCCTGTGAAAAGGAAACTTTTCTATGAAGGTTATGCCCCCAAAAGATATCCACTAGAAATTTCATCTTTGTATAGTCTAAGGAAAAGAATCATGTGTTTTACAGGCTAAATGGCTAGCAGTAATACAAATTTACTTCCAAAAACCCTATTTTCTTTCACATATCTCTAATTTAGATATTTAAATAATTCTGGGGTGTCTGAAATAGGGGACTTGGAAATACTTCTTAATGCTTGGCCATGATGCCTGGAAAGAGACTCACCACCATAACCTCCACCGCTACCACCAATTTTACAATAAAGATTCACTTTGAATTCATTACCCAAAGTACTAGAATTAATAAATTCATTCTACTTCTTCACTTTATTCAACGCCCCTTAATAGTGACTCAAAGCATGTTATAGGTATTTTCTTTGCAATGTTGAATGTATAATTACCTCTGTGTAACAAGACAGAAACTCTAACTGACCTCTTATGGTAAAAACCTTATGCCCACCAAAGGCAAACAAGTACCAAGATAACAACCTCTTGGATTACAGAATTGGGTATTCTTCCATATGCACAACAAACATTTCCTGAGCTCCTGCCTTATGCAAAGCACCACAGTAAGAGACATGTGGGATGGTGCATACCAGGGCATGACCCATGCCCTCGAGAAGCAAGTGGTGGAGATGATTCTCAGCCCCACCAGGAAGGGTTCATTGTTGAAAATGTCAAAAGGATCTCGTTGTAATAATATATCACCTATAAAAATCTAGTATGATCCTGGAGAATGACATATGCCTTTTTCCCCCATGCCTACACACTCTTCAGAATGATTAATCCAGAAAACTGCATTACCTGTTAATAGAGTAAATCTTTACGGTGAGCATTGAATACTTCTAGGGGGCACTATGACATTTACTCAAAACCCAAGAGAAAGTGTCATTTAATCTGATTTAGCTCCAGATGCCTCTTCTATAAAGAGAATATAGTAATGCTTTCTACCTCATTGGTATACTAGAAGGATTAAGTGAAATAATGAATTTGAACCACTTAGCCCAGTTCCTAAAAATAAATTTTATCTCTTAAAAATAATAAAAATAATAATATAGTGTCCTGCCACCTGGGAAAACTGCTAAGTCGTTCTGAAAATTTACCTACCTGCTTTATAGATGTGTTCCAAACATGCTCATGGTACATAGATTATGAATTTGTTCAAAAAGAATAATTTATTTACATGCTTGAAAACTGCAAGCACCACACTTTGGTGCTCTGGTCAGCATCCTCAATTTCAGAATGTTTCCAGGTGAATGAAACTCATGGCCCAAGTCTACTATCAAGGCTGAAAAGTGGTGATAAGGAAACTCAATAGCAAGAAATCTGTCCAAACGTTTATTTCCCTTCATTTAGATCCATAAACATATAGATCAAATTCTCAAAGCTATTAGGAGCAGAGAAAAATGCCAGAATCAATGCTGCAATGCCTTTGGTGCTTACCCTGAATTAATGCTTCTAGATCAGTGTTGTTCCTGATTTAACTTCTTGTTAATGGCCTAAAACATTTGATTTATATCTTTTGTCAGCTCAGATACAGAAAAATCCACATCATGGATTCCCTAGAGTCATGAGGAAAGGAATGTGCAATGCCAACAGAGATGGCTAGGAACTATACCAGGTTTGAGTGACACTTCCCTTCTTGGGAAGTAATCATTATAGAGAAATCTGATGCCTTTACATCACACAATATAACTACTATCAAAAGGAAAGCTTTCACTCTCACCAATAATTAAAATCGAGCTTGTTTTTAAAGAGTAGAAAAGTCTCAGGGAGTTGATTCCTTTTCCTGTTCTCTGTTTTTAGGACAATTTCAATAAATAACTGTTGAAACCACAGAATGATCTAGCAACAACTTTGGGGTCTTCAGAAGTATGTCTTACTATGACTGGACCACTGCTTTCCAAACTGAATTCATTGGAGATGTCAGTAGGTGGTGCATGAAAAAGAAAGCTACTCTGATAAAATAATATGAAGAAACACATCCATGAGCTATAATGGTAGGCACAATTCATATAGACAACTAATGAGAACCTACCGTATAGCACAGCGAACTCTACTCAGACCTAAACAGGAAGGAAATCCAAAAAAGAGGGGATATATGTATACATATAGCTGATTCACTTTGCTGTACAGCAGAAACTAACACAACATTGTAAAGCAACTATACTCCAATAAAAAAATTTTTTTAAATGTCTGAGAAGCCCCACAGTAAAGCAAAATTTTTAAATGTGTATGCCACTCTATGTTTACCAAAAATATTTAAGTAAGAAACTTTTTTTTAGATAACACCTTTGGCATCCTGGTATAACTATTTACTGGAAAGCTTATCAATTTCATGTTAAACCACAGAAAGGGAATGGAGTAAAGTAGAATAGCTAACATTTACTGAGTGCATAATATATGCCAGCCAGATATTCTTCTAAATACTTTGCATGTATACTATTAACACATTTTATCCTGCCAGAAACTCTATAAGGTATGTACTATTATTAACCCACTTTACAGAGGAACCAAGAGGTTAAATAACTTCTCAAGGTCAGACAGATAGTAAACAGTAGGACCAGGCTTCAACCCAGGCAGTCTGGCTCCAGGTCATCTCAAACTAGTGTACATGTAGAAAACTCAAGGTGATTTTAGAGAAGTGTCAGAAAATAAAAATGAAAGTGCTTTTTTTCATCCAGAAAACAGAATGCTAAAAAGAAGGAATAATATTCTCATATATAAAATAGGATTCAAATTAAAAAAAAATTAAATTAACCATAGGAAAAATCCCCAAGAACAAAATTGCTGAAATAGTAGAGAAAATAGACGTTGCAGAATTGTTTTCTCTATGAATCTTTTAAAATAAGAATCTTTCACTATGTATACCTCTTAGGACAGTCTTTACTAGAAGCAATTGGATTAATAATCCCTAACCTCTCATGAACATGTAAGTGCCCCTGGTTTCACAAGAAGAAGTTGGTGGAAGACAGTAAGTGTGGGGTGACTTTCTTTCATTATAAGTGAGCCAGCCCACAGCAAATTTCCTAGGTATTAATATTTCTACCTGAGAAATGAGCTATGATGAAAATGATGTTTGAAAGGCACAAATAGGGCTTCCCTGGTGGCGCAGTGGTTGGGAGTCCACCTGCCGATGCAGGGGATGCGGGTTTGTGCCCCGGTCCGGGAGGATCCCGCATGCCGCGGAGTGGCTGGGCCTGTGAGCCATGGCCGCTGGGCCTGTGCGTCCGGAGCCTGTGCTCCGCAACGGGAAAGGCCACAACAGTGAGAGGCCCGCGTACAGCAAAAAAAAAAAAAAAAAAAAAGCACAAATAATAATAACTTAATCACCTCTTAAGATGATGAAACCCTTTATAAACAAGTTGGCTGTGTGAGCTGCACTTCTGCAAAATATCCTGAGATGACAAAATCGTTGACAAAAATACAGAACCACGTTATTGACACAAATACCACAAAAACTTGAGAGTACCTAGAGATAAGCCAAAATATTTGTTCAGCATCCTTAACTATCCACATCATCTTTCCATACACAATAAAAATTAAAAGACTGGGGGAAATTGGGGAGCCGTATCCATTAACAATTGTCCATGAAGGATGGTCCCTAATAGGGAAAAAATGTTATGGTATTAACAGTGAAGTCCCAAATACGACATTTTCTTTTGGTAGTTACCCTCAGGCAATCATTCCCATACCCTTCCTCCTGTTTCTAGCCATTAGCGAAACTTAGGTCCTACATTATTCAGATCTTCTCCTTTGCTGTCCTCCAGAGGACTCAGGTTAGCATGTGTAGGAGAAGGTTCTTTAAATAAATGTCTATGATGGAACTGGAATATGTGAGTACACTGATTTGAGGAATACCTCTGCTTCCAATAAAGACAGTATTGGTACACTGTCAAATTTCATAAAGGTAGAGATAACACAGGTATCCTAGGTAATATTCTCTGAGAAGGATAATGGAAACCTAAAGCTATGATCCATATCTAGCAAATGTTACCTTGGAATCTTTTTCCTCCGTTTTTCACAGACAAGCATACATCATCTTCTCTTGCTGTTTCCTTTCTTTCTTTGTCTCCTTTTTATTACAAAATTAAAAATTATTGGACTATATCCCCAAACACTACAGATTTCACATCTTGTGTGGGCTAATTATATCATCCAGGCTGCCAAAATGGTTTCATCAATGAACCTGCATTGCAGGAGTCTCCTAATCAATTCTTTGACACTTAATTAAGGACTGTCTGTCTTTGAGGATTTGGAGCCTGAAACAGGGAGGTGCTTCTGTGTGGAAGGTAGTTCCTTGCAAACAGAAGCCCACATCTCTCACCACCTGTGCTATTCTGGCTGCTTTGATATTACTTTGAACTTAGGGACTCTTTATAGCCCACAAGCCTCAATTTTCTTCTTGGTTACTATCATCTAAGACCAACTGCTAGTAATGGCTTCAAAACCATTTGAGGGCTCCAGATTTGCTCAGAGACAGATGTGCCGGGCTAGACTATGGAAGTCTACTTTGAGGGTTAGAAGCTTCTTTCAGCTGCAATCCTTTCATCTCTCATGAGGCTGAATGGAGAAGGCCTACCCGACAGGAAAAGTTTTAAAAGTTAATAAACAGAATGCCATTACAGGCAGTGGGTTGCGATTTGAGGGTGAGAGGCAGAGCCATTACGTGAGCACAGAGCAGAAAAGGGAACACCTACCAGGGCTGTGGTTATAGACTAGAATTGGTCCCACTGAGAACTTGGATGGAATTTTAAAGTTTTACCTCTTAGATGTCAGACTTACTAATTTTAGTAACTAGATATTGTTTAAAGAGGATATAATCAAGATTCTCCAGAGCAAATGTTTACTGAGCATCTGTGGCATGTGTGGCATTTTACATGCTGCTAAGGATTCATGTAGGGTTTGGACCTTATTTTCAACAACCTTACATTTGAATGAAGACATATTGGAAAGGAAGCCATACGTGATATAAAGAGCCACTGAAGTATGTGAGGATCAAGGTAAGGATGGGACAGAAGAAGGTATGGTTGGGCAAACTCTAGTACAAATCTTGCTAAAACACATGGGAAAAACTCAGTTACAGGGGAGTGGAGCTCTTGGTTTAAGCATATTGATGAGTTTTTGCTAACAATTTCAATTATTTAAGTGCAAATGAATCAAATATATGGATTTTAAAGTTTAATAAAATCCAAAACGATTAGAATTAAGGATATGAAAGATTAAAGCTGTGCTCAGAGCAAAATAATAGACAACCATATCTTAAAAATACATGCTGAACAAACCTAACACATGGCAGAATTCAAATGCAGATTTTTATAGTATTTAGTCTGATTATACAGCAATACTCTTGTTTTAATATGTCTCAGATTTTTCTTTATGCTTCTATTTGTAGTGAATGTTTTTCAAAGTCACTTCCCTGTTAACAATTGATTTAATCAACACTACTAGCTTTCAATGATGAGCAAATTTATTTGACAACACTAAATAATTTTGTAGTAAATTTTCAGAGATCTCTTGTAGAATTTATTATTTCTCCTCATCATAATTGAACTTAAGTAATTTATTGTATAATTACTTGTCTAATGTACAAGCCTACTAGGATGTAGGCTCTGTGGAGGTCGGGACAGTGTCCATCTTATTCCAAGCTTTGTCTTAGCACTTAGAATATTTTTGCCTTCACATATCGTAGGTACTCAATAATTATTAATAAGTGAATAAACAAATGAACACTGTATTGATCATTTTTTCAATGCCATAAATATTTGGAAGACCATGATTGTAAATAGGGGCAACAGCAAAGATTGAAAATATCAGTGGAAGCATTGTCTCTTTTGTATCGCAAGTAAACCAACCCCAAAATGCCTCCATTTTCATAGAAGAGGGGGCCAGCTAATTTCTAAGTCATGTTATTCTTCCTAAAAGCTGAACTTTGGAATCTGTGATTGAGATGCTTTTCACATAAGGCACCCCAGCACTGTGCGTACCCCCAGTAATGTAAATGCACATTTTCTGGGGTCACTTCATAAAAACTAAGTCTTCATTTCGTAGTCATTTCTTTAAGGGGAGAGCCTATATTTCTTATTCCCTTGGTTAAATCTTAACCCACAACCATACATCTCTCTCTACCCTAAATACCTATTATACCCTCCACATGATCCAAGAAAACAAAACTCTGTACTGGGAAAAGAGAAATCATCTCACCTCATTCAGAAAAGGATTGAAAGTGAGTAAAAATGAGGTAGGAGCCATCTAGCTATGATTTTTAGTTTTCAAAAAGGAACTGGGAAAAATAAAATAAAAAAGAAGATTATTATTAATAAGATATCAGATTAGAGAAAGAAAATGCTAGAGAAGGGTCAAAAGGTCAAAGTAAAAGCTAGGATTTGACCCAGTCTTCCACTGACATCTTTGTTAATTTTAGACCAAGTTCATACTTTTTTTATAGTTTGGAATATCGTGCCTATATATTATTTGTTTAGTTACTATTTTACTTTCATTTTGATAGCTGGTTGCTTTGTTTTCCATATTAGATTTGTATCCCTTTTTGGAATGTCTGCTGACATAGAAGCTCTTTGTTCCTGACTACACTTCACAATGTCTCTCTCTCTGCTACATGTAGCACTGTATACTACATTGGAGTGTAGCTTATAGTTGTGCTACCAAATAAATATCATTAGATTGAAGGCATCATAGAAGAGGCACTGGCATAGAACTGGGGCCCTATGTGACTGAATATTTATTAATATTGTCTATTTTTTCAACTGTTTAAAAGCTTCCACTGTGCCTTATGACTAATTTTAAAGTATCTTATGCTATCTGCTGTGAGTTTTTGGGTATAAATGAAATTCAACAAGCATATCCATTAAAGATTGTACTATGTAAGATATACCACGCAGGACAGGCTGTTAAGATTAGAGACTTAGAGAAATAATAGATAGCTGTTAATTAAGGATCCAGGGTCTTTCCTGGTGGTGCAGTGGTTGAGAGTGTGCCTACCAATGCAGGGGACACGGGTTTGAGCCCTGGTCCGGAAGGATCCCACATGCCGCGGAGCAACTGGGTCCATGAGCCACAACTACTGAGCCTGTGCGTCTGGAGCTTGTGCTCCACAACACGGGAGGCCGCGAGAGTGAGAGGCCTGTGCACCGCGATGAAGCCACCGCTCACCGCAACTAGAGAAAGCCCTCGTGTAGAAACAAAGACCCAACATAGCCAAAAATAAATTAATAAATAAATAAAATTTAAAAAAAAAGAATCCAAAAGCATAAGACCTAATTCAATTTTTTTTTTTTTTTTTTGCGGTACGCGGGCCTCTCACTGTTGTGGCCTCTCCTGTTGCGGAGCACAGGCCCCGGACGCGCAGGTTCAGCGGCCATGGCTCACGGGCCCAGCCGCTCCATGGCATGTGGGATCTTCCCGGACCAGGGCACGAACCCGTGTCCTCTGCATCGGCAGGCAGACTCTCAACCACTGCGCCACCAGGGAAGCCCCCTAATTCAATTTTTATTCAGCAAAATACTACCCTTCATCTGTTTCTGATACTCATGAAAATGCTGGAAAACACACTCTCAAAAACCTTGATATTTACCTTTAAGAAAATGCGCAAGTATTTCCCATTTGTACTTATTATTTGGGTGGTCAGGGGGAGAAATGGGGAGAGAGTCCATTTATTTTTTCCTAGAGACTATGATTTCAAATTTCAATTAAAATGAAATGAGCAGCACGATTATCATTATAGAGCAGGCTGTGGGTAGCAACAATAGGCCTTCTTTCATTGCTATGGCAACTGGGCTGCATTGTCAAGGCTACCTTGGCGCTACATGTAATTGTCAGTGTGTGAGCTAAACTGATAATATACAATCAATACCCCATAAGCTGAAAAACACATTTTGAGCCTGAAAGAAATCCTACAGCAAAAGAGGTAATTTATTATTATTTTTATAAACATAGTCTGGGACAGACACAGGTATTGTAGCAATCTATAACTTTTGCTAGAAGGGGAAGGAAAGCAAACCTGGATTGCAATATCTGGACTAAATACCTCCCACAATTAGGAGGGATAAGCCTTCAATGGTCAGGGGCACTGACTGCACATGAAACAGCATAGAATGCAATACTAGTTGTGGCTGGGGACTTGGGAGAACCACAAGCCCCCCACCCAAGGGGAATTACCCATGCAGGGGCTTAGAATGAAGTCTTGAGTGTGGGGTTTGAGGGAATAGAGTACGTGTGTGCGGTGTTCCTTGGGTAACCTTTTCACCACTGCCAAGCTGCCAGTTATTTGCAGAAACCAAATGAAAGTGTCTCAGGCAGACACCGATTTCAGTCAAGGATGCATGAATATCAAACATTAAGAGGGCGAGACTCCTCCATGTTTTCCACCCAGTCCTGTCCTTCCTTCCAAATCCTTAAACTGGTTGTTGCCCAGCTGTAGTGTACACGAGAACCACCTGAAGGGCTTGTTAAAATACAAATTGCTAGGTCCCTCCTTCAGAGTTTTTCACTCAGTAGGTCTGAGGTGGGGCCTGAGATGGGGCCTGAGAATTTGGTAAGGCTGTTGGTTCCAGACCACACTTTAAGAACCACTGCCTGAAACTAATCTCAGTGGTGATGTCACTGCTTATAAAAAATAATAATGATTTCTCCTAGCAGAGTAATGATACAACTAAAATATGTATGTTTTGGAAGGAAAAGGCAGTGAGACAGCTGCATTAACACTGAGTGACCTTGGTCCTAGACAAAACTCAGACAGGACTTCTGTTTGTTTTCTTGCCCCTTGTATATGTCTTACTTAGGAGTCTGAAATAGGATAAGCATCTTTGAAGATAATTAAGAATGGAGAGCATCAGGTATGCCAGAGTAAAACCTATGAAATCATAGAGAAATACATCCTTTAGGTATAAAGACAAGCCTGAGACATAAGAAGTGCATTTTTTAGGTGAAAGAAGAAAAGAAACCCTGCAGATGGGTCTCTTGACCTGTTAACCCTTACCACTGGCCTCATTTTGGGAGTAGCTGCTCAGAGAAAGTCTTCCTTTTAGCAGAGAGTAAGCGGAACAAAGCCAGAAGACTGGTGCTGGGAGGGTCCTTCAAAGAGGAAAATGCTGAGTGGTAGGAAATCTCTGAAGCGGTTTGGACCTGGGCAGAGATTAATGATTTGGCAGAAAACTGCTGACCTAATGACATTCACAGCACAGAATAAAGTCATTTTATCTCTTGGTTTCCAGTGTGTGGTATGGTCAAAACATGTATGCTTTGGAGAGATATTGATAAAAGACACGCCCTAGAATGTATACACAAGAGATGATGCTGTCTTACTGTTTTTCCTGATCTTTACTGTACTCCCAAGGATAGGATCTGACAGCATCTATTTAAATCAGGTTTCAACTATTCAGAGTTACTCTCAATCTGATACATGGAGAAATATCATGGGCATGTTTCAAGTAATAGCAATAAAGTAGTGACAAAAACTACAACTCAGTCAAGAAGCTACCTAATTTTATGAAAGTAAATGCTGTTTTTCCATTCCTTTAAAATAATGTCCGTCCCATGTTGCCTTGGAAAATGTAAGGCAGTTAACGTTAACAGTGAGTATAGTAGAATTTCAATCTTCAGAATAGTAGGTTAATAAAATGGCATTTTAAAATATCACCCAGGGCTTCCCTGGTGGCGCAGTGGTTCAGAGTCTGCCTGCCGATGCAGGGGACACGGGTTCGTGCCCCGGTCCGGGAAGATCCCATATGCTGCGGAGCGGCTGGGCCCGTGAGCCATGGCCGCTAAGCCTGCGCATCCGGAGCCTGTGCTCCACAATGGGAGAGGCCACAACAGTGAGAGGCCTGCGTACCACAAAAATAAAATAAAATAAAATAAATTAAAAAAATAAAATATCATCCAACTTTTGAAAAAGAAAAGAGAAGCTCACTAAGACACTTAAGGTTCACAGAATGAGCCCAGCATTTAATCACAGATACTCATTAAATTTTCTTTTCTTTAATCTTACCTAAATATTGGAACAGGACAATGATTCCCAAAGTGTGGTCCTAGACCAGCAGCATCAATTTCACCTGGGAACTTCTTAGAAATCTGGGTTGTTATCAAGCCTAAAAGATGATGCTGATGTACCAAAGCTTCAGAATCACATTAATAGAGTGTCCCTCTCTTCGTCCTTGTTCTCAATTACTGGCCTTATATGACACATTCTACAGAACACATTCAAACAGCCATTTTTTGATGACACAGTTACTGGAAATGATGGGCTATTCTTTAAACACTAGTCATAAAAATAAGGATCTCCACCATCCTTTATCTTATCTTTTATTATGATTTTCCCCTCTGTTCACACTCAATTCAATCTCGATATGCATAAAAAATCAATAATAATGATAAGAAGCCAATTTACCACAAACTTGAAAGCAAACAGCTAACTATACTATTTTCCTCTCATTTTTGTTGTTACAATTTAGCAATTTAAGATCCAAGTGTCTCTTCCCAGAATTTACCCACTTCTCAAATGCTACAAGATCATTTTTCAAATGTAAATGTATCAGAAGGAAAAGACACCTGAGAGTTTCTTTTCTCCAGTGAAACAATTTGCTCATAGATTAAGTTTAAATAGTCCCTCAGAAACCCTAGATTGCAGCATTGGGTGCTCAGGTTGTTTTAGAAGGTATTTTTTCCCCCACGTTCATTAAAATTAATTTGTGCATTTTATGACACGAAAACTTATCAAAGCATCTTAACTGTGAAACTAACTAAATAAATATCTCCAGCGTTCCCCACATTTAAAGAGATTATTTTCTCTGAGGGCTGATAAAAGTTCTGATGGCACATTTTCTAATTTTAAAACCATTTTCACTTCACACTTCTGAAAAACTTGAAGTCAGGAGTGAGCTGGTAGGTCTGTTTGAAGTGTGATTCACACGTTATGCTCTCTTCCCCCAACAGCTCATGCATATTTATAACGCCAACCAGACTTCAGGTTTTAAACATGCCAAAGAAAGGGACTATTTTAGAGGATGATATGTGTGCTGTAGTTATGTAGCCCCTCCTTTCTGTCCAAAATATCTACCCTGTTTACAAATTTTAACTCACAATTTCCAAAGATAAATAATAGAGAAGTCCCCCTCACCTTCATCTTATCCCACAAAGGTCTTCATAATTTTTTTTTTTCTCTAGAGCTCTTTCAACAGTAACTTTCCACTTTCCTTTTTCCAGATCTATAATAGTCACTATTTCACTTAATGATTCGTTCATTCATTTATCAGCCAGTCCATCCATCCACCTACCCATCCACCAAGTAACCTGTAAGTCAGTTAACAAGCACCATTACAGGGATTCTGTGATAAAGCCAAGGATAGGCCAATGGGATACAAATAGAGTACCCCATCTTTCTCGATCGAGAGTCAGATAGGTAAATAAGTTATTATATCAATATGAAAAGTGCCACAGTTGACAAACAGATGGAGTAATAAAGAAGCAAATACTTAACTTTCTCCAGATATGCTTTAAAAAGGCATCACGAAGGCAGTGGCGTTTTAACTGAACGTAAAAGGATAGAATGGAGTTCACTAGGTTTATGGGGCACAATAAGCAATTCGGTCCAGAGAAGTAGCGTGAGTGAAGTTTCTGTGGACTGGAGGGGCACAGCTTCCTGTAGCTGAGGGATCACCAACTCAACACCATGGGCTAGGGGTTTCCTATGGGAAAACCAGAGTGTGCCTCACTTAAAGGCATTCGAATTCAGTTTATTTAAAACATCAAGCAGGCTCAGGAAAGCACACTTTCAGGTTCAGATTCAGCACCTCTTGCTGATTCCTAAAGCTAACTGGAAACCATGAGAAAAAATTAAAGGGGTCATACGATTGCACTTAGCTGTGTGGAAGACAGATACTAGTGGAGTGAGGCAGAGGACAAAAGTACTGGTTAGGAACAGCTGTAACAGTCCAGTTCCTGTTAATATGTTCATTCATTCATTCATTTGTTCAACTGATATTACTGAGTCCTTAAAATGTGCAAAGCCCCAAGCTAAGCTCAGAATCAGATCATGTAATCGTCTTAATGGAAAGTCCACTGGGTTGCTTTCTGTTGGTTGTTTTTGTCTCCCTTTAGTTGGTAAACTTCTGAAAGGCAGCAGCAACACCTCTTTTAAATGCAATCATATGCTTGCCTGGAGTGCTACTACAGTGCTGTGCACGCTCGGTGCGTGCCACAAATGTGTGCTGATGCCATTCAGTTTCACGACTACAACATTGTTTTGTAACTTAGCCAGGAAACAGAGAAGTGCTGTGATTCAAACACACCATCCCACTTCCTCACTGCCAGCAACACAGCCCAGAAGCCAAAGCTCTGGGCTTGGGAATCAGATGGCTGGGAAAATTCTGGGACTCAACTGCAAGCTGTGCTGACTCTTCCCTACTCTGAAGTAGCCTACACTTTTCAAGTATGCAAGTCATGCATCAGAGTGATGCAGTATAATGGAGTCCTCTCAGTATCCCTCTGTTAGGGGTATGATTTGTTTTTCTTAAGTGAGAAAACATACAGATTTACCACTTTTTAAAAAATATATAGTTTTTTTAAAACATAGTTTCAGAAAATTTAGTATAAAGGAGAACTCTATAGAGCTTACTATTCGTATTTCTATTGAACAGAATATAAAGCACGTGCAGTAAATTCTTTACAAGTTTATAAATTCTCCTCTTAAGAGAATGAGTGATAACATCTAATCAAGAACAGCTCCAAGTGAATTCTTAATCTTCTGTTCTTTATCCTACACTGGCCCTGCTGTACCCGGTTCATTTGCTGTGGTTTCTCTACCTTACTTCAGCTCTTTTTTCAAAAGCTGAATTCTAAGTTATTTTACTTATGCACATATCTAATAAAGTTTGATTTATTTTCCTCTTTCACATTCCAAATTTCCCTACTGTTTCCCTTCTTCTTTCCCTCTCTTGGCAATCCAGATCGACAACTTGTTTTATTCTTATCTCTCCCTATTATTATCTTATTTCCTCGCTTAACAATATGTTGTGGAAATTCCTCGAAGTCATGTGGTTCAGATCAAGATAGATCAAGTTCATTCTTCTAAGAACTGTATAACAGTCTCTAAAGGGGATTTATTATGACTTACTCAACAACTCAATTTCCCTATTTATAAACATTTACTTAATATTTCCTCTTTTTTAACCACTATAAAAAACAAAGTCACCAAAAAACCCTTGCATGTATAAATACTGACATTTTTATTTTTATGAGATAGATTCTCATAGCTAGGATTCCTGAGGCAAAGTGTATATGTATTTTAATTTTAATAAAAATTGCCATGCCAAAGTTAATCTTCGTTTCTTTTTTAAAAAAGCTGTAGCAATTTAAATTTTATCTCCATCTTAAACAGCAGTAGGAGTTGGAGCACTTTCAAATTTGTGCCAATCGAATGAATATAAAGTGATATTTCATTGTTACTTAAATTTGCAATTCTTTACTCACAAAAGCGATAGGACATCTTTTCATAGGTTTAAGGGCCATCAGAATGCTTTCTTTTGTAAAGCGTGTATTCATATTCATCACCCATTCATCTACTGGGCTCTTTTCTTTAATTATCAACTTGCAAAAATCCTATATATAATCTATCTTTGTTTGTGGGAGGTACTGCTAGCCACCTATCCAGAATTATTACGTACCTTTTCCCCATAAAAGAACTCTAATGTTAAGGTTGGAATATGCCCAGATTAAAGAAACAAAAACAACAACGAAACAAACTGCATTAACCAATCTCCCTTTTACAGCTGGGATAGACACAGTTATGGTGAAAGAAATGTAAGCTGACATCGCACGGTGAGACTTCCAGGTAATTTCCTTTGAAAGGTGCAAACTTAGCTGGTATATACTTTTCTGCTTTCACCCTTCCTACTTTTTCCTTCCTAGAAGTTGGAGCAAATACTGAAGGTGCAACAGCCTTTTGGCGAACATTAGGTGACAAACGTGAGGATGAAAGCCCACCATCAGGACAGCTGCTAGCGATTATTGTACAGAGCTGCTGTATGAGCTCTGGATTGCTCATCTTCTGACTTCTTCTTATGTGAAAAAAATTAAGACGCCTAACTTGTTAAAACACAGCTATTTGAGTTCTGGGTTACAACTGCTTGTAATTCTAATAGACTTAGTTCATTACAACTTTTCCCAAATATATCATTTACATATTGAAGTGTTAATGGAATCTTTTACTATAAGTTTTGCCTTAAAATTTTTATATGTTGACTATTTTCTTTTTATATTATAGCATCTGAGATTCCTGTTTTGGTTACATATGTTTCAACCAATCACTAGGTTGTATAGATAGTACACACTTTCTTCCAATATTTTTGGTACTTAAAAGAAAAAATCTTTGTCTTTAATTTGTTAGGAATTTATTTTATTTATGAAGTGAGATAGATACCCATATGGATTTCTTCCATGTGGATGGTGGGTTGTCCTTCTACCATTTGTCAAATAAACACTTTCAATCTCTCCACTAAATTGTGATAACAGGTCTGTAAGCAATTAAATTCCCATGTATGCTGGGGACTATTTCTGGGCTACTCTTCTCTTCCTTTAATCTACTTGCCCATTTCTATGCCAGAACTACATTATTTTTTATTTACTACAATGGTTTTATATTAGAATTATAAAGTATAGTCCTTCCTCAAAATCTTTTCTTAGATTTCTTTTGGCTATTCTCAGACATTAATTCTTTCATATGAACTTTAAGATCACTCTGGGTCACCAAAAAGCCACCAGCAGATTTTACTTGCAATTACAGGGAGGGATCACTTTGATATTAAATCGTCCCTCCAAGGCCATAGTCTGTCTTTCATTTGGCCAGATATTGTTTACTTATTTCTATAGTTTAAAAAATAAATATGGGTTTTTCATCTTGTTAAATATATCCCTAGCTATTTTTGACTTTTGTTATCTTTTGTTTGTTGTCTATATCTAGTTGTCCCAGACAAAATAACAAATATATACCTTTCTTTTTCTCTTTCCCATCTATCCTTCCTTTTTTTCTTTCTCCTGTCCTTCCTTTCTTTCTTTTGGAGATATTCAACATTGTTAAAAGTAAATGCAACACAATGAAAAAAATGATAAACTGGTCAGAACAAATATGAGGCAAAAAAGATAAATTTATCTATTTTTACTGATATTTTGAGGGCTACTGTTTTTCTCTCCATTCTGCAAATAAAGGCAAGTGAAACTCAAAGTTAGGGGTCTGGTAAGTATCATAGTCATGATTCAAACTCAGGGCAGTATGGCTCCAGAGTTGTCACCTTTTTCCTAGCACGTCATTGCTTCTCTATGGCAATTTTCTGCAAATATTTTGTTTCATTTATACTTGCTTTCTTCATAGATGCATTAAGAATAATTAACCCAGATGTCAAAGTTGAGAAGACAATTTACGATATGCCCCCATCAGTAAAAGAGTTCTTTCCTCTTCTCACTGTGTCATATCTAGAATGTGTCCTTTTATTTTTAGGACTGTGGCAAGATAAAGTGAAATATTTCTTCCTGGTTTAGATGTAGTGGATATTACACGGACCTGTCTTTTACTCCTGAAAGTTACAGTTGCACGCAGCAGAACCCGCTAAATTTTAACACAAATGGGATTATGTTTTCAATGGGACAGGAAAAAACAAACAAACAACTAAATAAGCAAAAAACTCTCCAAAGAACAGGAACTTAAGATTCAGACGCAGGGCTCTCTCTCTTGGCTATAATTTTGTTTCCATACATTTTCAACAATCGCCAAAAAAGATGGGAGGTAGAAAAGCAAAAAAAATCTGACATACCTGCACACACATAAACATCATACCCACTCTTCTGATGGGGCATGCATTTAAATGCCTCGTCTATATTTAAATGTAAGATGAATTATCATTTTGAGCTTTCCCTCAGATTTTATAGGATGATATCTTTATGCATGACATTGAACTAATTAGAGAATTGAGTGTCACCAATGTATGGGCAGTATCTTCAGTGACTTTGGTTTTGTTAAGTACGAGGAAATGTAACTAGACTCCAGTGAGAGGTAAGGAAGAAACTGGAGTGATTTCTGGGCACTCATTTCAACTACTTTCTGCAAGTACTGCTATCATAACTCCCTGTGACTCTACTTCAAAATCCAATTTTCCTCCATTCCAAAAGAGAGAGAGAACATTTTGGGTACACCGTTCTCAAGAAGAGAGAAGAACAAATGTACTCATGTCCTTCCCTCTACCTGTCCTTTCTTCAATGGAAAGCAAAATAAAAAGCTTGTGTAAAGGTTTAATTAAGGTCAGAATTAAAACACAGATCCTGCTTCTGTGCCGGGGGAAGTCAGTGCATGTTTCTTGAAGTCTAATTTCAAGGGCAGAGAAGAACCTTGTAGAGTGGGTTTTTCCTTCTAATTGGACCCTCAGTGAGGAGTCTGTGTGTTTAAACTTCTCCTGAAAGGGTTATCTGCATTCCCCTCCTCCTCAGAAACATACATTAAAGGAGAAATAATTCTCCCCTTGGAAAAGTTTTATTTTGAGATGTGCCAGTCCTTGATTTGTGACAGGGACAGACAAGAGATCCAAGGAGCCACCAATTGATACCCTAAACTCAAGAGATTGGGTCCATTCAGACATCAAGAAAGCATAATCTTCTCTTGAAATTCTAACTACCTCAAATTCCTGTATCACATAGAACACAGGTTCTTTTAAGATATTTGGTATGACTAAAACAGCTAGATTCTGAAAATGTAGAAAAAATGTGGAGAGATAGAGAAAATACAGAATAGGAAAAGGCAGGACAATTCTACATGTACTTCTTGCTAAACCTTCCACCACACCCCTTCCCCCCCAACACACACACACAATAACTATCAGGTAGTGTATTCTCTCTGTAACTTGCCCATGCTATTTGGTGATGAAGGTTGATTTTTCACCTAAGTCTATCCTTTAAGGCTCAATTCAAATTCCAGCACCTCCACTTATACGTATCTCCCCCGATTTCCAGATATCTTTCTTTTCTGCATACCTATAGGACCTATTATGGATAACACCCATCTTACATAAATATGCAGCCATGAAAATGGCTACTTTCTTGGAGTTCTAGAATTATAAGGAAACTAAAAGACCAACTACAATTCCTCATTTTGCGTATTAAAAAAAAACTTGTTAGGTATGTTAAATAATTTGTCTAAGTCACACTGACAATTTTAACTGGGTGTCTCTTCTCCCCAACTATATTGCAGACTCTTAGAATGCAGAATAAATGTCTTACGCTCCCTTGGACCCCTGCTTGTCCTAACCCAATCACGTCCCCATAATAGATGCTCACTAAATATGTTTTAATTGAGGTTTAACATTAAGCTTTAAGTAAATTTAATTTAACCTCGGTGCAACCAAAAAGTATCTCTTGAATATGTAGTAGAAAAAGTACTGTTCAGTGAAGAAGACTACTGTTCTCAGAGAGCTTGCAATCTTGCATAAAAGATATGATGTTCCAGCTATGTCTACCCCAGGTAGAGTCATGGATGTCTTATATACATTTAGGATTGGTCTCTACTGGATGGTAAGCCAGTTCTAACCAAGGAAGGGTGTATTCTTAAATCACAATCTCACTGGTTGATGGGCTCGCAATGACTGTATTTGGAACACTTGATGGGCCTGAAATTACTATACTTTGGAACAATTTGGCCATCTCCCATTGGTGGATCCTCCCTATCTCTGTTTCCTTTCCTTCTGGGACTGCAGTCTTCCATGAAACTGACAACTACTAGATGAAACCCAGAACTATTAGATGAAACCCTAAAAAAATTATTTTCAATCTCCACCACTTCAAAGTATGTTTACAAAGTATGCTTCAAAGTATGCTCATTCAGTGATCCACGCACTTTACGTAGATTACCTTATACAATAGTCACGTAAACCTGAGATGTCAGGGTGCATATATTTACTTTATTAATGAGAATATGGAATTTCAGATGGCTGTAGCATCTTTCTCAAAGTCTTATACTTTACTAAATAACAGAGGTAAAAATGAATTACAGGGCTATCTGGCTTCAAAGGTTCTTCTTTTCTTTAATCCATTCCATACACACTCTTCCTAAGAAAAGTTACAATGAGCCAGTCAATGCCAATTCTATTAATCCTTGGATCTCAGAATTAAAAATAGAGACTCTCCTTAAAATTTAGGTCAATATCAATTTTAACTTTTCTGAACTAAAAAAAAAAAAAAAAAAACAACTAAATAAAACCCCAAAAATGAGCATTTTCCACACATACAAGATGAGAAGAGATTCTGTCTTAATTTTTCAGTTATCATGTTCAACCTACCAATGCCATTATTTCTGATAAATTTCCATTTTCTATAGATGAATTTTGTGTGACTCACGATAGAATCTTTGTGAAATTTTCCCATTTTAATCAATGCAGCAATAAGAGTGAAGAGGAAAGAGGAAACGGATCAGGATGGATGTATCAGTGATTAAATTAGGTTTAACCCTGAAGCTGAGAATAAGTCAGCTTGATGAAAGACTATTCGTACTACCTCCTAACTCTCTAGATTTCTAGGCAGTTGCCCTCACCCACCCACCCCACCCCCCCGCCACTACCACTCCCACTACAAGGAAAAAGCTTTCAGAACAACCCAGGATCAGTGGCACATCCCTTGAATTCTTTCCAGATATACATGATCTAGAAGGGACTACTGTAAAATAATATTTGAAAAAAAATAATATGACAGAAGTAAACCAGTACTAGAATTAAAGGCAGCTGCAAAAGAAGCTGTAGAAGGGCATGCATTTTTAATACTGCAGCACATAGAACATTCTCTCCCTGATCCCCAGGTGTATTGCGACAGCCATTTGTAAATCATTTTTAATTGTCTTATTAAGCAGCTTAGAATGCAGCAATCAAAAGCTTGTGGCATTGTGAGACCTGGCATAGGCATCAGGCATGGATCAGCAGTCAGGATAATGGAAGACGCAGGATTATATAACCAGTTATGGTCAGCAGGGAAGGCGATTTGGAGAGAAAGCAGTACATGGTTGATTTTGAAGAGATGCTAATCTCAGACAATATGAAACCTGACATTATGGTTCCAGGGAACGGAGACCCCTCCCCACATATGCACACACATCAGTCATGTGCAGTCTGATGACTGCATTGAGAAAAGCTAACTGTCAAAAGCAGTGATCTCTTTTCAAGGAGAAATTTCTCATGCCGTGTTCTGACTCATGACATAAAAGCTATTTGGAAAAGAGGCCACAAAGGTTGGAATTTTTTTGATGCAAGTTCCCAGAAACTACATTAGGAAGTTGGTTCTTGCTTTAATGAGAACATACAAAATTGTATGAGAGTGGAATCTGAGACAAGATACAGCTGTAATTCCATAAAGACAATTTTCTGAGGTAAGTGTGTCATGTCACAACTTTGTGATTCACAGTTATGACATCTTTAGACCTAAAATAGATCAAAGATTCCTTCTCATTCCTCTAAAGACTTAATTGTCTTACACTGCCCTAAAGCATCCCAGGGAAAAGAAGCAAACTCCTGAATTAATTATTGTGCCACTTTAGGCAGTAGCAAGAGTCAACAATCTGTGGTCATCAAGATGAGGGCTGAGCAAACACATGCTGAGTTCCTAACTCAGTGATCCAATGAAATACGTTATTCTTCATAAACCACCTCTTACTAGACAATAACCATTTTCAACTCAACCACCAAGAGTTTCGCCAAAAACGAGGAATGTACAAAGAAAGAACTTATGTATTTAATGGCAATGCATTTGTAAACACATTAAGAGAATTCCGTTTTAATACAACATTAGTGGGGAAAAAGTACCTGGTCTCTGGGATTTATAGTTCCCAAATTATATGTGGCAACATTAATAATATATAGCTTTCAATGTTTTCTCTTGATTTTCTAGCCATAGGCAAAAACATGTTAAGTCTGTTTTCATATGCATCTGGCCTTATCCAGAGAAAGAAAGTGTAAAACTTTCAGTAAGGACACTGTTGGTCAAATGTTGCAGCAGTCTTAGAAATCTCATGATTATACACTATGTGTTTTTCTGAGCAACGATGAATTTCTTCTGGCTTGAGACTTTGAAATAAGTCTAATTAGAGACACAGTATAAAGCATCTCATTTGTGTGAAATATGCTTGGATAAAGGATATAGAATGGGAAGGATTTCCCATATAGGTATTCTTTATCATTTTCATAAGAGATACCTTCTTTTCCCCAAATATTCCTCTTTAGGTTTAACCATGGGTGTAGCATTTCAGAAACATTTTGGTAAAATATCCCTGAAGTTTCTCCATGGAAATTATAATGATTTCACAAGTGGCCATACTCCCAAATGTCTCCCAAAGTGATTACATTAAATAAAGTAAAATTAAAATGATTTAACCAGACCCATAAACCAAACTGACTAAATATTTACCTTTACAATGAAAATGGAGAAAACAAAGAAGGGCATATGTAAGTCACTTATTTTATTGTTAGGATTTGTCCAGTCCTTGCTTGAGAGGCCAGGGGGATCTCAGCTTGCTGGCTACAGACTAGGTAAAGCATCCTTGAGCTTGGTCTTGCTGTATCAGAGATATGTATCTACACTAAAGGGTCCAAAGCTGTGTAACATCAGCAGACATACAAATTACAGTGGAGAGGTGTATCTTAAAAAGAAGCAATGATGAGTGACAAATCTAAAGAGAGATGCAAGACATACAGAACACTTAGCCATAAGATTAAAACCAGAAAAATCAGAAACAAGTTGGTAAGTAAAGAGCTAGGCAGGTCAGGACAAAGCAGAGAATAATGTGTAGGTTCAAGAGGAGTCTTTTATGTAGTGCTGGCTGAATGGGTCTAGCATGGCTTAACAGTTTAAAGGAGCCACACAGTACTGGGACAGGGATAACAGGAGTGCTGTTGCTGTTGTTATTATTATTTTTATTACAACAATTATTTTTAGACAAAGAGTATTTTTAAAAAGGATAGGAAAGGGGTATGATTTTATCCTTGTTGTACCATTTTCTTCAGTTTATTAAATGAAAGAAATTGATTTGGCAGAGCTAATTTTGTAATTAAAAAGCTTATCATGGTTTTCTGTAATGAGTTAAGTAAACAGACAGTAATTCAGTTACAATATTTACAGAGCTCATACCAGGGGATGTCTGCTTACTAAATTAAATAATATGGGGAGATGAGGAAGAGATCATATAAAATGGAGGTGAAGAGAGTGTACCAAGGGCAAGAAGGAATTCAGATGTGGCAGGTCATCACTGCATTTCTTATATTGGCACCAGGTCAGGAAGTTCACTATTTGCATCTCCCCAGAGATAGAAAACACTGTGGTCATTGGCTTCATTAGACTGTGACTCCCATGAACTCTGGTTCATCTCCCTTGAGAAAGAAGGTAATCTACTTGAGACCAAAAGATGCCAGGTTTTCCATTCTCATAAAAGGAATTCTTTTCCTTATGATCCCAAAGAGTTCCCTGGAAATCACTATTTATCTTCACTGGGAGAGGAACAGATCCCACTTCCTGAAACAAGGAAACAATGAGGGAGGAGTAAGGATGGTAGTTGAGAAGGTAGTTGAAAGTCTATCAAGCCTCTGTGGAGGTAGACTACAATTGCTCAAATGATAGCCTCTCAAAGTCCCAATAAGTTTATTTTTGAAAAAAAGTGTCAAAAAATCTATAAGTTTCACCACTGATCAGGACCTCTCTTTGAAATGTCCTCTGAAAGATGAAACCCATAAGGACCCATATCCCTGAATTATCAAATTTGAATATTGACTCAGAGTAAATTCAGAGAGACAGAGAAAGACAGGCAGAGAGACAAAGAAGGGAAGAGAAGAAAAGAGAAAGGAGAGAGTAGAAAAGGATGGGAGGAGTGGAAGGGAGAGAGAAAAGAAGGGGAGAAGAGAAGGGAGGTGAGGAAAGTGAGGTGAGGAGAGAAGGGGAGAGAAAAGAAAAGGCAAGAAGCCACAGCCTCAGTATCTCAGCACCTGACTTTGTCTTTCGATTTGGTAATTCAAGTAATGATCAGGCCCAACACTGCTTGCCTTAAAAAAAGAGGCAAACTCATCACCTCAGGTAATATAGCTGCATTTCGTAAGACTATTCAAAACCGCCTTTGAAAATCACTGCTTTGGGATAAACCACAGGAATCAAATTTTACAGCTGAACCTGCAACTTACACGTTGCTGTGCTGTGAACTATAGTCTGGGCTACTCCTTACCACCTGTCTCTACTCTTATTTTGCTAAATTCCATGGGATCCCATTATTCCACTGCCTTTATTACTAAAGTCAGTGCAGATCAAGGGATTCCAGTCACTTTCCTTGGAATCTTGTGTCCATACTCATCAAGCTTAAGCCATTCAAAATCCTCAACGAAACACTAGCAAACAGACTCCAGCAGCACATTAAAAGGATCATACACCATGATCAAGTGGGGTTTATCCCAGGAATGCAAGGATTCTTCAATATACGCAAATCAATCAATGTGATACACCATATTAACAAACTGAAGGAGAAAAAACATATGATCATCTCAATAGATGCAGAAAAAGCTTTTGACAAAATTCAACACCCATTTATGATAAAAGCCCTCCAGAAAGTAGGCATAGAGGGAACCTACCTCAACATAATAAAGGCCATATATGACAAACTCACAGCCAACATCGTTCTCAATGGTGAAAAACTGAAAGCATTTCCACTAAGATCAGGAACAAGACAAGGTGGTACATTCTCACCACTATTATTCAAAATAGTTTTGGAAGTTTTAGCCACAGCAACCAGAGAAGAAAAAGAAATCAAAGGAATCCAAATCGGACAAGAAGTAAAGCTGTCACTGTTTGCAGATGACATGATTCTATACATAGAGAATCCTAAAGATGCCACCAGAAAACTACTAAAGCTAATCAGTGAATTTGGTAAAGTTGCAGGATACAAAATTAATGCACAGAAATCTCTTGCATTCCTATACACTAATGATGAAAAATCTGAAAGAGAAATTAATGAAACACTCCCATTTACCACTGCAACAAAAAGAATACAATACTTAGGAATAAACCTACCTAGGGAGACAAAAGACCTCTATGCAGAAAACTGTAAGACACTGATGAAAGAAATTAAGGATGATACAAACAGATGGAGAAACATACCATGTTCTTGGATTGGAAGAATCAACATTGTGAAAATGACTCTACTACCCAAAGCAATCTACAGATTCAATGCAATCCCTGTCAAACTACCAATGTCATTTTTCACAGAACTAGAAAAAAAAATTTCACAATTTGTATGGAAACACAAAAGACCCTGAATAGCCAAAGCAATCTTTAGAAAGAAAAATGGAGCTGAAGGAGTCAGGCTGCTGGACTTCAGACTATACTACAAAGCTACAGTAATCTAGACAGTATGATACTGGCACAAAAACAGAAATAAAGATCAATGGAACATGATAGAAAGCCCAGAGATAAATCCATATTTATGGATTTATGGTCATCTTATTTTTGATAAAGGAGGCAAGAATATACAATGGAGAAAAGACAGCCTCTTCAGTAAGTGGTGCTGGGAAAACTGGACAGCTACATGTAAAAGAATGAAATTAGAACACTCCCTAACACCATACACAAAAGTAAACCCAAAATGGATTAAAGACCTAAATCTTTAAGGCCAGACACTATCAAACTCTTAGAGGAAGATATAGGCAGAACATTCTATGACATAAATCACAGCAAGATCCTTTCTGACCCAACTCCGAGAGAAATGGAAATAAAAACAAAAATAAACAAATGGGACCTAATGAAACTTAAAAGCTTTTGCACAGCAAAGGAAACCATAAACAAGACGGAAAGACAACTCTCAAAATGGGAGAACATATTTGCAAATGAAGCAACTGACAAAGGGTTAATCTCCAAAATTTACAAGCAGCTCATGCAGCTCAATATCAGAAAAAACAAACAACCCAATCCAAAAATGGGCAGAAGACCTAAATAGACATTTCTCCAAAGAAGATATACAGATTGCCCACAAACACATGAAAGGATGCTCAACATCACTAATCAGTAGAGAAATGCAAATCAAAACTACAATGAGATATCACCTCACACCGGTCAGAATGGCCATCATCAAAATATCTACAAACAATATATGCTGGAAAGGGTGTGGAGAAAACAGAACCCTCTTGCACTGTTGGTGGGTATGTAAATTGATACAGTCACTATGGAGAACAGTATGGAGGTTCCTTAAAAAACTAAAAATAGAACTACCATACAATCCAGCAATCCCATTACTGGGAATATACCCTGAGAAAACCATAATTCAAAAAGAGTCATGTGTCACAATGTTCACTGCATCTCTATTTACAATAGCCACGACATGGAAGCAACCTAAGTGTCCATCAACAGATGAATGGATAAAGAAGATGTGGCACATATATACAATGGAATATTACTTAGCCATAAAAAGAAATGAAATTGAGTTATTTGTAGTGAGGTGGATGGACCTAGACTGTGTCATACAGAGTGAAGTAAGTCAGAAAGAGAAAACAAATACTGTATGCTAACACATATATATGGAATCTAAAAAAAAAAAAATAAAATGTTTCTGAAGAACCTAGAGGCAGGACAGGACTAAAGATGCAGATGTAGAGAATGGACTTGAGGACACAGGGAGGGGGAAGGGTAAGCTGGGAAGAAGTGATAGAGTGGCATGGACATATATACACTACCAAATGCAAAAGAGATAGCTAGTGGGAAGCAGCCGCATAGCACAGGGCGATCAGCTCGGTGCTTTGTTACCACCTAGAGCGGTGGGATAGGGAGGGTGGGAGGGAGACACAAGAGGGAGGAGATATCAGGATGTATGTATATGTATAGCTGATTCACTTTGTTATACAGCAGAAAGTAACACACCATTGTAAAGCAATTATACTCCAATAAAGATGTTTAAAAAAAAAAAAATTTGTACACACACACACAAAGAAGCTTATGCCATTCAGGACCATGGACAGCTCCCTGCCTCCCAAAGCAAACAAGGTCTACAGACCTGAGAGCTTAGTCAGCTCTGCCATTTTAAATCACACATGCAGTGTCATGGAACAAAGCAAATACTTGTCTTTGTTCAACTGAGAGGTTTTCAGCATTGAGTGAATGGTATCATCCACATCCTTGTGATTTAAAAGATATTTCACAACATACTGCACATACTTTACCACACGTCCAGCTGCATTTGTCCTTTCAATCTTTCAAAATGGTATGCTGTTAAAATCAATTCAAATAATCACTTTGTGTCAAAAATATGTCCATCAGGATATTTCTGCATCGTGCTCTACATTGGAAAATGCTGATGGAAGCAATCAGATGTCAAAAGTCTCTTACCTTCAGCATAAAGCAACAGGGTCAAATTCTCTGAAATTCTAGAATGCAGAAGTTTCTGGAGTCTGTGATTAAGAAGGATGTATAAACTCTTCCCAGTGTCAATATTTTATAAATATTTCTTGAAAATCTATTATGTTACATACCACAGCTGAATAAGAATATGTCCAAGGAAAACAAAGTTTTAAGAAATGCTCCACTTAGCCCTCTTTGCTCCCCCATCCCCAAGGTAAATTACGTTGCTGTTAATCTCCAGTTATAGAAATCCAAGTAAATGCATTATACAAAGAGGAGGAACAAGAATCTTAAATTGAGTAAGCATCCAAGTTGTATGGCTTAAAATTAGAGGTTAGGATAGTCTCCTTACCAAGAGACATAAGTGATATCCCCTTGCATCACTACTTACAGGCTCCCTCCTCAAAGACCAACTGCAAAGTGTTACTGAGAATATCTATAAACTGGCTATTTGGAGAATAAAGGAAGTAACTAATTTTCTATGGTTTAAAATATGGTCGTGACCTTTTCCCAAGCTCTTCCACACCAGTGCCTACTTGGCTCTGCCTTTGCTTCTTGTGTTGCACCAGCCTACCACCATGTGCCATCTGTCAGCTTCTGCCTATAACAAGTGAAACATTCTAAGTATCTGAGTATCATTTTAGATCCTATTTTTCAGGTTAAAAGCAGTAAACTGCAGATGGCAAGTGTTTTTTTTTTTTTTTCCTTGAGATTACTGAAAGCTGGGGTAATTTTGTCGTGAGTCACATTAAAAAAAGAACAAGTGATGTTATACAGCACCTACTCAACATGAATATGCGCAAAGAACAGCTATCACCCAGTCATCCATTGAGCAAAGGAGGGAACGATTTTGCTTTGCCTTAAGGTGACGGATTTTGGAGTGAGAGAGTGATTGTAGTTCAGTGTGCCCTGTAAGCACAATCAGAAACCATGTGTGAAAAGGCAGGTGAAAAAAGCAACAAACTTGGTGGAGCACCTCCAATGTGCTGAGTTATGCTAGGCCCTACGTAGAACTGACTCATTCAAAAAGCTGGGGAGGGGGAGATCCAGGTCAGGGGAAAGGCTAAAATCAATATGGCAAAACATTTTCACTCACAGTCCAAGATTAAGAATTCATGTAAAAAGTTTTAAATTTTCCTTATATATGTTTATTTCAAAGTTCTGGGCTTAAAACTTCCAGCTTCAACTTAACTGTTGAATTCTAAGAAGCCCTGAACTATGCTTCACTGTTTGAAATGAAACCATTTTATAAGCATCCTCAAAGGAGGACTACTGCAGCAGAGGTTGCAGCGGACAAGGAAAAGCTTTGGGTAATACTGGAGCCCAAGAAAGAAGAGGTTGCCTCAACTTATTTTAACCAGCTGTGGGAATTTACTCCAAGTCACTTCACTCCACTGAGTCTCAATAGGTTCTCAAGAGGTCCAAGTTGATAACACTTATGATTCCTGGTAGCATTATATCCATAATCTATCTCTTTTTAAGGGATTTTATTTTGAAGTCTCCAGTAGATGACATTTGAAGGTTTCTGCAGCCTTGAACTCTCCAATTCACTTAAAATAACCCATGGATGGTTCCTTACTGGAATCAATCTATGTCCTCATTTCCCACTATAAATTTTAGAACATAGCATAAGACATATATGCAGATGAATAAACTTATTTAATTACGCTGCTATCTATCCTCAAGGCTAGGCACTGATGAATGATAAATCAATACATCTAAGACACAGAAACAAGTGATAGTAGAAAAGAAGGTTGCTTATGAAGTAGGTAGGTGAAACAAGGAAATTTCATTAATAATAACATTAAACCATATGTTCCAATGAATTTTTTTTTGAGTTACAGCAGTAAAAGCCTTGATCAGCTTCATTCATCATAAGAACAGGTGTTTATGAGGGTCTCAAAATAATTTCTACCCTAAATTTATCCCACCCTAACTAATCCATTAATCTCACTATTAAATATGCAAGAGTAGTGCCTTAAAGCAAATATATCAAAGTATCAATTAGTAATAACTTCTGTGTTTTAGAAAGGTGTAGGGTACCTTATCAGAGCCATTCCTAAATGGTTTGATTTGAACATTTTTCTTTGAACACTGGTTTTGATTGTAGGGAAGTAGAAAGGAATACTTCTGAGAGAGAATAAATCTAGAGGAGAGTCTCCAGGAGTAAAAGAGGGGACTAAACCAATCATGCATCTGAGTAATAAGAGTCGAGTAAGGAGCTGACAATATAAGGATATGATGGAAACAGAAACAAATATTATTATCTTTTCAATGTAACCAAAAGCACAACTCACAAAAGAAGACCTGCTTCCAAGAGTGGACCTTTACTTAACTGCCACCTCCTTCTCAGCTTAGCCTTAGCATAGCAGCAGTTCAGGAAAATATTACGCACATAGGCAATTTCCACGTGGCAATATGGGAAAAGTGGTGCTTGCTAGGTTCCATCGCAAACACCTTTCTCCTGTAAAATCTTTCTCAAGTCTTTTGTTCTAAGTTCTCCTTTGTATTTTCACTTCCCTCCGCTCCATCATCCTTCCCAACAAAGTACCCCAAGTTCTTTTACTGGTCTAACAGGTAAGAATTTGAAATGGTGTTGTTGATATGAATTTTGAGTCAATTATCCATCAAACGGTGGCACATGTGTCTGGGGGCTTCAAGAGTGTTTCCCTAAGTAGTGATAGGGCAATTATTATAATCTAGATGGGGAATCTATGAGCGTGGTATCTTCTGGCCCATGTCACTACACCATATGACAAGATGAGGATATGCTTGTTTCTCTAATTATGCAAACACAAAAAAGGGAGGCGCGATACCAGCTTATGCTGGTGAAAAAGAAAAAAAAAAAGCCCCTGGAATTTTGGAAACCTCAGATTAACCAAAAAGCAATCATAATGTTGTCCATTCCTTTTCTGATTTCCACAGTGATCCCAGGCCAGCTCAGGCTGATAAGGGTCCCATTCACTTCTGGAAGTCACTGTGCTTGATTAGTACCTTTAGAAAATATCCTTCTTTGAGAAGACAATCTGATAGAAATTTAGATTCAGTACTTAAACTAAAAACATTTAGATATATATGTTATAATGCCATTGTTTTTTCTACTTCACTGTTACGACTTGAAAATCAAGGGAGACTTTATTAAGACCTAAGGATTCTAAGCCTGTCCTCTCTCTAAGCAGAAAGACAAGCTTTAATACAGGTAAAAAGTGACAACAATAACACCACTACCAGCAACAACAGCAGATATCAATTAACAGCAAAATGGGCAGAAAAGTACCATGAGCTTAGGTAATCCCATGGTTCTTCACCAGGAACGATTTTGCAAAGTCTGATAATATTTTTGATAGTTACAACTGGGGGGATACTACTGGCATCTAGTGGGTAAAGCCCAGCAGTACCACTATACATCCTACAATGTACAAGACAGCCATTTCCAGTGAAGACTTATCTGGCCCACAGTGTCTCAATAGTACTGAGGTTGAGAAACCCTGCCATGAAGGAGGTGGAAAAAGGAATGAGATAATGATGAAAGGGCATGGAATGAAATATTGGTGGGAGTCATTGCTGGCAATTTTAAATGAAGTCTTGGGTTCTACAGACTTCGGAAATTTTTACTTTTCCCTGGCTCTATGAATTCCCACAGAACCTTATCTCAAATTTGTCTTCAGAGTCTTTTTAATAAAATAGCATCATTTTAAGGAATTTAAGTAAAGCGATACAAAGGAAGGAAGGAAGGAAAAAGAAAAGGAAGGGAGAGAGGGAGGGAGGAAGGCGGGGAGGGAGGTTCATTGAACATTCATTTTAAAAAACAAACAAAAAAACCCAAAGTGACCAGTAAAAGGTTTTTTGTTATTGTTGGATATTTGCTTATTTACTTTACTTTCTGAACCTAAATCCAAATTGTAAAATTTGATCTTTCAAAGGTACAGAAATTTCAGAATGCCAAACTTAATTTCAGTGAGGTAGATGATTAACATACTTTACAAAAATAATGAACTGTGGCCTCTTACTATACTTAGTAATCTTTTTTTTTTCCTTAGAGGTAAGATTATTTCAGGAAGAGTTAAGATTGCAGGCTCCAGAATCAGATTGTCTGATTTACTAGCTATGTGATCACAGCAAACTAACAGATTCCATGTAAGTCTCATTTTCCACATCTGTAAAATGGGTACCTTAATAGCATTTACTTTATAGAGCTATTGTGAGGACTGAATTAGAATATAAACCACATCCACTGGTATCTGAATAAATAATCTTTTAGTACTTTCTTGTTGTGGTGGTTGTTTAATTATCTATAGTGAAGACTTTGGCTTAAAGAAATAAAGTTCCTTATTCCTTTAATTAAGAAATGAGGCAAAGAATAGATTTTTTATTAAAACTTAAAAGCTATAACTTCCCAGCAATTTAGATCATATTATTGAAAACATCCACAGATAAGGATAAAATCTCCATATACCATCAGAATACATGAATACCCCATGTTTGTGACCACTATATTTGATATGTCAAATGATTTGAAGCCATAATAAAGAAAACACTAAATACTAAAACATATGCAAAATTATTAACTTTTTTGAATTTATCTATTTTTTTATACAGCAGATTCTTATTAGTTATCCATTTTATACATATTAGTGTATATAAGTCAATCCCAATCTCCCAATTAATCACACCACCACCTCCATCCCCTGCCGCTTTCCCCTCTTGGTGTCCATAAGTTTGTTCTCTACATCTGTGTCTCAATTTCTGCCCTGCAAACCAGTTCATCTGTACCATTTTTCTAGGTTCCACATACATGCGTTAATATATGATATTTGTTTTTCTCTTTCTGACTTACTTCACCCTGCATGACACTCTGTAGATCCATCCACGTCTCAACAAATGACACAATTTTGGATTGGGTTGTTTGTTTTTTTAATATTGAGCTGCATGAGCTGTTTATATATTTTGGAGATTAATCTTTTGTCCATTGATTCATTTGCAAATATTTTCTCCCATTCTGAGGGTTATCTTTTCGTCTTGTTTATGGTTTCCTTTGCTGTGCAAAAGCTTTTAAGTTGCATTAGGTCCCATTTGTTTATTTTTGGTTTTATTTCCATTACTCTAGGAGGTGGATCAAAAAAGATCTTCCTGTGATTTATGTCAAAGAGTGTTCTTCCTATGTTTTCCTCTAAGAGTTTTATAGTGCCTGGTGTTATATTTAGGTCTCTAACCCATTTTGAGTTTATTTTTCTGTATGGTGTTAGGGAGTATTCTAATTTCATTCTTTTACATGTAGCTGTCCAGTTTTCCCAGCACCACTTATTGAAGAGACTGTCTTTCCTCCATTGTATATCCTCGCCTCCTTTGTCATAGATTTGTTGACCATAGGTGCATGGGTTTATCTCTAGGCTTTCTATCCTGTTCCATGACCTATATTTCTGTTTTTGTGCCAGTATCATATTACCTTGATTACTGTAGCTTTGTAGTATAGTCTGAAGTCAGGGAGTCTGATTCCTCTAGCTCCGTTTTTTTCCCTCAAGACTGCTTTGGCTATTTGGGGTCTTTGGTGTCTCCATACAAATTTTAAGATGATTTGTTCTAGTTCCGTAAAAAATGCCATTGGTAATTTGATAGGGATTGCATTGAATCTGTAGATTGCTTTGGGTAGTAGAGTCATTTTCGCAATGTTGATTCTTCCAATCCAAGAACATGGTATATCTCTCCAACTGTTGGTATCATCTTTAATTTCTTTCATCAGTGTTGTACAGTTTTCTGCGTACAGGTCTTTTGTCTCCCAAGGTTAAAATACCTAGGTAGGTTTATTCCTAGGTATTTTATTATTTTTGTTGCAAAGGTAAGTGGGAGTGTTTCCTTAATTTCTTTTTCAGATTTTTCATCATTAGTGTACAGGAATGCAAGAGATTTCTGTGCATTAATTTTGTATCCTGCTACTTTACCAAATTCATTGATTAGCTCCAGTAGTTTTCTGGTGGCATCTTTAGGAGTCTCTATGTATAGTATCATGTCATCTGCAAACAGTGGCAGTTTTACTTCTTCTTTTCCACTTTGTATTCCTTCTATTTCTTTTTCTTCTCTGATTGACATGGCTAGGACTTCCAAAACTATGTTGAAGAATAGTGGTGAGAGTGGACATCCTTGTCTTTTTCCTGATCTCAGAGGAAATGCTTTCAGTTTTTCACCATTGAGAATGCTGTTAGCTGTGGGTTTGTCATATATGGCCTTTATTATGTTGAGGTAAGTTCCCTCTATGCGCACTTTCTGGAGAGTTTTTATCATAAATGGGTGTTGAATTTTGTCAAAAGCTTTTTCTGCATCTATTGAGATGATCATATGGATTTTATTCTTCAATTTGTTAATATGGTGTATCACATTGACTGATTTGCGTATATTGAAGAATCCTTGCATCCTTGGGATAAATCCCACTTGATCATGGTGTATGATCCTTTTAAAGTGTTGTTGGATTCTGTTTGCTAGTATTCTGTTGAGGATTTTTGCATCTATATTCATCAGTGATATTGGTCTGTAATTTTCTTTTTTTTGCAGTATCGTTGTCTGGTTTTGGTATCAGGGTAACGGTGGCCTCATAGAATGAGTTTAGGAGTGTTCCTTCCTCTGCAATTCTTTGGAAGAGTTTGAGAAGGATAGGTGTTAGCTCTTCTCTAAATGTTTGATAGAATTCACCTGTGAAGCCCTCTGGTCCTGGACTTTTGTTTGTTGGAAGATTTTTAATCATAGTTTCAGTTTCATTATTTGTGATTGCTCTGTTCATATTTTCTATTTCTTCCTGGTTCAGTCTTGGAAGGTTATACCTTTCTAAGAATTTGGCCATTTCTTCCAGGCTGTCCATTTTATTGGCAGAGTTGCTTGTAGTAGGCTCTTAGGATGCTTTGTATTTCTGTGGTGTCTGTTGTAACTTCTCCTTTTTCATTTCTAATTTTATTGATTTGAGTCCTCTCCCTCTATTTTTATTGATGAGTCTGGCTAATGGTTTATCAATTTTATTTATTGTCTCAAAGAACCAGCTTTTAGTTTTATTGATCTTTGCTATTGTTTTCTTTGTTTCTATTTCATTTATTTTGGCTCTGATCCTTATGATTTCTTTCCTTCTACTAACATTGGGTTTTGTTTGTTCTTCTTTCTCTAGTTCCTTTAGGTGTAAGGTTAGATTGTTTATTTGAGATTTTTCTTGTTTCTTCAGGTAGGCTTGTATAGCTATAAACTCCCCTCTTAGACCTGCTTTTGCTGTATCCCATAGGTTTTGGATCGTCATGTTTTCATTGTCATTGGTCTCTAGGAATTTTTTGATTTCCTCTTTGATTTATTCAGTGATCTCTTGGTTAGTTAGTAATGTACTGTTTAGCCTCCATGTGTTTGTGTTTTTTATGTTCTTTTTCCCTGTAATTGATTTCTAATCTCATAGTGTTGTGGTCAGAAAAGATGCTTGATCTGATTTCAGTTTTCTTAAATTTACTGAGGCTTGATTTGTGATCCAGGATGTGATCTATCCTGGAGAATGTTCTGTGTGCACTTGAGAAGAAAGTGTAATCTGCTGTTTTTAGATGGAATGTCCTATAAATATCAATTAAACCTATCTGGTTTATTGTGTCTATTAAAGCTTGTGTTTCCTTATTAATTTTCTGTTTGGATGATTTGTCCATTGGTGTAAGTGAGGTGTTAAAGTCCCCCACTTTTACTGTGTTACTATCGATTTCCTCTTTTATAGCTCTTAGCAGTTTCCTTATGAATTGAGGTGTTTCTATGTTGGGTGCATATATATTTATAACTCTTATATATTCTTCTTGGATTGATCCCTTTGATCATTATGTAGTGTGCTTCCTTTTCTCTTGTAACATTCTTTATTTTAAAGTCTACTTTATCTGATATGAGTATTGCTACTCCAGCTTTCTTTTGATTTCCATTTGCATGGAATATCTTTTTCTATCTCCTCACTTTCAGTTGTATGTGTCCCTAGCTCTGAAGTGGGTCTCTTGTAGACAGCATATATATGGGTCTTGTTTTTGTATCCATTCAGCGAACCTGTGTCTTTTGACTGGAGCATTTAATCCATTCACGTTTAAGGTAATTATTGATATGTATGTTCCTATGACCATTTTCTTAATTGTTATGAGTTTGTTTTTGTAGGTCCTTTTCTTCTCTTGTGTTTCCCACTTAGAGAAGTTCCTTTAGCATTTGTTGTAGAGCTGGTTTGGTGGTGCTGAATTCTCTTAGCTTTTGCTTGTCGGTAAAGCTTTTGAGTTCTCCATCGAATCTGAATGAGATCCTTGCCAGGTAGAGTAATCTTGGTTGTAGGTTCTTCCCTTTCATCACTTTAAATATGTCATGCTACTCCCTTCTGGCCTGTAGAGTTTCTGCTGAGAAATCAGCTGTTAACCTTATGGGAGTTTCCTTGTATGTTATTTGTCATTTTTCCCTTGCTGCTTTCAATAATTTTTCTTTGTCTTTAATTTTTGCCAATTTGATTACTGTGTGTCTTAGCGTGTTTGTCCTTGGGTTTATCCTACCTGGAACTTCCACAGGCTGCAGAACTGTAGTTGTTCTTGCTTCTGCTGTCTGTCCTCTGGTGGATGAGGCTATCTAAGAGGCTTGTGCAAGCTTCTTGATGGGAGGGACTGGTGGTGGGTAGAGCTGGCTGTTGCTCTGGTGGGCAGAGCTCAGTAAAACTATAATTCACTTGTCTGCTGTTGCATGGGGCTGGGTTCCCTCCCTGTTGGTTGTTTGGCCTGAGGCAACCCAGCACTGGAGCCTACGTGGGCTCTTCGGTGGGGCTAATGGCAGACTCTGGGAGGGCTCACACCAAGGAATACTTCCTAGAACTTCTGCTGCCAGTGTCTTTGCCCTCATGGTGAGCCACAGCCACCCCATGCCTCTGCAGGAGACCCTCCAACACCAGCAGGTAGGTCTGGTTCAGTCACCTATGGGATCACTGCTCCTTCCCCTGGGTCCCAATGCACACACTACTTTGTGTGTGCCCTCCAAGAGTGGAGTCTCTGTTTCCCCCAGTCCTGTCAGAGTCCTGTAATCAAATCCCACTAGCATTCAAAGTCTGATTATCTAGGAATTCCTCCTCCTGTTGCCGGACCCCCAGGAGGTTGGAAAGCCTGACGTAGGGCTCAGAATCTTCACTCCAGTGGGTGGACTTCTGTGGTATAAGTGTTCTCCAGTTTGTGAGTCACCCACCCAGCGGTTATGGGATTTGATTTTATTGTGATAGCGCCCCTCCTACCATCTCATTGTGGCTTCTCCTTTGTCTTTGGATGTGGGGTATCTTTTTTGGTGAGTTCCTGTGTCTTCCTGTCGATGATTGTTCAGCAGTTAGTTGTGATTGTGGTGCTCTCACAAGAGGAAGTGAGAGCACGTCCTTCTACTCTGCCATCCTGAACTAATCTCAAATGTCCAAGATTATTAAGTATTAATTTTTCTTTTGATTCTTATTTCCTCATAGAGAAAATTGGTACTTATAGGTCTTTAAGAGTTTAAGACTTGTCAATTTGCTTTCTTTTTCTCCTTCCTTTCTTCCTTCCTTCCTTCTTTCTTTCTTTCTTTCTTTCTTTCTTTCTTTCTTTCTTTCTTTCTTTCTTTCTTTCTTTCTTTCTTTCTTTCCTTCTTTCTTTCTTTCTTTCTTTCCTTCCTTCCTTCCTTCCTTCCTTCCTTTCTTTCTTTCTTCCTTCCTTCCTTCCTTCCTTCCTTCCTTCCTTTCTTTCTTTCTTTCTTTCTTTCTTTCTTTCTTTCTTTCAAGGAGAGAGTAGGTCTTGGTTTTGGCAGGCTATAATATATAACTAATATATAATAACATTTTTTTTCTTATTGCTTTTATATTTACCATTATCTTTTATTTATGAGAAGTGATACTGACTTTTCATTCATCTTATGGTTATATATTTTGCTTTTAAAATAAATGTATTTCTTTTAAGTAAAAGAAATCAACTTAAGACAAATAATGGCACAGGTGATAAGTGAATATTACAAAAATGGTAAAGGTGGTATTCATATGACATAGGTATAGCAAATACTCCATGACCCTTCATGGATCATCTCTAAATGAGTACTCAAATCATGTAATTCCATGGGGTTTTACACAGTCTATATTTTGTCTATCATTTTGCTTAATATTTTACCAAAGGATACATGAAAGATCCATAATATTCAAGAGCCAAATATATCTTAAGGTTTGGAGGTGTCTTGTGATGGGTATTCCATTCTAACATACATGGTTTCAGACTTCTCTTCTCCAGTTTTAGGTGGATACCCACCATAGAGGAAGCAGGGGTCAAGAGTGAAGAAGGGATACTCCACGTGACACCAGTTTTCTATGATCAGGAGGAAAACGTCCAGAACTTGACAATGAATAGAATGCCACAACCTCTTGAATGAAAGGTGGCCTCTCGATCTTTGTACGGTCACAAGAAACCACAGGGGAATATAGAGAGAATGAAAACATGCCCAGAAATGTAATATTCTGCAGGCTTTAGGCTGGTCTGCCAACCAAAGGATGAAGGTTCACTTTTATAAGATTAAAGTGAAGAAGCTTTACTTGCAGATACTAGATGTCGGGTCTGATCACATTTCAATACCATCAAAATAATAATCATAACACTATTAATGGATTGAATGATAATATATTTTATTACACTGTGCTTTGTAAGTTTTACGGTCCTTTTGCTGACCTAGATTACCTCTTTGGGTCATCGGAAGGTCTCCTGAGGCACGCAGGGCAAGTAGGATGGCAATTTTACAGATGAGAAAACTGCTGTCCAGAGAGGTTAAATGAGGTCCAGAAAGGCCAAGCCACATATCAAACTTCCTATAGCAGCCTGGCAGGTATCATAAATGTGGGAATAAGCTTGTCATGACAAAACAGAGTGATGGGGCCTGAGGCGAAACCTGAGCGCATATGACCCACCAGAAACATTACATAATTTTAAATGTTTTTTTTTTTTTTTTTTTTAAAAACATATCGCCAAACAGCTCATGTTTGTGGGGCAGATTTTACTCTTGGGAAACCAATTCATTCCTTCTGGTAGTCAGTGGAGTTAGGGCTGGTCTCCTGACTTGGTCAATTTAGTTGAAAATTTATTGAAAACTTTTTGTATTCCATAATCTCTGCCCTTTAAACATTTACATCCCAGTCGGGCACTGACAAGACTATCAGGTCTGGTTATGCAGGCCATGCAGGCACCCACTAGAAGAGCCATTTGCACCCCAAATTCAGTGAAATGAGTTGTGCCATACACTGTCTAGAAGCCATCCTGGTTTACTAGCATATAAGAAAACATAGGATAATCATTTGAGGTAAGAGGCACAGGAGAGTACTAAGTGCTAGACGAGTGGAATGGGAAAGACTTTACAGCTCACTGGGGAACACCATGCCCTGTACACAATGGCCAATCCTGCCTGACCACAGTCCCATTTGCAGAGCCCCAGGCAATGCAAGCAGTGTCATTCAGACATCCTCTGTGAGGCTGCTGACTCCTTCCAAATCTGGATTTTCAGCTTCACAGTGACTTAGCCTTCCATTTTCTTCTCTTCAGGGTTCTACCAGGCTTGGGCCTCTGCATTTCACATACAAGATAAACTAAAACATGCATTGAGGAGAATGGAGTGAGGGAAAATCTCTTGACAAATCACCAATGAGCAGTTTATTATGATATCCTTAAGAAGGACAAGTGAAAAAGAGGTCTACCAAAGACAAAACGTTAGAGACTTTTTAGCTGTATGTTCCTCTAAAATATCGTCACAACCCAAGTATCAGTGGTGAGCTAACCAGGTGTTTGGATTTTCCTCATAATACTTCAGTAAAAGTGATTGATGTACTTCAGTTGAAAGTTCCCAAGACAGGGCTCCCTCTTCTTTAGTTGCATTCATAGTCATATTTCTAAATTTCTCATATTACTTTTTTCAAATAAAAGAATAAAATCTAACTTGGATTTCAAAAATCATTCTATGAAGATGGAGAAATGTTTTGAAAATGGTTTTGCGTAAATAGCTTTAGATAGAAATGCTGAGGTCGGGATGAGACAAGTCAGTTGTTAGGCTGAATGTCATCAAGATACTCAGTTTGTAACAAGATAAGTTTTTCGAGCAAATCAAACTGTGCCCTGGGAACTTGTTTTCCCACTCCCCACCAGCCTTCCCAGATGAGGAAAGGTTTCATATTACAGTGGTAATCAGCTGGCTTCCTCAATCTCATGGCTTTGTGAACCCTAGATTTTTTAGGTCTGGTATGCTCAGGAAATGACCTAGGAGTGGTCAAGAGTAAAATGTAAGCTCACGGGTCTCATTTCAGGGTCTTCTACCTCTCCCCCACTTATGACCCTGACATTTCACTTTTTATGCAAAACTTCCCACCACTGCCTCTTTCCCACATACACATAAAATTATATGTGCATTGGTATTTGAGTGTGTGCAAGGCTTAGAACCTCCAAGCTGATTCAAAATACACTGATAGGGCTTCCCTGGTGGCATAGTGGTTGAGAGTCCGCCTGCCAATGCAGGGGACACGGGTTCGTGCCCCGGTCCACGTGCCGCGGAGTGGCTGGGCCCGTGAGCCATGGCCACTGAGCCTGCGCGTCCGGAGCCTGTGCTCTGCAACGGGAGAGGCCACAACAGTGAGAGGCCCGCGTACCGCAAAAAAAAAAAAACACTGATAAAGTTCTCTGTATTTCCATTTGGTTACCAAATGAAGAGTGTGAGATTCAAAGAAGGGCTTTTAAAGTACAAATAAGAAAAGAATGTGATCTAAGACAGCTGTTACTGGACTCCAACCAGCTGACTACAAATAAAGTTCAAAACATTCTATCTTCATCCTCTCAGTACTTAGCACAGTAAATGACTGTCTAGTGGAAGAAGGAAAAAAGGAAGAGCACAGTGTCTGTAGAAAATCCCTGTTCAAAACAGCAAGTCCCTCACAGTTGAAAATAGACTCAAATACACAATATGGAAAAATAAAAGTGGTTAGAGAAAAAAAAAAAATAGGGATGAAATAAGCCTAATTATTAGCATAGTAGTTTTGGGAGGATGGGAGGATGGGAGTAATTGCTTTTTCTTTTTACTTTTCTTTATCTCTCATTTTTAAAAATATAATGAGCACATTTTACTTTTATAGTATGAAAATATAATATTTTTGAAAAGAAAATAAAGCACATTGGCTTTCAAAAGATACAAATTAGAAAAGTAATGTGTCATAAATTCATCGACAGCATAGTGGAGGAACTTAGGTTGAGTCTGCACGCTCTGGGCCAGTTTTCTCAGTCGCTAAGAGTTTGCTGACATGTTTGCGGTGGCTGCACCTACCCCGAAGGACCTCACAGAATGGTGAGACTCTCACCTCTCAGCGGCTGGCTTCCATGACCCTGCACTTTTGAGCTTCTAATTTGAGTCGACCATTGGTTAAACTGGTTTCCTTTGTCTCAGCTCCTTAAACAGTGCACCTTACTTCCGGGACATCGCCAAGTCCCAGGCCAGTGTGGATCATGGAACTGGAGCTCTAGATTCACCTCTGTCCTGGAACTCAACCCCAAGAATGTTATTACAGAAAACTGTGAATAGTGACAGGGCAGGACCTCAAGTAGGTATACAGTAGGAGCCTGTGAGTTGTCAAGAGGCCTGAGGTTTTAGAAAGCCTAAGCTGGAGGTTTCTCACCCACCAGAAGCAAAATTGTATCATGCATACAGACTTAACAGTCTGGCATCTTCAGTTGAGGATAAATCAAACACTGACATCAATCAACCAGGCCCCAGTTCACCACTATTTGATAAACATTTTAATAAATACGTATCTCTGTGAATTAATATCAAAGACTTAAAATCCTTTCAAAGCCTGACCATATTTGTAAACCGAAGGGCTTTCAGAAGAATATTTTTCTTTTCGTGGAGTCAGGCAACCCCTCAAAAACCAGTTTCACTTCATTTTGTAACTGCATGAAGCATCATTCATCACCTGTGCCACTGCACTGAGATCTGGGACTTCTGTTGATTCACTGGCTCACAGAGGGGCCACCACGTGGCTTCTGCCTTTATTTAAGTGATTGGTGGTTTCAAATTAATTTGCTTTTTGAGAAAGTTTTAAATTGTATAACTGATTTAGTTTGCCTTATTGGAGTTTATCCTACTTGTATTTAATGAGGCCGTAATTTCCTTTCATTGCTTTTGCTCTAATTGGGCTAACAGTATCTGCAGATAAACAGTGGTCTTTATTTTAATTCATGGGGTGGATCTCCTGGGAGGTGGCTGCACCTCCTCGATAGCTGGGTCAGAGGACAACCCCCCACGGAAGGTGGACAACAGGACTAAAGCTGGAAGTGTGAAGTGCTGGCTTTGGTTAGAATGCAAGCAGCTCTTGCCCCTTTCTTTGCCTGTCACTCTGTTTGGGAACATGTCCAGGAATTAGTTGAGGCAACAGTCACTTCTTCTGTCACTCTCATTCATCCAGTGAGAAAAGAGGCTTAAGAGAAGTGCTGAGTACTTCTGCCAACCTTCTCGGCCTTTCCAACACAGCACATGTTACTCCTGTTGCTAGATGTGGGGGAAAAGGGTGGGGTGGAGAAAGCTGTAGGCAAGTGCTAGAGGGAAAATACACGACTTTCATTCTTCATTCCGTTTCAAGGATTGGACCTGACCTTGATTAACATCAGAACTGACCTCCACTCCTGGGCAATAGGGCCCAGGAATAAAATTAAGTAGTTACCATCAGGAGTCTCCATGAGCAAGCCAGAACCCATGGTTTGTGACATGGACTCTCCACAGTCATTTCAACCATACACAAGGGCAAGATTTAGAATGGTCCACGCTAGGCTTGTCTGTGTCTCATGTGAGAACAATTATGCTAAACAACAACAACAAAAAAAAAACAAAAAAAAAACTGATGTATCATTGTAGGGTACCTGGTTTCTTCCAGAAGAGGGATTCCAGAAATAAATAACCACTTATGACCTAATCCATTCTCTTCCCCAAAATAAATCAGGATCCTAAGAAAGCTGGAGCTTTCTCACATCTACCTTGTCTTTCCTTTCTGCTAGCCATCATGCTAAGACTTTTTAAAGATTCTCTTTTTCCCCCTATCCAAGACAGTGACACCAACAAATAGCTATGGAATGGTGCTACCAGATTGCAGGTAGGTGCAGACTGGACTTGAGCTGTGGGACTTTGGAAGTGCCCTGACCTCTCTGAGCCCCAGCTGGTCTCCTTCTACAGGGTTCTGCCAATTCTTGGGCTGATGATCTCCCAAGGTTTTTGTGAGAATCACATGAAGCGATACTTACAGAAACACTTGTGAGATCTTAGTGCATATCATAAACTATACATGTGAGGTTTTCATCTGCTAATGCAGCAAAGTCAGGGAAAAGTACTGCACATACCGAGCAGAATGCAGGGGTTGAGAAAGAAGGATTTGGGGGTTCTCATGGTTTACTTTTAAGGTAATCACTTCTGCACTGCATACAGTGAAGCAAAGGTGACTTCTGGATAGCAAAGGTGCATTCCTCCCATGCCCACCTGCTCACATCAAAAAAGACATCACTGCTGCCTGTCTCCTGAAGATGGACAGTGAGAAACTTCTGACATGAAACAACATATGCCTCTGTGTCTGAAGTCTTCTGGGCAACTTGGGAGGGATCGTCCCTCTTAATTCTGTTTGAAAGGCATTTATTAACCAAGTGATAAAAGAGGGAAGATTCAGAGCAGTGAGTCTTTATAAGAAACCAGGTTCACAAGGTACAGAAGCTTATTTCCTCCTGTCTAAAACTGGGCAAAATTAAATAGGGTACTGCGGAAATAGGCTTTCCCAAGATCTCCACTTCCCAGTGTCAATCTCTACAACCTTCACAGCTCCACTTCTGAACCCCTGCAATGATGGAATGCAGTCAGTTGACGATTAAGATATTCCTCATCTATTAACAGAAAAGCTGCTAAATTGCTACTCTGAGCAAATTTACATAGAAATCACCAAGGATACTCAACAAACCAGAAGGGAATTACCACAGAGAAAAGCATAAGCATCTGACTTCTGGTCCCCGTCGAGTTGCTGGCTTCTAAGCACAGCAGTCAGTGCCCGGTTACTGGGAATGCAGAAGAAACTGCAACTGGCAAACAGGAAAACCAGTCAGTGCTCCCCTTGGCTTCTCCCAGCCTCTTACACCCATTTGGACTTAATTTACATCTGGCTTGCTAAGACGGTCCTTTCCTAGCTTTTACTCCATCATCCCCCTCCTGCATTTTCTGCAGCTCCCTCCTCCATATAATGGAAGAAATTCTGCTCTTAATTAGAGCCTCACACTCATCACCGAAGGTCAGTTGCTCAGCTCTCTCTGCCCCCCTCCGTCTCAGCAGTCGCTGCTGCTCGCTGGTGTTCGGCTTAGAGCAGCGTTCCGTGAAGTGTGTTGGGATAAAACATCCCCCAGAGTTCCTGAGGGCTGGGGGCGCCTCTCTTCCTTCCTCTGCAAATGTCCTCTTCTGCTCTCTTTCCTGGTATCCAGATGAGCTCTCTGGGTTCAGACAGGTTCTTCTTTCCTGAGGCTTTGCCCAAGAATGGCTCTTGCTTTGCGGTTCTGAATTTCTCTCTCCTTCCGGGATTAGACCGCAGGCTCAGCCTGCCTGGGCTGAGTGTTCTGCTGTCTGCCCAGGGTTTGCAGTGCACACTTGCTTCTCCAGACTCTTCGAAGCTTGACCTCCAAAGCCTTTCAGACCCCATGGTTGCCACCCTCCCCGAAGTCTACTCCCGTCAGCTCCACACTCCAGGAGACTAAAGTCCTTTCCTTCGCATATTATCACGTCAGATATTATAACTCTATGCAGAACAAAAAGAAAATAAAATGGAATGTCCATGCCATTCCCATGTCTCTGGGACACGCTCTCCTTCTCCCCTACCTAGACCAAAGTCCAGATCATTCTTCAAGAACCACATCAATCTTGCCTCCTGTGTTGCTGTTGTCTTGCCATCTATAATCTAGCACCACGATATAGGCCCATGATTTGTAATTTTCTGCAGTGGTTAAGAACACAGGCTCGGGAGTTCGACAACCTGGGTTCAAATCTTGAATCTACCACTTACGAACTGTGAGACAGTGGCTGAGTTACTTGAGTTTTCGGAGTCACAGTTTCTACACCAGCAAAAATTGGGATAGACAGTACTTACAAGGCTATGAGGATTAAGCAAAATAATGCGTGTAAGATAATTACCACAATAAAAACTCAATTAATGTTAAACGTTGTAGTTGTAACTTTGTATCATTCATGGTGCCTAGTTTAAAATGGAATATTTGACACTGCAGAGATAAAAGAGATCATGAGAGATTACTACAAGCACCTCTATGCCAATAAAATGGACAATCTGGAAGAAATGGACAAATTCTTAGAAATGCACAACCTGCCAAGACTGAATCAGGAAGAAATAGAAAATATGAACAGACCAATCACAAGCACTGAAATTGAAACTGTGATTAAAAATCTTCCAACAAAGAAAAGCCCAGGACCAGATGGCTTCACAGGCGAATTCTATCAAACATTTAGAGAAGAGCTAACACCTATTCTTCTCAAACTCTTCCAAAATATAGCAGAGGGAGGACCACTCCCTAACTCCTTCTACGAGGCCACCATCACCTTGATACCAAAACCAGACAAGGATGTCACAAAGAAAGAAAACTACAGGCCAATATCACTGATGAACATAGATGCAAAAATCCTCAACAAAATACTAGCAAACAGAATCCAACAGCACATTAAAAGGATCATACACCATGATCAAGTGGGGTTTATTCCAGGAATGCAAGGATTCTTCAATATACGCAAATCTATCAATGTGATAAACCATATTAACAAATTGAAGGAGAAAAACCATATGATCATCTCAATAGATGCAGAGAAAGCTTTTGACAAAATTCAACACCCATTTATGATAAAAACCCTGCAGAAAGTAGGCATAGAGGGAACTTTCCTCAACATAATAAAGGCTATATATGACAAGCCCACAGCAAACATCATCCTCAATGGTGAAAAACTGAAAGCATTTCCACTAAGATCAGGAACAAGACAAGGTTGCCCACTCTCACCACTATTCAACATTGTTTTGGAAGTTTTAGCCACAGCAATCAGAGAAGAAAAGGAAATAAAAGGAATCCAAATTGGAAAAGAAGAAGTAAAGCTGTCACTGTTTGCAGATGACATGATCCTATACATAGAGAACCCTAAAGATGCTACCAGAACACTACTAGAGCTAATCAATGAATTTGGTAAAGTGGCAGGATACAAAATTAATGCACAGAAATCTCTGGCATTCCTATATACTAATGATGAAAAATCTGAAAGTGAAATCAAGAAAACACTCCCATTTACCATTGCAACAAAAAGAATAAAATATCTAGGAATAAACCTACCTAAGGAGACAAAAGACCTGTATGCAGAAAATTATAAGACACTAATGAAAGAAATTAAAGATGATATAAATAGATGGAGAGATATACCATGTTCTTGGATTGGAAGAATCAACATTGTGAAAATGACTCTACTACCCAAAGCAATCTACAGATTCAATGCAATCCCTATCAAACTACCACTGGCATTTTTCACAGAACTAGAACAAAAAATTTCACAATTTGTATGGAAACACAAAAGACCCCGAATAGCCAAAGCAATCTTGAGAACGAAAGAAGGAACTGGAGGAATCAGGCTCCCTGACTTCAGACTATACTACAAAGCTACAGTCATCAAGACGGTATGGTACTGGCACAAAAACAGAAAGATAGATCAATGGAACAGGATAGAAAGCCCAGAGATAAACCCATGCACATATGGACAACTTATCTTTGATAAAGGTGGCAGTAATGTACAATGGAGAAAGGACAGCCTCTTCAATAAGTGGTGCTGGGAAAACTGGACAGGTACATGTAAAAGTATGAGATTAGATCACTCCCTAACACCATACACAAAAATAAGCTCAAAATGGATTAAAGACCTAAATGTAAGGCCAGAAACTATCAAACTCTTAGAGGAAAACATAGGCAGAACACTCTATGACATAAATCAAAGCAAGATCCTTTCTGACCCACCTCCTAGAGTAATGGAAATAAAAACAAAAATAAACAAATGGGACCTAATGAAACTTCAAAGCTTTTGCACAGCAAAGGAAACCATAAACAAGACCAAAAGACAACCCTCAGAATGGGAGAAAATATTTGCAAATGAAGCAACCGACAAAGGATTAATCTCCAAAATTTACAAGCAGCTCATGCAGCTCAATAACAAGAAAACAAACAACCCAATCCAAAAATGGGCAGAAGACCTAAATAGACATTTCTCCAAAGAAGATATACAGACTGCCAACAAACACATGAAAGAATGCTCAACATCATTAATCATTAGAGAAATGCAAATCAAAACTACAATGAGATATCATCTCACACCAGTCAGAATGGCCATCATCAAAAAATCTAGAAACAATAAATGCTGGAGAGGGTGTGGAGAAAAGGGAACACTCTTGCACTGCTGGTGGGAATGTGAATTGGTACAGCCACTATGGAGAACAGTATGGAGGTTCCTTAAAAAACTACAAATAGAACTACCATATGACCCAGCAATCCCACTACTGGGCATATACCCTGAGGAAACCAAAATTCAAAAAGAGTCATGTACCAAAATGTTCATTGCAGCTCTATTTACAATAGCCCGGAGATGGAAACAACCTAAGTGCCCGTCATCGGATGAATGGATAAAGAAGATGTGGCACATATATACAATGGAATATTACTCAGCCATAAAAAGAAACGAAATAGAGCTATTTGTAATGAGGTGGATAGACCTAGAGTCTGTCATACAGAGTGAAGTAAGTCAGAAAGAAAAAGACAAATACCGTATGCTAACACATATATATGGAATTTAAGAAAAAAATGTCATGAAGAACCTAGGGGTAAAGCAGGAATAAAGACGCAGACCTCTTAGAGAATGGACTTGAGGTTATGGGGAGGGGGAAGGGTGAGCTGTGACAGGGCGAGAAAGAGTCATGGGCATATACACACTAACAAACGCAGTAAGGTAGATAGCTAGTGGGAAGCAGCCGCATGGCACAGGGATATTGGCTCGGTGCTTTGTGACAGCCTGGAGGGGTGGGATGGGGAGGGTGGGAGGGAGGGAGACGCAACAGGGAAGACATATGGGAACATATGTTTATGTATGACTGATTCACTTTGTTATAAAGCAGAAACTAACACACCATTGTAAAGCAATTATACCCCAATAAAGATGTTAAAAAAAAAAAAAAAAAAAAGAAAATAAAAAAAAAAATATTATATATAAAAAAAAAAAAAAAATGGAATATTTGTTGTTCGATTCAATTCTCTCTCTCTCTCTCTCTCTCTCTCTCTCTCACACACACACACACACACATACACACAAGCAAGGGATCATTCCTAGAAAATACCTGATAAATTCCCAACCCTCTTCAATCCAAAAGAACTCCTCTGTAAAATGTGCTGCAAAGAATGCTGCTGAGATCTGAATAGGTAACATAAATGAAAATCTTGTGAAAGTAGTAAAGCATTCTAGAAATGTGAGACCCCTACAGGCGAGAACAACCCATTAGTTGTACCTGGTACAACTGGTACAACCTGCCCCATGTGGGAGTTACAAGGTTTATGTGAAATGAAAGAGGCAGCTTGTTGTGGAAAGAACACAGGTTTTTCATGAAGAGCTGGATTGGAACTGTGCCTCTGTTGTTTACTAGTTGTGTGAACTTGTGCCAGTTAAGTAACTAATCTTTAGTGTCTCAATTTCCTAATCTGTAACATTTAGAAAAGACCTCACTAGTTTACTGAAATAACTGGCACTGTGTAGGTATAAATAAATCTTGACTAGCTTCTCCTTACCCTCCTGCCCCGTGATTTCAAGAGAAAGTTTGGGACCACGAAACAGAATGACACTCATGAATGCTTAATTGAGAGCGGCCCTTTACAAGAGGAGAGAATTGTGAGAAGCTTTAACAAGCATCCTAAAACCATTGCAAAGGTAAAGATGCTAGATTTTCCTTGTGAGGAAGATCTGCCTGGCTTTTTCTAGAATCATTTGCTGCTGGTTATAAAACAATTTAGCATGTAAATCTGTCCCTATAGGCTCTGCAGTGGCCCATTAAAAACTTCACAGAACTGGGATCAGAGCATTCATAACATGCTGTCACTTTGGGGGTGAAAAAGAGCACCATTACTATTTCATCTGAGTATCAGCAATGGACTAGGGATTGTACAGCTAAGTGGGATATGAATTTTGGTCTCTGGTGCTGAAGTTAGGCCTGAGGTCTCCCAATAAAACGTTTCACGAAAAAAAAGGGACAAAGAGGGTTATTTTTAAGTGGCCCAAGGGAAATTTTGAAAAGAAATCTGAAGATACAAAACTGCACTTACACCCTTTACCCAAATAACACACATGAATCGAAACTTCTTATAGATTAAGGTACAGGGTTACCTGATGTACCTCAATGACTGTACTAAGTGTGCACGAAATACTCAGGAGAACTCTAGAATCATGCCCCTTGATGAGCAGACAGGGCTTTCAATTTAAATGATTCATCTAAAGCGAGTCTCCCACACAGGAAATTGCAGGAGACTTAATTCATTTACCTAAAAAGGATAAAGGATTGACTCAAGCCAAGGAGAATTCGAACATCAGTTCTCTAAGCTTTATGCCAGAAATTTCTAATCACCTAATTTTGAGATCCTAAGTCCATTAACTCTTGCTAAGATTTTCTAAAGAAATGAAGAAAAAAAGAGAAAGAGGGAGAGAAGGAGAGAGGGAGGGAGGGAGGAAGGGAGGGAAGGAAGGAAGGGAGGAAAAAGGAGGGAGGAAGAGAGGGAAGAAGAAACAAAACAACCAAGGAGGCAACATATTCCTAGCTCAGAAGAAAAGTGAAGGCATTAGATCTAAAAGAAACAAGAAAATGCTATGCTTCCAAGACTGCTCAAAAGGAGACCATTTCAGAAAAAGCATTACTAGCTTTGTACCTTAACATCTTGACTGGCCAGGACTCAATCAAATACTTTCATGCCACATCATCTTGTAGAGCAACTGCTACCTGGCTGGCAGGGGTGACGGTTCAGAGTGGCATGGGAAATGGAAAATATATTGGCAAACACCTTATTTTTGAGAAGACCTGTGCAACTTATAAGGTGACTTGGGGAGACAGTCCAAGAGTGCCTTAAGTTAAGGACGTTTGTCACTTGTTCACTGCTCTCTCAGGAACCACACGTCTGACTTCATTGCTAGGGAGGAACCCACCTTCCATCAAAGCACACAGTTACACTAAAAACCTTTAGCAAGACAGTCATACTCACCTCTTCTGGGAGTTGGAAGTTGATAAACGTGTGAACTAGGTCAGACATTATACAGTAAGGTGACTGTGTTAAAATGGAAAGGTCATGCTCAATCTGGTGTCATTTAACGGGGGCCAAACATACAGTTTCAGGGCTAGATTTTGCCCCCAGAGATGCTAGTTTGCAATTTCTGTAAGAGAAAATGAATCTAACTTTTGTCAGCTGAAAAGATGGGTATGTGACAACGTAGGCATCTTTTGGGCTCCTAAAGGATGAGAAAATGTTTTCTACCACCAGCAACAGCATCAAGTAGCCATTATTCCACCTTTTCCCCTTCACACCACCTTTATGAGTTCAAATCCATTTTCTTTCAACACAGAAAACATCAACAACAACAAACCCCTGTGATATTCAAGGCCTTCATAGAAAAATGGAAAACTAGCTGCTTACCCCCCCGTCTGGAGGAATATATATTTCAAGATAAAGACACAGTTGCATACAGAAGTATCTGTGTGAGTCTTCCGACACCCATATCTAGTTAATACAAATAATCACATAGGGAGAAAAAATAGGATTCCTTGAAAGGTAATAAAAACCTCTGTAACAAATGTCTCTAAAGTTGAAGGAAATCTCCCTGTAAAAAGGGAGCAAAGTCACCATAACTCCTCTAGGCTTCTAGATCTTAAAGCAATCAGCCTGCTAATATTTATTCTACAATATGGACAAAAGTCTCCCTTCCGTCAGGGGAAGAGAATGAATTGTTTTCTTTTCAATCAATTTCCCTTCAAGCTTGATTTAAGAAGGTACCATGTCAGAACCTTAGCCTGGTGGATGAAATCTGGGACAGTTCCCCATCAAAAGTGAAAATTCTGAGAGGCAAACCTGTGCAGGTCAATCTAGATGCTGCAATACCCCTCCTCCTCCTTTTCACTCACTCACTCACTCACTCACTCTCTTTTTCTTCTTGTCAACTAGAAATGTTTGAAGCGCTGGAAAAACCTCACTGGAGCCAAAATGAAAAGGCTGAGATAGGGACTTCCCCGAAATAGAAGCCAAAACAAAAAGGCTGAGATAGGCACAGTGGTTAAGAATCCGCCTGCCAATGCAGGGGGTATGGTTTTGAGCCCTGGTCTGGGGTCCAAGCCCTGGTCCGGGAAGATCTCACATGCCGTGGAGCAACTAAGCCCATGTGCCACAACTACTGAAGCCCGCATGCCTAGAGCCCGCGAGCCACAACTACTGAAGCCCGTGCACCTAGAGCCCGCGCGGCGCAACAAGAGAAGCCACCACAATGAGAAGCCCGCGCACCGCGACAAAGACCCAAGAGAAAGCCTGTGCACAGCAATGAAGACCCAATGCAGCCAAAAATAAAAAATAAGTAAATAAATTTATAAAAAAGAAAAAAAATTAACGCAAAGGCTGAGATAAACCAAAGAATTGGAACAGGGACAAGAAAATCTCCTAGGCATTTCTCCTATTGCCATAAGTACATTCAACCTCAATCCAATTCATCAAATATGCGTGGAGCTCTACTCTGTGTCAGGCACCAACAGGCTGGGTATTTAAAAGATGAATGACATAGACTTGGCTGTCTTTGCCCTCAAGGAGTTTAAAGTCTAGGTAAACTACTAAAATACAGTGTTAAAGGCTATTATAACTACTTTTATATCAAAATACAAGATGTGTTACTGTAACAAATATGGCAAATGAATAGATGGTATTCTTCTAATTAAATCTAATCTGTATTGAAAAAAAGGAGCTTATTTAGCTCTCTGTGCTGGCAACAATTATCCACTCGTCTATCTAAGCCAGTTTTCTGTCTTCCCCATTTCACTTATTCTGTATATTTCACCAGGTGCTAAGTCCTGTCAAGTATATCCACAACATTTTTCTGACATCTTTTCCCTTGCCTTCATGGCCACTTCCTTAATCTCAACCCTCATCGTATCACTCCTGAAATCACGCAATGGTTTGACTGCAGTTCGAACCCTGGCTATTCTTCCATCACACTGCTGCCAGTGTCACTTTTCTAAATCACAAATCTGGCTATGGCATTCTACTTCCTAAAAACACCTGCTGCAGCTCAGATACTACCAAATCATCTTCAAACTCCTTAGCCTTGCACACAAGGCATTTCACAGCCAGACAACAGTCACTTTTGCCACCAACACAGTTTGACCATATTGGATCATTCACTGTTTCTTGTACCTTAATGCCTTTGCTCAAATGGCTCCGTCAGTCTGAAAGGAGCCACTCCACCTATGCCCTTCTGTCTGTATTAATTGTCTATCCATCATTTAATACAGAATTCAAGTGGCACCCCCTCCTAGGAGCATTCACCACAATCCCAAGAAGAATTTTCTTGCTTCTCCATGTGTACTCACATAGTACTTTATATGTACCTTATCATATGATGTTATGGATATTCTCAATAGATGTTGATGTTGGCTGCAAATTAAATCAAGGGAGATTGACCTATGAAAATTTCATAAGATTGTGCTTAATGGAACATACTGAACATACACAGCAGTTTGAGACCACCAATAGAGGTTATTTAGAACTACACTTTGGCTGTCACCTCAGGTAAATGCATTTAAATTTATTAAGTAAATCCCTGGCTTTTAAGACAAGGCATGAGTTTAAAGCCAGGCATAAGATACAAGAGAGATCTGGTGTCTCCTTTATTTTCTTGGGAATATTTTGGAAAAAAAAAAGACTCACTTAAAAGTTTGCTATAGAAGAATAAGCACTGGCCTAAAATATTGGAGTTCTTAATTCAAGTACCTATATTACTGTTCACTAATCCGGAGACCAGAGACAAGTCAGATAACCTGCTAACCTCTGTTAGTCTCAGATTTCTTCTAATAAAATGGGGATTAAATTATTTGCCCTAAAAACATCAAGAGGATGTGGAAAGGATCAAAGTGTAATAACGATAGTAGCTTACATTTATTGAATACTCACAAGGAGTCAGACACAGTGCTAAGTGCATTCCACAAATAATCTCATTTATTAGTGACATAAGGAAGGCAGGCAACAGCAAGATGGGAACAAGGGGATGGTTATTGACAGAAGAACAGGATAGAAAAGTAAAGGCTCTTGGGAAAAGTAGGTATAATCTATCTCCAAATCAACAGAGAGAGCTTGACTCTTAGACACTCCAGTGGTTGTACGATTCCACCACTGGGATGAGCTCTCTTGCCATATCATGTATCATTCAGTACACCACACTCAGAAAACTGACTTCTATAGAAGGAATCAGCAGAGTTGAAAGATACACCTGTTATATTTGATTAAAGATAAAACTGCTGCATCTCACACAATTTTTAATTGTTTTCCTACTACTCAAATGTTTCTCTTAGCTTAAAGTGTTTATATTTTTAAGTACGTGCACATATATACACACATTATATAAAATATATAAACCTGTGTGTGTGTTTCTGTTCCTGTGTCTGTGGGTTTGTATCTTCATTCAGGACATATGAGAACACACCTGCTGAAATGTTAAACACTGAGGACAAGTTAAGACCCTCTGAAAATCATTTTATTTACTGAAACTAGCTGTCCAAGGTAGAGTGAAAGGAGAGAAGGGGTCAGCATCAACTTTTCTTGTATTCCTGTATATTCCATAGATGCGGCTACTTCCTGTGGCACAGTTTTCTTTATATAGGTGACTTGTGCTCACCCTGCTTTTGACAACAAACCAGTACTAAAGACCATTTAACTTCGCAGACACACACTCAGAAACATGCACACACACAGATGTGATAATAACAGTTGCATCCTTATGGCATCCTTATGGCTAAAGAAAACTATTATCCACTTATCCTCAGAACTTATATCGGGAGTGATCCAACATTAAGAATACACCTAGTGGCTGCAACTGTTGTCAGCTCATTAGAGGACATCCTAGCTGGGTACGGAGGCAAACAGCACACAATGCCACTCGCTCACAAAAGGCAAGGAAAAGGCCAAGCTTTCCAAAGCTCTCAAACCCCATATACCTGTCCAAACATATGCATGTAAGGACAGTGTATTAAAACTCAGACTAGCTCAAATCAAGGTTTTCCAGTTCATCTAAGCACCATATGTCCAAACCAAGCATCTATCATTAATTTCTTAATTCTGTTAGAGTCTGAGCAAGAATTATTTTCCCATGGCATTTTCACAGCCTGTTTCCCCTGTCTCCAATGCAAGTGAGAAGAGATAGAAAATAATAGATAACGGAACAAATGGATTTGGTTTGAATGACAAACAAGTTTACTGTCTTTTTAAAGATGACAACAAATATAGCTTCCAAATATGAACAAATTTTTTTTCACATAATTTGCTTTGCTTCTATTGTCAATTATAAAATATATGTGTGTGGCATTTGTATAAGCCATTTTTCCAGGAAGGCCTCTGAGTGGGCAATCCTGACAGTATTTAATTTTAAGTTGGATTTAAATGCAGATTATCACCCGAAATATTGATTTTTTTAAATTTTGGTTTTGAAGGCTAATCAGGTTTTTATCAAAAAATCTTATTTGACATGTATTACTGGAAATTCTTTGAAGTTTAATCATCAATTAAGAACTTTTAAAAATAATATGACGTTTGCTACATTTTGAACTAGAGGTAGAATGCATATAGCTAACGAAGGGCTTAAACAACCCATTGGTAGTAACAGATATTTTCTAGATATTCATTTGATATGTGTGAACTTACAGAACAGACATAATACTATAACCTTATTACTTTTTATGTTCAACATGACATGAGAATAAAATTTAATTTATAAAATTAATTGATACAAGTGAAATCCATAAAACATATGCCTGGAATATGAATGTATTATTTATTAGGACTTTCTTCCTTTCTGTACAACAGAATACATAAATTATGTCAAATAACAGGATGCATGCATACAGACAGGCTTAGATATCCAGGTCTCTGTTGACTTGCTGACCAAGGGAACTCCTAAAGTATTCTGAGACAAGACAGTACTCCTTCCAAAAAGGCCAAATGGAACTAAGTCTTTTATTTTTGAAAGTCATTAGATGACCGCATGCATGGAGATCCGTGGTGCCACATTCACCACTCAAACTAGATCCATAAGCAAAGGTCATTGGACAGTTCTCTTAAAATACTTCAATGTTCTCATTTTAATCATGTCATTTCTCATTGAAAGGCACAATTCAGGCAGCAACAGTAGAGCCATCAGCTCTGAAAATGAGAAAGAAATATGAAATCATAGGGTTATAAAGAACTTTGAGAAGAAAGGCGCTTTACTGGCGAAGTGTCCATTAAGTCATCCCTCACAATCGCTTGCCCTCTCCTACAGAAATTCACTCCCTAGATGGCTGGTCTCATTTCTTCTGCTCTAGGGTCAGCTCAATAGCCTGGTTCATTCTCACCAACTTTTGTGTACTATTTTCTGAAGGAAAAAATAGGTAGTGCTTTAAGCTTGAGTTGCTGTTTTGGAATATCAATTTTGCTTCATTTTTCAGACCATGGTCATGTATCTAGAACTACTTTTGTCCTGATGTTTCAGAAAAGTTCTAATGCCAATCACTACCTCCTGCCTCCTTTAAGTTCCCTAGTGATTTTAACAAGATATGCAGTCATTCACGTTCTGTCCAACATTGATAATTTACAACTCTGATAGGGTCTTGGTCCTATAAATCCCAATTAGGCAATGACCTTATGATTTAGCCTACAAAGTCTCACACTTCTGCCATACCCAGTCCTTCAAGAATCACTCTACTGGGACTTCCCTGGTGGTCCAGTGGTTGAGAATCCGCCTTCCAATGCAGGGGACATGGGTTTGATTCCTGGTCAGGGAACTAAGATCCCACATGCCGCGGGGCAACTAAGCCTGTGTGCCACAAGTACAGAGCCCATGCGCTCTGGAGCCCGCATGCCACAACTAGAGAACCCACGTGCCACAACTAGAAAGAAGCCTCTGCGCCACCAGGAAGAGCCTGCATGCTGCAAGGAAAGATCCCTCATGATGCGACTAAGACCCAACGCAGCCATAAATAAATAAATAGAATCACTCTACTTCACAGCAGCTTATTTTCAGTGATCCCAGTAACTTCTGGAATATAAGAGTCATGATACTTAGATGTCCAAGGTTTATTCCTATTCCTACGTTTCATTCTGATTGTTTTAATTTGAAAGAATATCTTTAAAAGAATCATGTTTTAATATTTTTCTATATTTTTAACTGCTTAGCAAAGCACTTTGCTTCTGAGAAATGCTACCTCACTGCTTTCTACACAATAATCCAAAGGATGTTTTCCTGGCACAAGACATGCCATGGAGATAGACTGGCCTTCTCCAACGACAGTGAAATGCCAAATTGAACTTCTAAGGCAGAAACTTTCACGGTCCCTTTTTTGTTGTTTTTTTTATTTTTTATTTTTTTGTGGTACGCGGGCCTCTCACTGCTGTGGCCTCTCCCGTTGCGGAGCACAGGCTCCAGACACGCAGGCTCAGTGGCAATGGCTCACGGGCCCAGCTGCTCCGCGGCATGTGGGATCTTCCCAGACCGGGGCACGAACCTGTGTCCCCTGCATCCGCAGGCAGACTCTCAACCACTGCGCCACCAGGGAAGCCCCATGGTCCCTTTTCGAACTAATCCTTTGAGGGACTTTACGTATTACTTTGTCCTGGCCTATATCCTGATACCAGAGAGAAAATATGTATCTCAAAATAGAGAAAGGAAAAAAAATAATTTAAAATAAGAATTTAATAGTTCTGCCATTTCTTAGGCTATGATACCCTGGGCAAAACCACTGAGCCTGGCTTTCTTTGTCTAAGAAATGGGTAATAAGTAAATATCTTACAAGGTCTTTGTAGAAGGACAGGAGAAAATAAATATGAAAGTGCTATTATAAAACTGTAAAATACCATAGAAATCTGAATTATTTTATTAGAACCAGGTTATATAACCCCAAACTTCTGTTATTACTCACTCTTTACAAATGGCTGAATTTTTATATTATTTGAAGTGCTCTGTGTGCGTGTTCACAGTTTAGACATCTGTGTTACGTCTAGGGTTTTCAGGTGCAGTGTGTGTGTGTAGCGGTGCTGTGCGTCACTTTTCATAATTGATCCACACCCAAATGCTAGCTTTCAGGAGGCAGAGCAGCACACAGCAACTGTATGTAGGTAGTTGCTGTTTCGACTGTACATAGTTACTCTGATGACAAGCAAATTTTCTGCAGGAACAGAATGCTTTCCTGTCATCTTCCTCCAGATGAAGGCCAAAATACTCTAGAAATAACAGATGGAGACAAGTTGGGACCTAACTGAAGATCTACCTATTCAGAGAGTAGCAAATGCCTGAGAACTTCAGGGTTAGACTTTCCTCTCCAACCAGGCAGCATACAGAATCCGTGACATACAGAACAAAAGAGACTTACTTCTCACTGGGTTGGCAGAATATTTTCCAGCCATGTGGTCCCTACATGGCCCAAGGGGTAAATGCAGATTAAGGAGGAGTGGTGAGAACACAGCCTCGCCAAAGTTTTCTAGCACCAGAATTCTTCTGTGGTTCTCGGATGGCTCGTGGGATCTCTGAGATCTTTTCTACATCCCAATTCCTGGCGTTTCACAACAACAGTATTAGTGACCAAGCTTGGGGAGTAGGACTCTATAGGTGTTTTAATTGTTCTGGCTTGTGTTTTACAGTGTTCATTCTTGCCTTAGAATATATCCTAAGAATTTCTTTAATACTTTCATTGTATACTTTAATATCTTACAATTTTGTCAATTACACTTCAATAAAGCTGGAAATAAATTTCTTTTCTAATATTGCTAAGTAAAGCACTGGCAGTCCCTGGAGAACATAGTATAGTCAGTCCTCCGTATCCAAGGGTTCCACATCCACAGATTCAAACAACCATGGATTGAAAATATATGTATTTTTTAATTCCAGAAAGTTCCAGAAAGCAAAACTTCAATTTGTCACATACTGGCAACTACTTACATAGCATTTACACTGAATTAGGTATTACAAGTAATCTAGAGATGATTTAATGTATACAGGAGGATGTGCATAGGTTATATGCAAATACTTTGCCATCTCATACAAGGGGCTTGAGCATCTATGGATTTTGGTATCTGTTGGGGTCCTGGAACCCAGGATATCAATTTCTCTTTTCATCTGCTCTTATCAAGCACTCTGTGATGCTACAAGCGCCGTGGCCCCATGGTAAAAGGGGCAAGACTGGACTCAGCAATTGTAACGACTGTGAAGGTAGTACATTTATTTGTGATTCACTGAGCCCTGTTCTCCAAATCCTATTACCTTTTAACCCATTCAGGTTCTTCTAATGGATTTCCCTTCTACCTTGCAAATTACCATGGGAAGCTGAGGAGTCCGGAAGAAGAACAAACCCCATCCCTTTTCATTTTGAGTGCTTAGAGTTGGTCATTAAAGAGAAAAAAATGGAAACACGAGACTAGTTTAGCAACGTGTTCTGCAGAGGACACTTGAGGTGTGGACCGACAGACCTTGATCCGTGTCTGGTCCTGTTTGGTTGAAGGTTTCTGGGAAAGGCAAGCACAGTGTGTTCCAAACAGTATGAACACACGTGTCCAGGGACTGTGGAATAAATTATACCTTTAGGGAGTATCACAGAGGCCAATGAAATTACCTCAGATACCATCCTTCAGTGATTTTATACAGGATATTACTAATTCCTAGAATTTATGCCTCTGGAAACTCAGCCTATTGGCTTGGAGACAAAGACTTTTATCCTGCTTTATGGCTATAAATTAAACTCTAGACAGGAGTTGGTGAATGTACCCTTGGAGGAAAAAAAGACAAAGACAATCAGATACTACATGATAAAGAGAGTAAAAAAAAGGAGGAGAAGGAGAAGTAGTAGTGCTGGATAATTACATGGAGGCAGGACAGTACCACATGGTGGAAATAGCTCTAACTCTGAATACAGCTCTGGTTTCATACCAAGGCTCAGTCAACAATGAGCTGTGTGATCTTGGGGGATCGGCCTGACTTCTCTGAACCTCTCTGTTTTCTCATCTATAACATACTTCATAGAAATTAAATCATTTATGTAGGTCACCTGTACAATTAAAGTATCTCTGCATATGATAACTAATGTTTATTTAGATCTTTGCTCCTTGAATTTAAAAAAGAATGTAAAACCGGTAACTAGTGGGAAGCAGCCGCATAGCACACGGAGATTAGCCTGGTGCTGGTGGTTTGTGACCACCTAGAAGGGTGGGATAGGGAGGGTGGGAGGGAGAGAGAGGCCAGAGGGAAGAGATATGGGGATATACGTATAGCTGATTCACTTTGTTATAAAGCAGAAACTAACACACCATTGTAAAGCAGTTATACTCCAATAAAGATGTAAAAAAGACACACTTATTTGGCTTAATAAATCATATGCAGAGTCACCAACTGTCTTTTTGATATTAAAAAAAGGTTTCTTTTTTAATAGGAGGAGGGGAGGATACTGTGGATTGCCAGAAAACCCTTCTTCGTCCTCTATGTTACTCCTATATTTCAGATATCTGGACATTCACACATCAAAGTCAGCCTGAAAGTTACCCTTAGGAAATTGTTTTAGCAAGCCCCTAGAGGACAGGGATAATAATACCACTGTCATTTATATTGTGCCATCTTTCTTGATATCTATGACTTTATTTTATCTTCCAAATCTCCCTGGAGGAAATCAATAGGATTTACCATATATATATATATATATATGGAGAAACCATGGGAAGGAGGGGTTTCATGACTTTCCTTAAGTCAAAAAGTATTGGAGGTAAGACTAAAAGTCACATTTCTTTTTCCCAAGTTGTTTATGTTTTCACAGGCTTACATACACATTATGCCACATATAAATAAATCTTTGGATAACCATGATCGGGGACAAATTTGTTCTAAACTCTCCCAGAGCTGAAACATTTTCCCCAAGATGTGTCTCATTCTATATCATGTACTTCTCATATTCATTTCTATCATGTCTCAATTACTTACACATATGCAAGATGAAATGAAAATTATCCATGGCATTTTAGCCTGAGTGGCAGAAAATATCCACTAGGCACTCTGAAGGAAACATTTTTAAACCAGTTCTAACCTTGGTCAGCAGTGCAAGGCAGGAATTCAATAAATGTCAGTGAAATGAATGAAATTTCAAATTTCTCATATACACACAAAATATTTGATATTTTATTGACAGTCAAAGAGAAGCTAGAATAGAGAATGAGTCTGAGAAAGAGAGAAAGCTAGAGTTTGTTCTCATTTCTGCTAATGGATAACTTGAAGTGAGACAACAAATCTCACTGAAATTCAGTTTAATTATCTCTAAAATGGAGATGATGAGATGATTCCCTTACATCTCCCTCAAAAAGATAATTTGAAAATGGGGAAAAATGATACATTGCCTGGAATTTTCTACACATAGGCAACACAGAATTCAAGTTACTGCTGCTTCTCTAAAGCCTCAAAGCAGCTGCAATTTCTCTGTGGGAATGAGGAAGACAGCATTATGTAATACCGCATCTGCCCTGATGGTCCACTTCTAAAAAGAGCCCCACTGAAGGACCCAGCTAGCCTCGTTCCAAAACATTGGCAGGGCTTTTTTCTTCCTTTTAACTGAAATTAAACTGCTGCCTAAAGAATGGACGACATATTTAGAAGACAGACTCTTCCCATTTTTTGTCTTCTTTAAAGTTTCCTAATTGAGATTCATATTCCATAAAATTGCATAGCAGTGTAAAGGACTGGGGAAACAGTCAGGAAGACTGTAGGAAAAACGAAGTCTTACTCTTTCTGACATTTTCCCTATTTTCTCTCCATAACAAATACATAGCTGATCTTTTCTGTTTGCTGACAGTATGTGCCCCCCCATTCCATTCAGATATTCTCTTTCAAATTCACCACAGGTTAACACTCACAGTCAATTTATTAAATCTTTTTAAATGTCAAAAACATGCAACACAACTCTGAATTTTATACCCCAATTTCCTACAAAGGGTTAATGAAGATTTCCATTTTTTATTTCTTTACTGCTGTAAGGTGAGAGGGAAATATCAAGGATATAATGGCACACAAGCATTCACTGAGGATGTAGACACAGAATAAGGACACTATTGGTTGTCACACATATTTATTCTTTCAGTGAATAATTTACTTGGTAAGCCTCTGATGTAAAACAATCTTTGAACAAGGCTTCATATATATATATATATATATATATA